>NC_031999.1:44366908-44367833 GCF_001879085.1 Nicotiana attenuata
ATACTTCTTTGAGGTACGAGGGAGACCACTCACAAAATCCATAGTAATCCTCTCCCACTTCCACTCGGGAATATCTATCCGCTGAAGTACACCACCGGGTCTCTGATGCTCATATTTGACCTGCTGACAATTGAGACACCGAGCTACATAACTCACTATATCTTTCTTCATTCTCCTCCACCAGTAGTGCTGCCTCAAATCCTGATACATCTTCGCGGCACCTGGATGAATGGAATACCGCGAGCTGTGGGCCTCCTCTAATATCAACTCCCGAAGCCCATCCACATTGGGCACGCAAATCCGGCCCTGCATCCTCATCACGCCATCATCATCAATAGTCACATCTCTGGCGTCATCGTGCTGAACCCTGTCCTTAAGGACAAGCAAATGTGGATCATCATACTGGTGCTCTCTGATGCGGTCATACAAGGATGACCGAGAAACTACACAAGCCAACACCCGACTAGGCTCCGAAATATCTAGCCTCACCATCCGATTGGCCAAAGCCTGAACATCAACTGCAAGGGCCTCTCCCCAACTGGAATGTACGCCAAGCTACCCATACTGACCGCCTTCCGGCTCAAAGCATCGGCCACTACATTGGCCTTCCCCGGGTGATACAAAATGGTAATGTCATAGTCCTTGAGTAACTCAAGCCACCTCCGCTGCCTCAAATTAAGATCCTTCTGTTTGAACAAATGCTGAAGGCTGCGATGATCAGTATATACCTCACAAGATACGCCATATAAGTAGTCCCTCCAAATCTTCAACGCATGAACTATAGCAGCCAACTCCAAATCATGTACGGGGTAGTTCTGCTCATGAGGCTTCAACTGACGAGAAGCATATGCAATAACTCTACCCTCCTGCATCAACACACATCCGATCCCAACTCTCGAAGCATCACAATACACAGTGTAAGAAC
>NC_031999.1:44368291-44380363 GCF_001879085.1 Nicotiana attenuata
TGGAGCTGGTCAAACAAATCGTCAATACGAGGTAGTGGATACTTGTTCTTCACTGTCACCTTGTTCAACTGTCTGTAATCAATGCACATCCTCATTGTGCCATCTTTCTTCTTTACAAATAGAACCGGTGCACCCCACGGTGACACACTAGGACGAATAAACCCCTTATCTAGGAGTTCCTGAAGTTGATCCTTTAGTTGTTTCAACTTTGCTGGTGCTATGCGATACGGAGGAATAGAGATGGGCTTAGTGCCCGGCACCAGGTCAATACCAAAATCAATGTCCCTGTCCGGTGGCATGCCCGGCAGGTCTGCTGGAAACACATCAGGGAAGTCCCTCACGACGGGGACGGAGTCAAGACTAGGAGTCTCAGCTCCAATATCTCTCACGAAAGCCAAATAAGATAGACAACCTTTCCCAACCATCCGCTGGGCTTTTAAGAAAGAAATTACCCTGCTGGGAACATAGTCAGTCGTACCACGCCACTCAATCCTCGGAATACCCGAAATAGCCAACGTAACTGTCTTAGCATGGCAGTCCAGAATAGCATGGTACTGAGATAACCAATCCATACCCAGAATAACATCAAAATCCAGCATGCTTAACAGCAATAAGTCAACTCGGGTCTCCAGACCCCCAATAGTCACTAAACAGGATCGGTATACATGATCTAGAATGATAGTATCACCCACCGGGGTAGATACGTGCACAGGCAAAGCAAGACAACCTCGGGTAGTACCTAGGTGATGAGCAAAATATGAAGATACATAGGAATAGGTAGATCCGGGATCAAATAAGACAGAGGCATCTCTGTGGCAGACTGAGATAATACCTGTGATAACAGCATCTGAGGCAATGGCGTCCTTCCTGTCCGGAAGAGCATAGAATCGAGCCTGACCACCACCAGTCCGGCCTCCATCCCTGGGGCGGCCCCTGGCTACCTGGCCTCTACCCCTAGCTGACTGGGCGGGTGCTGATGAAACAGGAGCAGAAGATGAGGGCTGATCCCTCTGCTGAGACTGACTACCACGACGCCGAGGACACTGTCTCCTCATATGACCGAACTCACCGCACTCGTAGCAACTACCCGGCGCTGGAGAAGGGGACTGATGGAAACCCCTCGCTGCTGAAGAACCCTGGCTGAAGAGGCAGGTGTAGAGCTCTGAGCTGGAAGAGCACTAAGTGAAGTCTGGCCCTGCTGAAGTCCCTGATGACCACGGCTTGAGGAAGCCCCACTGTACTCTGGACGACTTGACTGAGGAGGCCTGAATGAACGACCTCTGCCACGCTGGAACTGGCCCCTAGACGGAGCACCACTGAAACTACCTGAACCTCGAGGCCTCTTTGCCTCTCTCTCCTCACGCTCCCGACGGCGAACCGTCTCAATCTCTCGAGCCATGTCAACTACCTCCTCAAACGAGGCACCCATAACCCTCTCTCTGGTCATCAAAATGCGGAGTGAATAGTTGAGGCCATCCACGAACCTCCTAATCCTTTCCCGATCTGTCGGGATCATCCAAGTGGCATGCCGAGCTAGCTGCGTGAATCTCAACTCGTACTGGGTCACAGACATGTCCCCCTGAACCAACCACTCGAACTGACGACGCAGCTCCTCCCTGTGAGACTGCGGTACGTACTTCTCCAGAAAGAGAGTGGAGAACTGCTGCCATGTAAGGGGCGCTGCACCAACCGGCCTACGCCTCTCGAAGTCCTCCCACCAGCTGAATGCAGACCCTGAAAACTGGAAAGTAGTAAAAGCCACACCACTCGACTCTAAGATCCCTGCGGTGCTAAGCATACGCTGACACTTATCCAGAAAACCCTGGGCATCCTCGCCCTCAGCACCGCTGAACATCGGAGGCTGAAGCCTGCCGAATCTCTCAAGACGACGCTGCTCATCGTCCGGCATAGCTGGAACCTCATAGGCTGGAGCTGGTGCAACTGGAGCAACTGGAGCAACTGGAGGAGCTATGGTTGCTTCCGGTGTCTGAAATCCCTGGGCAACCTGGTCAGGTGTGTGAGCAACAGGGGTCTGATGTCCTCCCCCAGTCCGGGAAGCAGCTGCTGCGGTAGAAGCTGAGACTGCCTGAGCCAGGCCAGTGCAAACTGATAGTATCTGTGCCAAGGTCTCCTGGAGACCAGGAATAGCAATAGGCTCTGCTGGTGCCTGCACAGGTGCTGCTGGGACATCGACAACTGGAATCTGGTCCCGAACTGTGGCAGCTGGTGGGTCAGCAGGTGCTGTCTCTGCTGCCCTACCTCGACCACGACCGCGTCCACGGCCTCTAGTGGGTGGTACTGGTGGTCGACCATCGCGTCCGGTAGCACGAGTTCTCGCCATCTGCGAGAGAATAGAATACAGAGATTTAGTTCTCGAATCACAAAGCCGCACGGCAAGAATTTCAAGAATATGGAGTTTTCCTAAAGGTTCTGCAGCCTCTCGAGGAGAAGTACAGGCGTCCTCGTACCGTTCCGCGAGACTCTACTAAACTGGCTCATGACTCGCAAGGCCTAGTAACCTAGGCTCTGATACCAACTTGTCACGCTTAACTTCGGAGTTCTGATGGGATCCGATGCGTTAGTGCTGGTATGAAATCTTTGGGGAACATATCTTTGTGTATTGTGGTAGAGAAATTTATCATATACCACACAACAAAATATAGTAAAAATATTTAGTTTCTAAGCCTAAACCAATTGTGAGGGGAGGACTTATCATATATTGTTGGTCTGATGCATACAAGTGCTGCTATATGCAATTTAGAAAATCTTTGACCAACACATGAAGCTTTGTTCTCATAAGCAATGGTTTAGCCATTCATTGCAATTTCATTTAGTTAACAATTAAGAAGTATCATAAAAATTGAAAAACTTCTTTTTTCCTGGTCAGGTCAATAATGTAACGACCCGATCGGTCGTTTTGAGCTCTAGCGCGTCATTCGGCGGTTTGAGGCTATGAGTAGCTTCACTTCAGGTATTATGACTTGTATGTATGGTCGGAATCGAAATTCGGGAAGTTCAGATCGGATTTGGAAAGAAAATTCTCATTTCAAAAGCTTGAAGTTGGAAGAATTGACTAAGGTTTGATTTTTGAGTAAACGACCTCAGAATCGGGATTTGAAGGTTCCAACAGGTTCGTATGATAACTTTGGACTTGGGCGTATGTCCGGATCGGGTTTTGGATGATCCGTGAGCATTTCGGCGCCTATTGTGGAAGTTGGCATTTTGGAAGAATTTCATAAATTTGGGTTGTAGTGCATTTTAATGTTATTGATGTCCGTTTGGGATTTCGACTCTGGGAATAGCTCTGCATGGTGATTCTGGTATTGGAAGCGCGATTGGAAGTGGATTTGGAGGTCCGTAGGTCATTTTGGAGTCATTTGGCTGAAGTTAGAAATTTGAAGGTTTTTGAGAAGTTTGACCGGAAGTGAACTTTTTGATATCGGGGTCGGATTCCGATTCCGGGAGTTGGAGTAGGTCCGTAATGTCGAATATGACTTGTGTGAGAAATTTGAGGTCAATCGGACGTGATTTGATAGGTTTCGGCATCGAATGTAGAAGTTTGAAATTCTAAAGTTCATTAAGCTTGAATTGGAGTGCGATTCATGATTTTGATGTTGTTTGATGTGATTTGAGTCCTCGAGCAGGTTCGTGTTATGTTATGGGATGGTTTGTGTGATTGGACGGGGCCCCGGGGGGCTCGGGTGTGTTGCAGGGTGGTTTCGAATCATTTCGGGCTGTTTTGCTATAGCTGATGCTGGTGTCTGGTGTTGTTCTTCGCGTTCGCAAAGGAGGATTTGGCTTCAGGGATTTTGTTCTTCGCGTTCGCGAAGATGTTCTCGCGTTATTTCCTTCGGGGAACTCAATAACTAACCATAATATACTAATGTGGTTGTAGTAGAAAGCATTCTACAAGAATATTTTTGCCTTAGAATGATACTTAATAAAATTATCCAAGAAGTTGTGCGGCAATGATCTTTGTGCCACAAAAATAATATTTATATCCTCTGTTATTCTAGCTCTTCGGGCGGTGAATTGTGGTATTTCTTCATTCATTCCAGGGAATGAAAATGTGCTTCGAAAATAACTTTGAATAGCTCATTATTTTGTTTAAGCACAGAAAGACGCAGTTTCATAATATTTTCCTGATGCAGGAGAAAAATTTAATTGTTTTACTACTTCAGGAGCAAATTTAAAATACGAAATATTTAGTATATATATTCTCTCAATCATATTACCTCTTTTGGAGGTGAATCGTAATATATTTATATTAAGAGCGCGTTCATATTTACAAAGCTTTATTAATATTATCATATTCACTTCAGGGAATGGATTAATATTATCAAAAGCTCTCTTCCTTCAAGAGATGGAACATAATTATCTGAACGTGCAATAGCCACATTAAATTGTGATGGCGTCTGACCTCTTTTAATATATTTGCTACTTCAGGAGCAAATCGAGGTATGTATGAAATATAGAGAAATTTTCTCTAACTTATCTTCATTGTAACCATAGCAAGCCTGAATTATCACTTCTGGTGGTCATAGGCATATACCACTTCTGGTGGTTTACAAAATTTTATTACAGTGAGATATACGAAACATAACCACTTATGGTGGTTGTATATTTCTTGCAAACTCTGCTGGAGTTTAAGTGGATCTAATAATGTTATCCACTTTGTAATCCTTTATTAAGATAATTGGGATGAAAACAAATACCAAATAGGTATTGTATACGTAACATATAACCAAGCAAGCGATGATAAAGATATTAAACCAAATATAAGGAAAAGGCTCAAGTTACTTTACAAAAATTTGGCCACTCCAGACGTAAGTGATATCCACATCTCTACCGCCGAGAAGAAAAGCTCACCACCTCAAGGATATAATCTGCCTTATGATGCTTGGAATGAACAAGATCTAACCACGGACGTAAGAGCGTCGCCTTACATTGGAGATGAACACTGAAATAGAAATTAAATTCGAAGTAAATGCTCAAAATGGCAGAGTCTCGTGCTGATAGCGTGTATAAAATAAAGATTGTAAAGTAAATAAATCAAAGACAAGTATAGGGAGAGAGATTGATATATTATTCAACTTCAAACTGATGTACATAATGAACTGAAATCTCCTCTATTTATAGAAGAAAGGAAGCTGCTGTGTAAGCTGCTACTGCAAGCTGCTTGTAAGCTGCTATTGCAAGCTGCTGTGTAAGCTGCTTGTAAGTTGCTTGTAAGCTGCTACTGCAAGCTGCTTGTAAGTTGCTACTGTATCACATATGGATAATCTTCTACCGGAGGTAATATTTATCCATAACGGAGTACCGAAATGATAAGTTTCTTCAGGAGGCTTATTTCCATTAGAGTACGAAATAGATAAACATATCTACGGCAGAGTCCCATATGGATAAGCTTCTTCAGGAAGCTTATTTACAATGGAGTACTAAATGAACATCCATAATATATATATATATATATATATATATATATATATATATATATATATATATATATATATATATAGATTTGGCTTACTTACAGCAAATACTTATATGCCATGTGCTATAACCAAAATCTACCCAAATTTATAAGTTGATCTTACTCAATTTATTTAGTGCTATTTGCACATTATGCCCTTTTACAATTTTGAATTTAAGAAAATGATCTTTTTAGATCTCTTAAAGACAGATCTCTTACGTGTAAAAGTAAATTTTTCATTTATAAAAAAAGATATAGGGTCATAAAACTAAAAACAAGTTTGTAAAGAGCCTCAATTTATGACTTTTAAGCTGATAAGGACCCTTTGTTTCATAATTTTTTTTTTATCATTTTGTCCCTAATATATTATTTAATTCTCAAAATATTCTTCCCAAGACAAAACTCTTAGTTCACTCTCTATTTCATTTTTCTTGTTTGTTTTTCTCCTTGAATGCTTTTTAGTCTATAAAGTTTGTAAATAACTTTAAGGACAATTAGTCATTTTAACACAAAATTTGCTTATTAGCACTTTTTTTAATATATATTTCAATATTTCTATGTATAAAATAGTTTTAGCACTTAGAATTATTTTCTAACGCTTAATACTTATCAAGTACTTTCGAGTTTAAGTTTTATGTACTATACAAAAGTTATATGATTATATTATTTATTAAATAATTACATATAAATATTTATTTTAAATATTAATACATATGTAGCCTGATAAAAGAAAAGATAAGTAGCCTATAATAATAATTTAATGTTCTTATATTATACGTGTATATATCTTTTAAAAAGAGGAAGAACTCGAACTATAAAAAAATTTGGCCACTACCCAGCACGTATAAGCCGAAATAAGGGGTACATGCCTTGATGGCATCATGTAACCTGCATAGGAAGTTCGGCGGATCTAGCAACTGCACCCATAAATAAGAGAATAACACATAAAGTAGACAAATAAAAAATAAAACATATTATTATAGATAAAATAATTAAATATTTCGAGTAAATCCCTAAATCTGATAGTCTTTGTTTTCCAATAAAACCTAAAGTTACTAATAACAAACCAAAATCCCATGTACGATTAGTTACAAATGGGTTTTGATAGTCTTTGTTTTCCAATAAAACCTAAAGTTACTAATAACAAACCAAAATCCCATGTACGATTAGTTACAAATGGGTTTTGACAAGCATTTGTTGTAACACGTTGTGTAAACTAAAATTCTATTAATAGATAAAAACATAAAATCAATTAAAGTATAAATTTATATCAAATAATGGCCCCCTTACAACCAACTCATCATATATTTTGGCCAACCCTTACGTAAATCAGTTTAACTTTAAGATTATGCAATATAACGATGATTATAACATTCCCTCCCACCAATATGACTTGATTAATTGAACCCAAAGAAAGAAAAGAAGAGGACAATAATGAAACAGAAATTTTAAAGGGAAAAGCAAACTCAGTTTTAGGAAACATTGATTATTGATGTGAGACATTAATTTAACAAAGATGTATTTATGTTAGATTTTTATTCGCAGTTTTACGATTCATTCAGCAGAAAATCGACCGCTCTTTTAACTCAATAAAGAAGTTTCCACTTTTAGACACTAAATAATATGTATGAGAATTAAGCAGACTACCAACCATGATTGGAAATGTTAATAAATAAATATTCTTTTCAATAACGATGATATTCGAATTAACTTACTCATATCATGACTATTCGATCACTCACTTATTACTTTATACCAATATAAGTAACGAATAATATAACTGTGTCCCTAAAATTTTAGACAACGTAAAGAATATGACTTTTTACGTATGTATTGAGATTTAAAACCCGATCTCCCATGGTGCATTTTAGCGTCATTAACATCAAGGTCACTTTTTGTGCAAACTTTAGGAAATAAAATGAGATTTACATGCATTACCCTAATTAGGACGAGTCTCCTTTGACTATCTCCTGCAGCCAATCCTTATGGTTGATCTCCAGGTTAATTCTGCCTCATCTGATATATAGAAGTATCTCCGTAAGGACTTCATCTCAATATTAATTTGTATTTGATGGCTATTTTATTTGAACATATTATTAACACTTTTCGCTTGTAGACAGACGGAAAGCAAAAAGAGAGTCGAGGTGCCAGCGAGGCAGGCCCGTGTATTATCCATTGAGATCTTAGTTCAGAAGTATTTACTCCACAAAATGTCTAGCGGTATATTAAAGTCTTCTTATTTTGAATTTAATTGCATGGCATTAACTCGTATAAATACCCGATATGGACAGAAAATACAATTTTGGTTGATATGTCTCATGATCCCACCTTTGTCAAAAGCTAGCCAGATTCATGTGGTTCAATAATTTGTCCTTTTTTCTAAGTTTTAGAGCTACGAGAATAAGAACTATTTTCAAGAATTTGCCTACAACATCTCCTTTTTCTCTGAAATTACCCCCCCCCCCCCCCCTCTCCCCCCGTTTGAATTCATTCCTTTTTAAAAAGCAAGAAAAGAGGGGAGAAAAGGAGAATAATAAAAAGGAAAAGGGAATTGGAGAAAGCAGGACTCCTAGAAAAGGGTTCAAATTCTTGTAAAAGGAAAGAAATAACTTTTCCTCTCTTTATTTTACATGATTAATAGGAAAGTAGAAAATGTTTCAAATAACCTATAATGCAACAAACCGTGACTACATGCTATAGCTAAGTAATGCACCTTATTTTTTATAAACTAAAATACTTTAAAAATATTATTTATAGTCATTTTTTGTATTTTATAGCAAAATATAAATTTATACAACTAATCCCTTAACTTTTTCCTCAACCCTCTCTCTTTCTCCCTCAACTCTCTCTCTTGTTTTCCTCTCTCTTCGCCCTCGTCAAGGATGCCGTCCAATTCTGTCGCTGTTGGTCATTTCTCTGGCGGAGCTCTACCGGAGCCCAACTAAAGAGCCTCCTCTCTCTCTCTCTCTCTCTCTCTCTCTCTCTCTTCCCTTCTCTCATCTCTACATCAGATCCAGCCGTCTCTCTCTACCCTTCCCTCATCTTCACTGTTAAATTCAGATATGAAAATCACAAAGTCGCAATGGGTCCATTACCAGCGGCGAAAACAATCGAGGAGGAAGATCGGAGGCGTCACCAATCTGGATCTAACGGAGATGCCGAAATTTATGGCTTCTTCTCCTTTTTTGTATCTCATATATGAGTGTATTCGTCTGACCGAATTTTGGTAGATACAATGTGATAGTGTATTTTCAGATCTGGCCGGATTTTTGTTCGTCTCCCTTTTAATTTTAATACAATGTATACAATGTTTTGCTTGGCCGGAAGATGCTATTTTCGCTGAACTTTCTTCTCTTCTTTACTATCGACAAATACACTCAAATTTGAGTGCATTATATATTTTTCAATGCAAATATAGTTTATTTTTTTTTATTTTCGCCTGTATTTATGTATTCCAAAGGTTATTTTTTGTGGCAAATCCCTGTATTTTTTGAATTTTTGTTGTTTGAATACAATGAAGTTGAATACAATGTAAAATAATTAAGAATGAATATAGCCGAATTGAATACAGTGTATACAGCTGAGTTGAATACAACGACATACATCCTATTTATTAATTTTTTGTGTTTGAATACAACTTAATTCACTACAGTGAAACTAAATATAATATAAAATATATAAGAACGAACACATCCGAATTAAATACCTGAATATAATTAGCTAAATTATACTACTGTTGGGCACATGCCCATGTTGTCCAGCCAAAGGCCCAATGGCCTAATCCTATTCTCTTTTGGTTTCCAATCCTATTTGGAATTGGATTCGGTTTATTCCTATTTTGAGTGAGTTTTGGCTTTAAGAGAAAGCACCACTCATGATCTATAAATAGGACAACCTTGGAGAATTATTCTATGCTCATTGATACAAGTCTTTGAAAGACTTAAGCACATAAGAGTGGGTTTTGAGAGAGCTTTCATCAAGAGAGAAGAGAGAAAAAAAAGTATTTGTTTTGCTGCAGATTTTTATTCCGACCAGCCAACTTCAAATCACGTTTTCCGATTCGTTAACCGTTGGATCGGGCTGAAATTTTGACTGAGTGTTCGTAACATCTTGGTCTTGGATTGGAACGGTGGAGATCGGATTTGGAGGCTCGTAGCATCTGATTTCGAGCCTCAAACAGCAGCTTCGTTTTGTGGATTATACTCTTTCTTCAATTGATTAGTTGTTGCTCTTGTTGCTATTATTGCTCCGTGTTTGGCCCTTGTTGTGTAGCCAATTTGGAGAACTTTTGTAACCCTCTTATTGTTATAGTGGAGCTTTTTTGATCTTTGTGATCCCGTTGTTTTTACCTTCGATTTGAAGGGTTTTCCACGTTAAAATTTGGTGTTCTTTATCTTCTTTATTTTCGGATTTGCCTCTTTCTCGACATAACAGTGGTATCAGAGCCTTGGTTATTTATCCGGGTTATTACGGAATGGAGGCGAATATGAGCAAGATGGTATGTTTAAATGGGAGAAATTATAATGTTTGGAGAAGCAAGATGAAAGACTTGTTGTTCGTGAAGAAGATGCATCTACCCGTTTTTTTAGCTCATAAACCCGATAGTATATCCGATGAAGATTGGAATTTCGGGCACCAACAAGTATGTCGATATATACGGCAATGGGTTGAAGATAATGTTCGCAACCATATTGTGAACGAGATACATGCGAGATCATTGTGGAAAAAGCTAGAGACTCTTTATGCTTCAAAAATCGGGAACAACAAATTATTTCTGCTAAAGCAATTGATGACCTTTAAATACAAGGAAGGAAACCCTATCCTTGATCACATAAATGATTTTCAGGGCGTCCTTGATCAGCTATCTGGAATGGGGGTTAATTTTGATGATGAGATACAAGGACTTTGGCTTCTTAATACTCTGCCAGACTCTTGGGAAACTCTTCGTGTTTCTTTGACAAATTCAGCTCCTGGAGGTAAGGTGACCATGGAATATCCAAGAATGGTGTGTTGAACGAGGAAGTAAGGAGAAAATCGCAGGGTTCATCCTCACAAGCAGATATCTTGGTTACAGAAGACCGGGGGAGAGATAGAACAAGAGGCTCAAGGAATAGAGGTAAAAGTATAAGTAAGTCAAGGTCCAAATACTATAATGTTACATGCAACCACTGTGGCAACACATCAAAAGGTTTTGCCGCAAGTTTAATCAAGACACTAGAGAAGGAAAGAAAGTTGAAAATAACGAGAACAATGTTGCTGCTATTGTTCAAGATGACCTTCTTTTTGCTTATGATGAAAACGTCATCAATTTGGTATCCCATGAGACGAGCTGGATAGTAGATTCTGGAGCTACCTCACATGTCACACCAAGAAAAGATGTTTTCTCATCTTATACTCATGTTGATTCTAGAGTGTTAAAGATGGGCAATGCCAGTGAAGTTAAGGTGTTTGGTGTTGGCACAGTTTGTTTGAAAACTATAATGGTTCAACGTTAGTTCTTCAAGATGTGAAGCATGCTCCAGACTTTCCTTTCAATTTGATCTCCGCAGGAAGATTAGACGATGAAGGTTACCATAATGCTCTCTTTAACGGCCAATGGAAGCTCACCAAGGGCTCGTTAGTAGTGGCTCGAGGAGTCAAGTCTGGTCAATTATATGTGACACAAGGCTCTATTCTTAATGACTCAATAAATCTGGTGGAAAGTGATAGTTTGTCAGAATTGTGGCATCGAAGATTGAGTCATATGAGTGAGAGAGGGATTACGTGTTTGGCTAAGAAAAGTTTGCTTTCTGGAGTAAAACAAGCAAAGCTGCAAAGGTGCATACATTGTTTAGCTGGCAAACAGAAAAGGGTTTCCTTTCATAAGCATCCTCCCTCAAGAAAGCCCGATTTATTTGAGCTAGTACACTCTGATTTGTGTGATCCTTTTAAAGTTAAAAGGTGGTGCACTTTACTTTGTGACCTTCATTGATGATCATTCTCGTAAACTCTGGGTGTATCCTTTGAAATCTAAAGATCAAGCACTTGGCGTGTTTAAGACATTTCAGGCCTTAGCTGAGAGGCAGACGGGGAAGAAATTAAAATGTATTCGCACTGACAATGGTGGTGAATATTGTGGTCCCTTTGATAACTATTGCAAGGAACAAGGAATTCGTCATCAGAAAACTCCGCCCAAGACGCCTCAATTGAACGGTTTGACAGAGAGGATGAATAGAACTCTAGTTGAGAGAGTTAGATGCTTACTTTCAGAGGCTAAACTTCCAAATACATTTTGGGCGGAAGCACTTAACACTGTTGCCTATGTTATCAATTTGTCTCCTGCTGTTGCTTTGGATGGTGATGTCCCAGACAGAGTTTGGTTTGCCAAAGATGTTTCTTATGATCACCTGAGAGTTTTTGGGTGTAAAGCTTGTGTGCATATTCCTAAAGATGAGAGATCGAAACTGGATGTCAAAACTAAGCAGTGCATCTTTATCGGTTATGGTCAAGATGAGTTTGGGTATCGTTTCTATGATCCAATTGATAATAAACTTATTAGAAGTCGTGATGCAATATCTTTGAAGCCAAAACTATTGAAGTATATTGACAAAGTCTAAAGA
>NC_031999.1:44380783-44467437 GCF_001879085.1 Nicotiana attenuata
CTCTCTTAGAAGATCTACAAGGGAGAAGCAAAAATCCATGCGCTATCCTCCTGATGAGTATGTACTTTTGACTGACATGGGAGAACCTGAGAATTATGATGAAGCCATGCAAGATAATCACAAAGATCATTGGATCGAAGCGATGGAAGATGAGATGAAGTCACTCCATGAGAATGGCACATATGAGTTAGTGAAATTGCCGAAAGGTAAGAGAGCTTTATCTAACAAATGGATATTCAGAATAAAGCAAGATAACCATACCTATGCGCCTAGATACAAGGCGAGGTTAGTTGTTAAAGGTTTTGGCCAGAAGAAGGGAGTTGACTTTGATGAAATTTTCTCCCCTGTTGTGAAGATGTCTTCTATTCGTGTGGTTCTAGGCTTAGCCGCAAGTCTAGATTTAGAGGTTCAGCAGATGGATGTCAAGACTGCTTTTCTTCATGGTGATTTAGATGAGGAGATTTATATGGAGCAACCTGAGGGTTTTGTAACTAAGGGAAAAGAAAATTATGTCTGCAAATTGAAAAAGAGCCTGTATGGATTGAAACAAGCTCCAAGGCAATGGTATTTGAAGTTTGAATCTGTCATTGAAGAACAAGGGTACAAGAAAACTTCTTCAGACCACTGTGTATTCTTCCAGAAGTTCTCCGATGATGATTTTATTATTTTATTGCTTTATGTGGATGACATGCTTATTGTTGGAAAGAATAAATCCAGAATTGCAGTCCTTAAGAAGCAGTTGAGCAAATCATTTGCGATGAAGGATTTGGGGCTAGCAAAGAAAATCTTGGGCATTCAAATCCACAGACACAGAGATAGAAATAAGTTATTTTTGTCCCAAAAGCAATACATTGAGAAGGTACTCAAGAGGTTCAATATGACAGATGCAAAAGTGGTTAGTACTCCTCTTGCTGAACACTTCAAATTGAGTATTAGTCAGAGTCCATCTACTGATGAAGAGAAAAAGGAGATGTCTCGTATTCCTTACTCTCCTGCCGTTGCTAGCTTGATGTATGCTATGGGCAGATATTGCACATGCCGTTGACACTGTTAGCAGATTCATTTCCAATCCTGGAAAAGAACATTGGGATGCAGTAAAATGGATATTAAGGTATTTAAAAGGTACTGCAGATTTGAAGCTGTGCTTTGGCAATGGCAAGCCCGAACTTGTTTGTTACACAGACTCTGATTTAGGAGGTAATCTTGATAATTCAAGATCCACTTCCGGTTATTTGATCACTTTTGCAGGGGGAGCTGTTTCTTGGCAATCTAGACCACAGAAGTGCATAGCTCTATCCACCACAGAAGCCGAATATATTGCTGTCACAGAAGGTGCCAAAAAACTATTATGGATGAAGGAGTTTATTAATGATCTTGGCTTTGAGCAGCCACGGTACATCTTATTTTGTGATAATCAGAGTGCTATCTGTCTCACCAAGCACTCCACTTTTCATTCTAAGACCAAACATATAAATATGTTGTATCATTGGATAAGAATGGCCGTGGAAGAGAAATTATTTGAGGTTGAGAAGATACACACTGATGAAAATCCTTCAGATATGCTGACAAAGGCGGTGGTTGCAGATAAACATGAATTTTGTAGAAAATTGGCAGGCATGAAGCCTGTCAATAGTTCCTCTACTTTAAGACACATTTGGCCCCTTGGCTGGAGGGGGAGTTTGTTGGGCATATGCCCATGTTGTCCAGCCAAAGGTCCAATGGCCTAATCCTATTCTCTTTTGGTTTCGAATCCTATTTGGAATTGGATTCGGTTTATTCCTATTTTGAGTGGGTTTTGGCTTTAAGAGAAAGCACCACTCATGATCTATAAATAGTGTTGGACTTTAAGCCATTGGGCTTTAAAGTAGAAGAAGTGTGAATTGGAAATGGAGGGAAATAAAATGGAGGAAAATTGAAAATTTGAAGAAGTGAACTTTTGTCTTGCACTTTGTCCCTCATTGGTAAGGGACAACCACATTTGTGTGCTTATATATAGAATCACTTCTTAAAGCTCTTGAAAGGAGTTAAAGAGAATGAACCCTCGAGCCGTCGTCGTCGCTCGCTCGGCTCGGCTTCGGCTTTGGATTTGGATTTGGATTTGGATTTGTCAAATGATCGATTGATAAGATTATTTTTGGACAAAATTTATTTAATTATTTAATAATTAATTAAATGCCAAATCACTGCTGAAAATACGCCAGAACCCTGCTGAAGGTTCAGAGGGCCTCTCTGGCCGCGGTTCTGCCGCGACCGCGGTAGAACCGCGGCAGGCAGGTTCAGAAAGCCTCTCTGACCGCGGTTCTGCCGCGACCGCGGTAGAACCGCGGCAGGCAGCGTATTCTTCTGGAAAGGCACCTTTTCCAAACACCTCTTCTGATAATTGCCTATAAATTCTAAGGCAAGACTCCATTTTCTACACACGAAAAATACTCCAGAACTTCTTTCTTTCTGAATATACTGCATCCTAATTCGCAGTCTATCTCTCTCAAATTCGTAAGTGTGATTTTGCTCCGTTCTTTGAGTTTGTTGGTATCCTGCAGTTTGTATTGCCACTATTGCAGGAAGGTTTATTCCGTTTTATCCTGGGAGGATTTAACCCATTACCTTGGCAACGTGTGAGGGGGTTAAAATTTCTTAAGGACACACAAGAAAATTGTGGACTCGGAATATTTCTGATTCTCTACTATTTTCTAGATTTCTTTAATTCTTCTAACAGTTTGTTTTCCTGATTTTGTGTTTTAACACAGTAACGCTCACAAGCTTAAGGAACTTTATACTAACGTTTCTGTGTTGAAACATATATTAAACTGTTATTCATATTTTGTATACTGTTTTGGAGACTAAAGCCTTCGTGCTTTCTACTCCAATAATTGTTCTGTCCGGTTTAAAGTATATAAAAACTTTACCGGAATAATAAACGTACGGGTTTGAAGTATATAAAAACTTCACCATTATTACGTGTTGTATGTTTGGTTTGGTATTCAGTTTGAAGATATCAAAACTTCACTGATTTAACAAAGTTCTGTTGTGTCTCCAATTCAAAAGATGACGAACGAAAACCAAACTAATGGAAATGTTGTGGGAACGGGAGCTACTGTTACGAGTGCTGCTGCCTCTTCAAGCCGTTCTACTCCTGCTCATGCTATGGCACCAGCAGAAAAACCTGGAAAGCTTTTCTGGTATTGACTTCAAACGTTGGCAAATGAAGATGCTCTTCTATCTTACTACGTTGAGTTTGCAACGTTTCATCAAGGAGGATCCTCCGGTCATGGCTGAAAATACTCCGGATGATGAACGACTTGTTGTAACTGAAGCATGGAAACATTCTGATTTCCTGTGCAAAAATTACATTTTGAGTTGTTTGGAAGATGGCTTGTACAATGTCTATAGTGTCATGGAAACTTCAAAAGCGTTATGGAATATGCTTGAGAAGAAGTACAAGACTGAGGATGCCGGACTTAAGAAGTTCGTGGCTGCAAGGTTCTTGGATTTCAAGATGATTTACACTAGGTCGATCATAACTCAAGTCCAAGAACTACAAGTCATTGTACATGACCTCCTTGCTGAAGGTATGGTCATAAATGAGGCCTTTCAAGTTGCTGCTTTCATTGAGAAGTTACCTCCGCTGTGGAAGGATTTTAAGAACTATCTTAAACATAAACGGAAGGAAATGACACTAGAAGACTTGATTGTTCGTTTGAGGATAGAAGAGGACAACAAAAATGCTGAAAAGAAGTCACGTGGACACTCGACAATAATGGGGGCAAACATTGTTGAGGAGGCACCACAAAATAAGAAGAGGAAGAAAGCTTCTGGACCAAAGAATTACCCAAGTAAGAAGAAGTTCAAGGGTAATTGCCACAACTGTGGAAAATCTGGGCATAAGGCAGTGGATTGTCGTGCGCCAAAGAATTGATAAGAAGAAAAAGAATCAAGCCAAATGTTGAAGATGAAAATGGAAGACTTGTGTGCCATGTTGTCTGAATGCAACTGGTAGGAAATCCGAAAAAAGAATGGTGATAGATTCTGGAGCCACCCGCCATGGTTTGTGCTAACAAGGAGTTATTTTCTTCTTATGCCCCCGCAGGTCCCGACGAGACAATCTTCATGGTAAATTCATCTACGGCCAAAAATGAAGGAGTTGGCAAGATTGCGTTGAAGATGACGTCGGGAAAAATAGTGACTCTAAACCAAGTCCTCCATGTTCCAGGAAATTCGCAAGAATCTTGTGTCTACCTCACTTCTTGTCAAGAATGGATTCAAATATATTTTTGTTTCTAATAGTGTTGTACTAAGTTAAGAAGATTTGTATGTAGGAAAAGGTTACCTAAATGAGGGGCCTTTTTAAGCTAAATGTAATAGCAGTCCTATCAATAAAGAATGCTTCTTCTTACTTGCTTGAGTCAAACACTTTATGGCATTCGCGTTTAGGTCACGTAAAACTTCAAAACATTGCGAAAGATGATAAATCTAGAAGTATTGCAAAATTTGATTGCATTAATTCCAAATGTCAAATATTGTTGGGAATCAAAGTATGCTAAGCATCCTTATAAGTCCGTTGAAAGGAATTCAAGTTCTTTTGACTTAATTCACACAGATATTTGCGACATGAAGTCAACACCATCTCGCGGTGGGAAAAAGTATTTTATTACTTTTATTGACGATAGCACGAATATACTGCTATGTTTATTTACTTAATAGTAAAGATGAGGCAATTGATGCTTTCAAGGCAATACAAGAGTGAAGTTGAAACGCAAACTAAACAAAAAGATCAAAATGATAAGAAGTGATAGGGATGGCGAATATGAATCTCCTTTTGAAGAAAATATGTTTGGAAAATGGCATTATCACCAAACAACTGCCCCTTACTCTCCACAATCTAATGGAATTGCGGAAAGGAAGAATCGAACGTTGAAGGAGATGATGAATGCATTGCTAATAAGTTCTGGCTTACCAAGAACTTGTGGGGGGAAGCTGTACTTACAGCCTAACCAAATAATCAACCGTGTACCTCATAGTAAAACACAATCCATTCCTTATGAGAAGTGGAAAGGAGAAGCCTAGCTTGAATACTTCAAAGTGTGGGGTGTTAGCTAAGGTACAAGTTCCTAAACTAAAAGGGTTAAGATAGGTCCAAAGACGGTTGATTGTGTGTTTATTGGATATGTAACCAATAGCAAGGCATATCGTTTTCTGGTTCATAAATCAGAAAATCCTGAGATTCACATTAATACGATAATAGAATTAGATAATGCTGATTACTTTGAAACATTTTTTACCATATAAAAAGAAAAGTGAAGTGACATGCCAAAAGTCAAAACGACCTCGGGAGGAAATAATAGATGGTATGCCTAATGAAGAAAATCCGAGAAGAAGTAAACGTCAAAGGACATCTACTTCATTCGGTCCAAATTTTCTGACTTTTCTGTTAGAAAATGAGCCTCGCACCTTCAAGGAAGCAATGTCTTCCTCAGAGGCACAATATTGGAAATAAGCTGTCAATAGTGAAATAGAATCCATATTGAGCAACCATACTTGGGAATTGGTTGATCTTCCTCCAGGTAACAAAACGTTGAGTTCTAAATGGATTTTCAAGAAGAAAATGAAAGACGATGGTACTATTGACAAATACAAGGCAAGACTTGTTGTCAAAGGATTTAGACAACGAGAAGGTCTTGACTATTTTGACACATACTCGCCGGTAACAAGAATTACATCCATTCGGATGCTAATAGCGTTAGCCGCCTTGTATGGTCTTCAAATCCATCAAATGGATGTAAAAACAGCCTTCTTAAATGGTGATCTAGAGGAAGAAATTTACATGAACCAACCTGAAGGGTTTGTGGTTCCGGGAAAAGAAAAGAAGGTGTGTCGACTTGTTAAGTCTCTTTATGGACTAAAACAATCACCCAAGCAATGGCATGCGGAATTTGACCAAACAATGTTGTCAAATGGCTTTAAGATTAATGAATGTGATAAATGTGTTTACATTAAGAACGTTCCAAATCATATAGTCATTGTTTGCTTACATGTTGATGATATGCTAATAATGAGCAAAGACATTGCCGGCATTCAAGCTACTAAGCGCATGCTTGCTAGTAAGTTTGATATGAAAGACTTAGGAGTTGCCGATGTAATTCTAGGAATTAAAATCCAGAGGACTCCTCAGGGTCTAGCTTTGTCTCAATCACATTACGTGAAAATGGTACTTGAAAAATTCAAACACTTGGAATTTAGAAGTGCAAGAACTCCAATTGACTTAAATCATCATCTTATAAAGAATAAAGGTGAAAGTACGTCTCAATTGGAGTATGCTCGTGTGTTGGGAAGCTTAATGTACATCATGAACTATACACGACCTGATATAGCTTGTGCGATAAGTAAACTTAGTCGATTCACAAGTAATCCCAACAAACATCACTGGGTAGCAATGAAACGAGTTCTGGGATATTTGGAATATACCCAAGACTACGCTTTGCACTACAATAAATATCCTGCGGTTATCGAAGGATATAGTGATGCAAATTGGATAACCGGCTCAACAGAAACAAAGTCCACAAGTGGATATGTTTTTACTGTTGGTGGAGGAGCAGTATCTTGGAAGTCTTCCAAACAAACGTGCATCGCTCGCTCTATAATGGAATCAGAGTTTTATAGCTTTGGATAAAGCCGGTGAAGAAGCTGAATGGCTTTGAAATTTCTTAGAAGACATTCCGTTCTGGCCAAAACCTTTGGCTCCTATTTGCATACATTGCGATAGTGAGGCTGCAATAGGATGGGCAGGGAGCGTTATGTATAACGGAAAGTCTCGTCATATACGACGAAGATATAACAGAGTTAGACAACTACTTTCTAGTGGAATTATCACTATTGATTATGTAAGATCAAAGGATAATGTGGCGGATCCGCTTACAAAAGGCTTAACTAGAGAGGGAGTTGAGAAATCATCTAAGGGAATGGGACTATGGCCGAGGACAAGTCAACATGGCGGTAACTCTACCTAGAATTTTGGATGTTCTGAGATCTAGGTTCAAGGAGCTCAAACAAAGTTGTGATTGACCGGTTCAACATTGTCAAAATAAAATCTTTGGTCCATTCTCGTGATGAAGACAATGTTCAGTAACAAGGATAGAACTTTACACGTTCTTTAATGATTACCTAAGTTTGATGAGGTATTTATCAAATAGTGTCAATCTAAAGGATTACACGTTTAGGAATCACCTATGTAAGTGTGAAGTGGAAGCCGCTTCAATGAGAATTTTGTAAGGCCAATTCTCTACGCATTTATGAAACCAGGCGGTGTTCATGGCTAAAACGAACACAACAATGAGAACCAAAAGACGGTTAAGGGTTGGTTGTGTGACATATGGTTGTCTAGGTATACACTAAAGTTCGACGGTTCAAAGATATCAAATCTACTAATTGACCGAGTATATCCGACATATATTCACTACGGAAAGTTCAAAGGGAAACCTACTTATCCAGATGTAATTAATCCTTACTTGCAAAATCACATAGCTTTCATCTATGATCTTTCTTGATACAGCCATTCCCATTCATGTGGGGGATTGTTCGACTTTAAGCCATTGGGCTTTAAAGTAGAAGAAGTGTGAATTGGAAATGGAGGGAAATAAAATGGAGGGAAATTGAAAATTTGAAGAAGTGAACTTTTGTCTTACACTTTGTCCCTCATTGGTGAGGGACAACCACATTTGTGTGCTTATATATAGAATCACTTCTTAAAGCTCTTAAAAGGAGTTAAAGAGAATGAACCCTCGCGCCGTCGTCGCTCGCTCGCTCGGCTCGGCTTCGACTTTGGCTTTGGATTTGGATTTGGATTTGTCAAATGATCAATCGGTAAGATTATTTTTGGACAAAATTTATTTAATTATTTAATAATTAATTAAATGCCAAATCACTGCTGAAAATACGCCAGAACCCTGCTGAAGGTTTAGAGGGCCTCTCTGGCCGCGGTAGAACCGTGGCAGGCAGGTTCAGAAAGCCTCTCTGACCGCGGTTCTGCCGCGACCGCGGTAGAACCGCGGCAGGCAGCGTATTCTTCTGAAAAGGCACCTTTTCCAGACACCTCTTCTGATAATTGCCTATAAATTCTGAGGCAAGGCTCCATTTTCTACACACGAAAAACACTCCAGAACTTCTTTCTTTCTGAATATACTGCATCCTAATTCGCAGTCTCTCTCTCTCAAATTCGTAAGTGTGATTTTGCTCCGTTCTTTGAGTTCGTTGGTATCCTGCAGTTTATATTGCCACTGTTGCAGGAAGGTTTATTCCGTTTTATCCTGGGAGGATTTAATCCATTACCTTGGCAACGTGTGAGGGGGCTAAAATTCCTTAAGGACACACAAGAAAATTGTGGACTCGGAATATTTCTGATCCTCTACTATTTTCCAGATTTCTTTAATTCTTCTAACAGTTTGTTTTCCTGATTTTGTGTTTTAACACAGTAACGCTCATAAATAGGACAACCTTGGAGAATTATTCTATGTTCATTGATACAAGTCTTTGAAAGACTTAAGCACATAAGAGTGGGTTTTGAGAGAGCTTTCATCAAGAGAGAAGAGAGAAAAAAAGTATTTGTTCTGCTGCAGATTTTTATTCCGACCAGCCAACTTCAAATCACGTTTCCGATTCGTTAACCGTTGGATCGGGCTGAAATTTTGACTGAGTGTTCGTAACATCTTGGTCTTGGATTTGAACGGTGGAGATCGGATTTGGAGGCTCGTAGCATCTGATTTCGAGCCTCAAACAGCAGCTTCTTTGTGGATTATACTCTTTCTTCAATTAATTAGTTGTTGCTCTTGTTGCTCCGTGTTTGGCCCTTGTTGTGTAGCCAATTTAGAGAACTTTTGTTACCCTCTTATTGTTATAGTGGATCTTTTTGGATCTTTGTGATCCCGTGGTTTTTACCTTCGATTTGAAGGGTTTTCCACGTTAAAATTTGGTGTTCTTTATCTTCTTTATTTTCGGATTTGCCTCTTCCTCGACATAACAACTACACCCAACATTAAGCCTCCAAATGTCATTTATGAAAAATCCTCTTCGAAAGAACTTACCACTTTTTATCGGTTTTCAAACAGATTCAGTAACGCACGAACCATATGTTAAGTGTTCCTATATAGGATTCAAACCCAAAATATTTGATTAAAAATTGGAGAAATTTGGTTTATCTTAATCAGTATTTTCAATTGCGATGGCATAAGATAGGGCTTTTAATTTGCTAGGGGCCTAGGCATAAGCCTCGAGATATGGGCGTAAGATACAACATATCTTTAATAGTTTAATTTATACATTAATAATATAGCATTATAACATAAACATAAAAAAATGCATTAAAAGTTTAAGAAAACTAAAAGAAATTAAAGAAACACATTGAAAATAAAATATCTAACATATTTTACAAGTATAAACAATGCAATACTATTAAAGTTACTATGAAATATAAATCAACTATAACGTCTTAACTTTCGAACAATTAAAATCATAATTTCTTAAAAGATATTAATAAACTGAATATTTTACCTCTCTAAAAACAATAATTTTTATTAATACTGTAATCTAAAATATTACTCCTTTATGAGTAAAATCAAAATTATTTTTAAATAACAAAATAAAAATGTATAATAATTTTGAGAGACATACTAAGACATGAAAATCTAGCAAGCAAAGATATAAATTTTGGTTATCTATTTTCAGAAAAAATATTCAAATGATATTCACCCTCACGATGTTCTCAATTAATAAATATGTAATACTGTAGTTCATTATTTGAGTTGTTCATAATTTTTATATTCCTATAGACTAAAAGAAATTAATTATTCATTTGTTAAAGAATTTTAAGGTCAACGGTGTTAATAAGTAAATTCGACACGTGATTTGCATAGAAATTGTTGGGCGAGTCTCGAGCGTTGAGCGTTACATGTGTTTATAGCGCACAAAGGGGCGCTTGAGGGTGTAAGTCTCACAGATCTTAGCCGCACAGATGATCAGGGGCGAATTCAACACAACGGTAAGAGGTTTAATTAAACCCATAATTTTTTATACGGAGCATAAATTTATATGTAAAATTCACTAAAAGTGTAACAAATAATAGATATGACCCCACAACTTTAAAACTATAATGTGTTCAAGCTTAAAACCTTAAAGGCTGAACCCTATAAAATTTTAATCCTGGATCCGCCTCTGCACATGATCCTCAAGGCATTTTGATAGTGCTTCATGCGAGGGCGAGCACCGAGACTAGTCCCAAAAACACTTTTTAAAACACTGATCCTAACTACACCCTCTATGGTACATCCTCTGGTCCATTTTAATTGTCTTGTTTCTCTTTTACACGCCCTTTAAGAAATTATTAATAAAAAGGCTTTTTGACTATTATACCCTTATTTAATACTTTTCATTTCTAAGTGTTTTTATGCAATGTAGTCAACATTTTTACCTTCAAGAACATTTATTACTAAGGCCAAATGGAAAAAAAGATAATTAGTTATACCTTGATTTACTAAAATGACAACTATTGTGGACCAATATATTTAGTAATCAGGACAACTAATGTGGTCCGGGGGATTAATTGTGTTTTACTCTTTAGGTAATGACCTATTACGGATTGGAACCATTTATTTTTATTTTCTCGTTGCAATAAAATAGGTAAATTTTTCTTAGCCGAGGGTGTATTGGAAATAGCCTCTCTATCCTCACAAAGTAGGTGTAAGATCTGCATACATACTGCCCTCCCCATACCCCACTGATGTGGGATACTACTGAGTATGTTATTTTTGTTGTTACAATAAAATAGGTAAAGAGGGGAAAAAAAACAATTCAGTGCATTAAGCTTTCGCTATGCACGGAATTCGAGGAAAAACCGCACCATAAGTATCTATTGTACTCACCTTCTATAGTTCTTCTCTTCTATCCATTATATTTAATTAAGGCAGATATTTTAGAGAGTAGTTAAGACTTTTAATTATCTCTTAATTAATGACTGCATTCCTTTTTTACAATATTCGGTTTCTCTTGTCCGTTGGAAGGGTTGAAGCTAATCTCTTTATCTTTCTCATCTCTGACGTGGATGCTCTATCTCATTATCCTCTATATTGGTAGTATTACTTAGCGTGTAATTCACACTAACTTTAAATTCTCTTACCTTTTTTACAACTTTTCTTTTAAATTTAAGACCTTCAAAAATTTATTGCTTTGGAATTTGGATAAAGCTACCTAATTTATTACTCCATTAGGTGTTTCTGACTTTTCTCACACATTTCACCTTTTAACATTAATTAACACCATATTAATCTTAATTTGGTTATTGGAAATATAATGAACTACTCCTAAGCTCTTTACTCCAAAAAAAACTTTGGAAAAAAAAAGTTAATTCCTTTTTGATATCTAAAATAATCAAATATTATGGATCACAACAAATGCCAAAAAAGTTACTCATATAACAATTTTTTATTTAAAAGTACCAAAAAACGTCTAAGATAATTTTAGTTAATATGTGTTTATTTTTTTTTTAATATCATGAGAGTACAATATTATTGTTATATAAAATTGTTTATGTTCTTTATAAGCCTTTGATGCATAGGGTGGAGCTAAAGAGTCAATCGTGTATTCGTTCGAACTCAGTAGCTTTAGTTTTAATTTTTTATTTGTTTAAAATTTTTTACTAATATGAACAAATTATTAATTTAGAATTCAGTATCTTAAAAGGATTACAATCCCATATTCATAAATTTCAAATCGTAACTCCGTCTTTGTTGATGCACAAGATTTAACTAAAGTTATCTAATGAAAGAAAATAAATTGGTTATTAACTTGAAAATAGGGAAAATCAATAGTCATTTGTGGATGCATAAGATTTATTTGCACATAATTAACAAGCTAATTGGTTGTTAACTTATTTACCATTCATAATTTTTTTTAATAATTGGACAAAAACTTTCATAATATATGATGCCATATTTCTACATAGATCCATACATTTACATTCTCAACTGGAGGTGAGACGCAAATTTAAAATCTAGCAGCTTATTTATTTCAGTGTATATTATTTTTTTCGACCAAAGTCAAAGCTATTTAAGGGTATTGTTGAGTTCGCAAACTCAATTTTTGAATTTTGAAAAGGCTAATTTGATTTGCTTTGGAAAAAAAAAGGAAATTTTTTAATTTCTGAAAAAATATTTCCAAACTCAATATTCAAAATTTTAAAAATTCCAAACAACTAGTCTTTGAGTTTTAGGGATATTTCAGAAACAAAGTTTGAAAAATCTTATAAAAAGTCATATTTTCTTAGAATAATCTTAAATTAATACTTTTTCTCAAAAAATTTAAGTTATATACACCGATATATATAAAAAAAGTTACATAATCAATATTACTAACTAGGAGTAATAATTATTAAATAAATTATATTTTAGGTAACCTGATCGTATAACTCTTCAACTTTTATTATGCAAGCTCAATTTTCTAAAAACTTCAAACAAACCTCACCTAAATTTGTTTTAAAATAATATTATTTGTAATTATATTTTATGAGATATAAAAATTATTTTCACTCAGCGCATAAAATTTTAATAAGCAAACTCAAGTTTCGAGAAACTTTAACCAAAAACCCCACCTAAATTTTCTTTAATAAATGAGCACTTGAGCAATAGCCAATAAAGAAAAAAAAATTGAAAATATAAACAGAAAAAGAAAAATAGAAAGTCCGTAGTTTTGATATTTACAACCTAACAGAAATCCATTTATCTATATACCTGGCTGGCGCAGCTTTACACTATAAATATCAACACATAAACACCTTCTCAAAAACATATCTTCACACTTCTTCAGTGTAACCACAAAGCACACTTCCCACGAATCTCATTTTCTCTCTCTATTATTTTTTCTTCATTTCTCACCGGAGCTCCGGTAGTCCGCCGTCGGTCGGAGTTATGGGAGCGCCAATTTTATCAGATCTCGGAACGGAGATTTTGATTCCGGTATGTGCCGTCGTCGGCATCGCTTTCTCGCTTTTTCAATGGTTTCTCGTCTCTAAAGTGACGCTCAGTATTGATAAGTCCTCCGCCGCCGCCGACGATAAGAATGGTTACGCTGCTGAATCGCTCATTGAAGAAGAAGAAGGCATTAATGACCATAGCGTTGTTCAGAAATGCGCCGAAATTCAAAACGCCATTTCTGAAGGTAAAAAAAAGTTACCGCAGTAAATATACGTCACGTTTGCTTTTGCTGTTGTTTGAATTTTGGATTGAAGTTAATACATTGACTATTACTATATCATTTTTACACTATTCATGAATTTTAATTTGTGTTAGCAAGTTATCCTTTTTTGTGAGATTACTAATTACTTTAAGAAATTTATCTGTAATTACTTAATACAATAGAACTCGTAGTATAATTGTTTAACTCATTTATGTGGTTTTTGTACATTTTGCCTTTAATTTGATCTGCCTTCTTTTTTTTGCTGAGTAGCTGATAAACCTTGATTTGTGCACTTAATTTATACAGATACATTTTGTGGAATGGTTTTTCTTAATTATATTGACGGTGAATATGAGTAAAATGATAAGAACTGTTTCCTCGCTTACTGCGAGGTTAATTTGGAGTAATTTCTTTGTAATTATGTTAATTCAATTGTTTGATTTTGTTTGTTTTGGTAGTTCCAGATGTGATATGCTGATTAATGCTGTAAATTAGTTTCTTTTTTGCTGGTGGATAAAGATCTAGCTTCTTTGTTCATTCCGTGTTGTTCTCGTTATCAAATTGGATTTAAGTTATTTAAGTTATATATACTGATAGTATAAAAATTTCTTTTAATATATTATTAGTAATTTAATATGTGATAACAAATTAATATTATTTTTATTAGGTTATCACTTAATTTTTGTTACATAGATTCATGTAATAACCTTATTTTTTACTGCATAGAAGTTTTTTTATATACTTTACTAGTGATAGCCAATTAGTTATCATAATTACTAGGTTACCTTTAATTTTTATCATATAGATTTACGCGTAATTATCTTATACGTAAATTGTGTTGTCTAAATAATATTACCTGCATAAAATATGTCTTCACTATTCGTATAGATTCACATATAATCAGCTTATATATAATTTAATTGTGTAATATTTTTTATATTGTGTATTCTTTTTCACTATCAGTTTAACCTATGATACTAAGGTAGTTATCATTTTTACTAGATTATCAATTAATTCTTATCATATAAATTCTCAGTGTAATTATTTTATGTTGTAATTTGATTGTGTAAATATTTTTTTACCCTAGGGCTTTTTTTTTATATACTTTACTAGTGATAGCCAGTTAGTTATCATAATTACTAGGTTACCTTTGATTTTTATCATATAGATTTACGTGTAATTATCTTATACGTAAATTGTGTTGTCTAACAATTTTACCTGCATAAAATATGTTTTCACTATTAGTGATTTTATTTAGTGATTGGAAGTTAATTATCATTTTACTAGGTTATAATTAATTCTTATCGTATAGATTCACATATAATCAACTTATATATAATTTAATTGTGTAATATTTTATATTGTATATTCTTTTTCACTATCAGTTTAACCTATGATTGTAAGGTAGTTATCGTTTTTACTAAATTATCAATTAATTCTTATCATATAAATTCTCAGTGTAATTATTTTATGTTGTAATTTAATTGTGTAAATATTTTTTACACCATACGTGCATAGGGCTTCAACTCTATTAAATTATGTAATTCCTTCTTGCTTTTGTCACACGTTTTCTAGACTTGGACTTTACTTTTGGTCTTTAATTATAGTGGAACTTTCTTTGGTTGTTGTGATTATGAAGGGTATAATTAATTGCAAATTAGATACTATCTCAAGCAACCTTTCATACCTAAAATAAAATAAGAAATTCCTAGTTGCTGTTAAACACTTGCCTGTCGGTGTTGTTCTGACACTAGTAGATCTAACATGCCGTGTTGGCTTGGTAATTTGCTATCATCACCATCACGTGTCAGTTGTTTAATATAGATGGCCACCTTAGTGGCAAGGCTGCTGATTTTGAGATACTTAATGCTTAAGGTCTTTTTGCTATTTATAAATTAAGATACACAAATTTAATTTTTTTTACCAGTATCTTATGGATATAAGTATTATATCTGAGCATTTTCTTTAATAATTTCATTAGAAAAAGGTTGATTTTAGGTTTAGAGGGATCAAATTGCCCTGATTTCCACAAGGTTAGTTTTGTACTTACATTGAGTATCCTGGCTGGCTGTTTCAGAATATTAAATTATAAGAAAAGAAATTAGAGGACTTTTATTTCTCAAGTTATGGGATCTGAACATTTTGCACTCTGCCAATGAGATTGCGTTTCTGCGGATAAGCCATTATGGCTTTTCTCATGAACAAAAAAAGGAAAAACAGAAAAAAAGGAATACAAAAAGAGTGATTTTGGTCTCAGTATACATGGTTGATTTACTTTAAAATGGATGCCCAAAAAAAAAAAAATATAAAATGTTGACAAGACAGTGTTCAGTGTAAGATTGAACAGTTAAATTTTGGCAGTGAGATCTTGAGTATACCAACTGGCCTTATGATGGATGTCGAATGATTGAAAAGGCTTTTCTTTTATCCTGTTGTATGAATTGCTAGATTTGTTTAAAGTTCAATTGATAAATGGCTTTCTGGTCAACTTCTATACTGCAAATACCTTTAGTTTCTCTTGGTGATAATTTATTTGGAACATTGCAATGTTATTCTTTGGTAAAGAAGATTTTGTGTTGTTGCTGCATAATCAGTGTCTCATAGAGAACTTAAAAAAACTCTTACCTGATTGTTAACTTTTATAGTGTAACCTCCCTGATAATAGCTTCGAATCTAATGATGCCACAGGTGCAACATCATTCCTTTTTACTGAGTACCAGTATGTTGGTGTTTTCATGGTTGCTTTTGCAATTTTAATCTTCCTTTTCCTCGGGTCTGTTGAGGGTTTCAGCACAAAGAACCAACCCTGTACATATGACACCACCAAAACTTGCAAGCCCGCTCTTGCCACTGCTGTCTTCAGCACCGTATCTTTCTTGCTTGGTGCTGTTACATCTGTGGTGTCCGGGTTTCTTGGAATGAAAATTGCTACATATGCAAATGCCAGAACTACCTTGGAGGCTAGAAAAGGTGTTGGGAAGGCTTTTATTGTTGCATTCCGATCTGGTGCTGTGATGGGTTTCCTTCTTGCTGCAAACGGTCTTCTGGTTTTGTACATAACCATCCTTCTATTTAAGTTGTACTATGGTGATGACTGGGAAGGTCTTTTTGAGGCTATAACAGGTTATGGGCTTGGTGGATCTTCAATGGCCCTCTTTGGTAGAGTTGCTGGAGGTATTTATACCAAAGCAGCAGATGTTGGAGCTGATCTTGTGGGCAAGGTGGAAAGGAACATCCCTGAAGATGATCCTAGAAACCCAGCGGTATGGTTATTTATCAATTAGTTTTATTAATCCACTTAAAAACTTATTTTTTAGTCAGCCTTATTAAAAAAGCTGCTTTTCTAGTTAGCTCTGAAGTGTAAATGGTCTCTCAGGTTATTGCTGACAATGTCGGTGACAATGTCGGAGATATTGCTGGTATGGGATCAGATCTGTTTGGGTCTTATGCAGAGTCATCCTGTGCAGCTCTTGTTGTTGCTTCAATCTCCTCCTTCGGTGTCAACCATGAGTTCACTGCTATGCTATATCCCCTTCTCGTCAGCTCTGTTGGTATCCTCGTTTGTTTGCTTACCACCTTATTCGCAACTGATTTCTTTGAAGTCAAGGCTGTTAAGGAAATCGAGCCAGCATTGAAGCAGCAACTCGTTATCTCAACTGCTCTCATGACAGTTGGAATTGCTGTTGTTACTTGGATTGCCCTTCCATCGACCTTCACAATATTCAATTTCGGGGCTCAGAAAGAAGTAAAAAGCTGGTAAGTCTAAAATCCGCTGTTACTTTTATAACTTGGTGTAGTGACACCCCTGCATTGTCTCATTGTCTGTATATTGGTTCATATTATTTGGGATTGGTTGTGAAAAACTGGAAGTTGTAAGCATGAAATGAGTATGAAGATAGAAGAATCCCCTGCAGAAGATTTGACAAAACCTTTTTCCGTTTGAATGGATGAAAAAGCTGCTTTTTGACCTTCCTTTCCCTGTCTCTTAAAATATTTAAGTCTGAGGCGCACAGGTAGCTGAATCTGATTTAAACTTGCAGGCAGTTGTTCTTGTGTGTCGGAGTTGGTTTGTGGGCTGGACTTATTATTGGGTTCGTCACCGAGTACTATACCAGCAATGCTTACAGGTGGGTACCTGGTTTTTGTAGTCAATTTCTTAGCTTCATTGGCTCTTGTATGTCAGAAATTTTAAGCTGTCTTTTTCCCTTTCCAGCCCTGTGCAAGATGTTGCTGATTCATGTCGGACTGGTGCTGCAACAAATGTTATTTTTGGCCTTGCCTTGGGTTATAAATCAGTGATCATCCCCATATTTGCCATAGCAGTCAGTATATTTGTTAGCTTCAGCTTTGCTGCAATGTATGGCATTGCAGTTGCTGCCCTAGGAATGCTGAGCACTATAGCCACTGGTTTGGCAATTGATGCATATGGTCCCATCAGTGATAATGCAGGAGGCATTGCTGAGATGGCTGGAATGAGCCACAGAATCAGAGAGAGAACTGATGCACTTGATGCTGCAGGAAACACCACTGCAGCTATTGGAAAGGTAAAATGAATTTGCTTATACGTACACGCTAAGCATCGTCCGGGGTTTAGTTTGAAGTTGCTACATTATCTTGTGATGACTTGTGATTTTAACTTATTGTACCTGTAATGATGACAGGGATTTGCCATTGGTTCTGCTGCTCTTGTGTCTCTGGCCCTCTTTGGGGCATTTGTCAGCCGAGCAGCAATTTCCACTGTAGATGTCTTGACACCTAAAGTATTTATTGGTTTGCTAGTCGGTGCCATGCTTCCTTATTGGTTCTCAGCCATGACAATGAAGAGTGTTGGAAGCGCTGCTCTTAAGATGGTTGAGGAAGTGCGCAGGCAATTCAACACCATTCCTGGTCTCATGGAAGGAACTGCCAAGCCTGACTACGCCACCTGTGTCAAGATCTCTACAGATGCATCGATCAAGGAGATGATTGCACCTGGTGCTCTTGTCATGCTCACTCCATTGATTGTTGGAATCTTGTTTGGCGTCGAAACACTTTCTGGTGTGCTTGCAGGATCTCTCGTCTCCGGTGTACAGGTAAACATATCACATATTGATGATGTGTTTTAAAATACTTCAAATGGTCTAAATCTCTAATCCTGGATCAACTTTGTTCTTGTAGATTGCCATCTCTGCTTCTAATACAGGTGGTGCCTGGGATAATGCTAAGAAGTACATTGAGGTAAATATTTTAGTTGGAACTTTCATTTGGACCAAGCTATAGAAACTATATTTCAACACTAATTATTTGTGTTGGTCTTTGAACGATAGGCCGGAGCCTCAGAACATGCAAGAACCCTTGGCCCCAAGGGATCTGATGCACACAAGGCTGCTGTGATTGGTGACACTGTTGGTGACCCTCTCAAGGACACGTCTGGACCATCATTGAACATTCTTATCAAGCTGATGGCTGTCGAATCCCTCGTGTTCGCTCCCTTCTTCGCCACTCACGGTGGTCTTCTCTTCAAGCTATTTTAAAACGAATGCCACTCCTAGGTCACATGACTGTCTCACGAAATCTATCGCTCCCTTTCTCTTCGTTTAACTACCTTTCCAGCATTTTTCGTGTTTTTAGTCGCTAGAATGTGGGCTGTGGAAGGAGAGATATTCACGACAATGAGTGTTGATGGTAAGGGTGAAATGTTTTTGCAGAATTCAGAAGAACATCAATATTCTTTCCTAGAGTTATTTGTATCAGTTTCTTAAATACCTTCTCGTCCTTGCCCGTTTCGGGTGTTAATTTTTGAATTTTTCTTATGCTTTGTGTTCGTTTCTCCAAAATCTACAATATAACATGAGGTAGATATTACTTCCAAATTTACATTAAAGATTTTAAACAGATTTACAGTTTGGCTTCTAACTTCGAAAGAGACAGCGAGTTGAATCAATTAAGTTTTTTCTTTTACAACATAAACGGAACTCTATTTGTTTAATCAATTCTATTTGATGATGTTCTCTATGTTAATTTATTTATTTTTTAATCAAAAAAAGAAAGTCTTTTCGGAAAAGCAAAGATTGAAAGCAGCTTATCAAATAGTAGCAGTCCACTCTCGTAACTCGAATCCTCTATTCTCATATATATATTCTCATATATATATATATATATATATATATATATATATATATAAAAGAAGAAGAGGAGGCGTCTGAAGTTGTATAAATTAGGGTATAAGTTAAATAATTTTAAAAATATGGATATAGATTAAATGGGGGCGACCAAATATATATATATATATAAATTTAGCACTGGGGTATGAGTTTTGCATTAAGTACGTTGTATTATGCTGAATATAAGAACAAAGGGTCCAGGATCAGATACCAGTAACAGGTAAAAATTGCACGGGGCGCTCTATTTGGTCGCCCCCATTTAACCTATACCCATTTTTTAAATTTTTTTTAATTTGTACCCACTTTTTAAACAACTTCAGCCCCCTTTCTCTTCCTCTTTCTCCTCCTTCGTTTTCTTCTTCTTCTTCTTCTTCTTCTTTCTTCTGCTGTTGTTGGTGCTGCTATGAAACTTCAGTTCATGGGATGATTGCCATAAGTATGTTTATCAGATTATTTAAAAATAAATTATAAATAATTACGTAAGCTAGTAGACAATAATTTGTGAATATTTTACGTACGGGAAGTTTAAGGTAACACTTAGTGATTCTTTTCATGATAATTCTGTTCTTTTCACGTTTATTTGTTTTCAAAATTTTATGATTTAGATACTGTTGGCAATCTGATTATTTTATAGTAGTCTGATTATAACAAAACTAATGAATTCAGGACAAAAAAACTTCAGCTTATTTAGGGTGTGTTTGGTATAACGAAAAATGTTTTCGGTAAAATATGTTTTCCAAGAAAATATTTTCTTGGAAAACAAGTAGTAATCTTATTCATTTTCCGGTGTTTGGTACGCAAATTAAGGAAAATGACTTCTCAAGAGTATTCATAAATAATTTAGATATAATAAACATGAAGTCATAAACTTTCAAACCAACAACCTTCCGAACTCACATTTTTCATAAACTTTCTGTCACGACCCAAACCCGCACTAGTCGTGATGGCGCCTCTCGTGAAGACAAGGCCAGCCAACTAACCCAATTCGTCTCTTTCAAAATTATTTAACATAAATGAATAGCAAACACGACTTAATGACATTAAGTAACGATATTTACAACCCAACACAGCCCGTCCGGGGTGTCACAAGTCACGAGCATCTAGAAGGATTTTGGTACAACTACAAAGCCTGTAATACATAGAAATAATTCTGGAAATAAAAAGGAAGAAATTCGGTGCCGCGAACGCTGGCGGTCACCTTGCTCAGCTACGATAGTAAATCCTCAACCAGCTCAAACCCGCTACGGGGTAAACCAATACCTGCATCTGCACGCGAGGTGCAGGGAGTAAAGTGAGTACTCCAACTCAGTGAGTAATAAAGGTAAATAATAACTGAGCAGCAAGAAACCACGTAAAGCAAGCCATAATGCTATATAGAACAGTGTAACCCTTTGAGAAAACAGTGAAACCGTATAATCTTTAGAAATATCTGGGCTCAATTTAAAAACCTCTTTCGAAAATATCTTTTTCCAACAGTTAAGCAAATGAATGCGAAACAGATAGATGCAAGACAGCACATAAGTCAGCCCCTCGGGCACAACACTCCATTAACCCATAACACCAGGGTATCAGGTAAACAGTGCAAGAAATAGCATGGAAGCCAATGAAATGCGAGTGCTGGAATGTCATGACAAATAATACAAATAGGAACCAATGCATGAGTGCAATGCAATGCATATGACGGTACACTTCGGTACCCACTGCAGCGTGCTGCCCGAGCCATCCATATATTTAACGTCGACGGCGCTCACTGGGGGTGTGTACGGACTCCGGAGGGGCTCCTACAGCCCAAGCGCAAATAATCAAGCCATCTCGTGGCACCAACCAGGCCCTCGGCCTCAATATCAATACAATACCGCTTCGGCGCGCAACCCGATCCATGCTCAGTCCAGAAATGCACATAAGCCACTTGGGCAATATTAAAATAATAGTTCTCAGCTCAAAACGTCAATAAAATATTGCTTAAGTTTTTCAAATCTTAGAAAAATGGGTGAGTTTGCAAAACAGTATTAATACCCTGGACCGAGATCAAGTAATATGCAAAGTAATGCGAAAGCAGTGATATCAATCCCTGAAGGATTCACATAGTTGACACGAAGCCCAAACATGGCAATCAGCCCACATTATGATGATAACAAGTAGTTTCAGTCGAATAAGTAGTAATTTCATCAATCAGGACGGACCAAGTCACAATCCCCAACGGTGCTCTACCCCATGATCGCTATTCGGCGTGCAAGTCACCTCAATACAGCACTATGATTTGCAAATCCGGGGTTTCAAACCCTCAGACTATCATTTACAATCATTACTCACCTCAAACCGGTGAAATCTCTAGCTCGCGACGCCTTTGCCCCTCAAATCGGCCTCCACGCGCGTCGAATCTAATCAAAATCAGAGCGAATACATCACAATATGCTAAGGGAACAATACCCAATCGAAAACAATTGAAAAATAGCGAAAATCTCGAAATTAGCAAAACCCGAACCCTGGGCCCACTTCTCGAAAAATCAGGAAATTCACATCAATGGATTCCTCATCTCGCCACGAGTCTATACATATCAAATTTACCAAAATTCGAGCTCAAATGCTCCCTCAAATCCCAAATTTAAATCTCAAAATCTCAAGCCCTAGTTCATCAATTTTAGGCTTAATTCCACGAATTTCTAGGTTAATTTCACATAATAATTACGTTTTTAACTCATAAAACTTACCTCCAGTCAATTTCAGTCGAAACCCTCTTCAATTGCTCCCAAATAACTCTCAAGATGTTCCACAATGGAGGAAAAATACCCTTAGCTCGCGGATGAAATGTTATCTTAAAACCTTCTCTGTCCAGCACTTTTTGCTTATGCGGTCCCGTCCCCGCTTATGCGGGACCGCTTCTGCGACATTTATATCGCTTCTGCGGTTCTCCACTTAAAGGCCTCGACCGCTCCTGCGGCCCATAAATCGCACCAGCGGGACCGCTTCTGCGGCCCAAACATCTGCTTTTGCGGAAAACCCAATTCGAGTCCAAAACCGCTTCTGCGGTTCCCCAATCGCATAAGCGATACCGCTTCTGCGGTCCATATTCCGCAGAAGCGAAAACATACCAGAAGCGGCAGACTTAGCAACATGAAAAATCCCAAAACTCTCCGTTTAACCATCCGAACTCATCCCGAGGCCCCCGGAACCTCAACCAAAAATACGAATACGTCCTAAAACATTATTCAAACTTGTTCCAATCATAAAAATACCACGATTAACACTAAAACCATCAAATTACATCAAATTCAAGCCTAAGTTCTTCAAAAACTTTCGAAACACGCATTCGATAAAAAACCCAACCAAACGACGTCCGAATGACCTGAAATTTTGCACACATATCCAAAATCACCTAACGTAGCTACAACAACTCTCGGAATTCCATTCCGACCCTCGGATCAAAATCTCACCTATCAACCGGGTTTCGCCAAAATACTAACTTCGCCAATTCAAGCCAAATTCTACACCGGACCTCCAAAATCAATTCCGATCACGCTCCTAAGTCACAAATCATCCCCCGAAGCTAACCGAATCACCGAAAATCACATCCGAGCCCTCTAACTCATAAGTCAACGTCCGGTTGACTTTTTCAACTTAATCCTTCTTAAAAGAGACTAAGTGTCTCATTTCCTACCAAAACCAATCCAAATCAACTGTAACCCACCAAATACAGATAATGAAGCATGAAATGGGGGAAACGGAGTGGTAACTCATGAGACGACGGGTCGGGTCGTCACACTTTCGAACCGCTAAACTTTCAAAACCGCGGAATTTCTAACTTGTAAACTTTATAATTTCTAAACTCGTAAACTTCCAAACACATAAACCTCCGAACTCTTAACTTTGGAACTTGTAAAATTTTGAACCTTTAAATAAAAAACTAAAACTGAAAAATATATTAAAATATATTTTTTTTGGGGGGAGGGGTGGGGGGTTGGAGGGGCAGGGACGTAGGGGGGGGGGGGGAGTGCAGAAAAACGGAAAAAACAGAATTTTAAATTACAAAAAAAAGTAATTTTTTTTTGTGGGGGGTGGGGGGTGGGGGGTTGGTGGGTGGTGTAGAAAACGAAAAATAGTAATTTAAAATTGCAATAAAAAATAATATTTTTTGGCTGGAGGGGTGGGGGTGGTGGGGTTGTAGGGTGGGTGGTAACGGAAAAACTGAAATTTGAAGAAAAAAAAATACCTTTTTTGGAGATAGGGGTTGGGTTGGGTTGGTGAGAGTAGGGAAGGTTGAGAAGGAGTTTTGGAAAATATTTTCCCTTCTCTTGATAAGGAAAACATTTTCCTCCAATCGGAGGAAAATGAGTTCATTAGGAAAATATTTTCCAAAACATTTAAGCCAACCACACATGGGAAAATTGGAAAATATTTTACGGAAAATGTTTTCCTTCGTACCAACCACACCCTTAGTGCTGAAGTTTTTACAAATGAACTAAATAACTTCAGCATCTTCTGCTTTAGTGTTTGAACAAGCTTTATGACAAAACTAATGAATGAATCTAGGACAAAAAAACTTCAGCTTATTTAGTGCTGAAGTTTTTACAGATGAACTAAATAACTTCAGCATCTTCTGCTGAAGTTTTTGAAAAAGCTTAATGACAAAACTAATGAATCGAGGACAAAAAAACTTCAGATTATTTAGTGCAATTACAAATAAAACTTCAGCAAATAGAGAATAAAACTTCAGCTACTATGCTTAAGTTTAGCAATTACTAACAAAAACTTCAGCAAATAGAGAACAAAATTTCAACTACTATGCTTAAGTTCAGCAATTAATTACAAACAAAAACTTCAGCAAATAGAGAACAAAACTTCAGCTACTATGCTGAAGTTCAGCAATTACAAACAAAAACTTCAGCACACTTGCTACTTCAGGCCCGTCTACTAGAATGCTGAAGTTTTGCGTGATTGCCTTTGCTACTTCAGCCCCTTATGCTGAAGTTACGCGAAAAAGTAGGTACGCTTGCAATTTTTTTTGCAAAGCGGGCACAAGTTAAAACGTGACCCAAAAAACGGGTATAGATGTAAACTCCCCCAGTAACAGGGTTACATGGACTGGTTATCGTGGTGAGATTAACTTTTTTGGATGCATCTTATTTCACCGTCTTCAATTTTATAGCGAGAAATTATTGGCTGCCTTGGACCGGAGTCCCTTACACTAGTGATTTTTATATTTATAAGCAAGAATTTTTTCTTGATCTTTTATCTAATTTGGTTGTCTTCTTCAGCTAATTCCAAGTCTGAAGTTCTTCAGCGGGTCTGAAGTTTGCATTACAAACTGAAGAACTTCAGACTAATTTGTTTGAAGTTTACACTATGAACTGAAGTTTTTCAGATTGTCTTTGCAAGCCAGGCGAAACTTCAGGCTAAAATATCTGAAGTTTTGGTTTGATAAGGTCACACTTGAGGCAAAAAATTCTGAAGTTCAAACTTCAGACATAATTTTTTGCTACTTCAGGCCCGTATATCTGAAGTTATCCAAAAAATGGGTAGACTTGCAATTTTTTGTGCAAAGCGGGTATATGTTTAATAGTGACCCCAATACTGGGCATAGATGCAAATGCCACAAAATTTATACACTTTTTTGGCTATTGAATGTAAATAGTTTTTGGTGCGGCTAAAAGTGAAAAAAATTGGAACAAGAGAAGGAATCAGCCCATATAATAACTCCATTTTCAGATCTGACCTCCTTTTGGTCCAGTCCAACAACTTTACATTATCTCTAAAATGGAAAATGCTTATCCCTCCTACAACTCAAGTATAAAATTTCATATTATGCTTTATCGTTTCAAACTTGAAATGTTACATTTCCAATTAGATCTTTTTAGCATTTCAAGCCAAAATTCTAGAGAAGTTTTTCATTCTTATACAATAATCTATTTAGTGCTACGTTTTATGTTTTAGATATAAAGTAAGTAAATACTAAAACAAAATATGAAAGAAATAATTTTAAAAGTTAGTCTCATGTATAACACATTGTTCTTGATTGTAAATTCTTGAGACTCGTTAAATAAAGTTATATAGATGCTAGTTTTTTTAATTAAGTCAAACATTGAATATCGGAAAATAGAACATGAGGGAGAGACTATGTGCAAAAGGTCCTGTCGTGACCCACAATTCTCACCATCGAAACCGCGATGACGCCTAACATCGCACTCGCTAGGCAAACCAACGTTAGAGTTTTATCCACCTTATTCCTTTACATTTCATAGATTAAAATTTAACACACTAAATCAAGTAGAAATAAATGCGAAAATACGAAAATAACCTTTTGTTTTATTCACAATACCATAACTATTACTACTAACCAGAGTCTGGTGTCACAATCCACGAACACACTATGGTTTACTACAAATATTGGTCTGAACGAAATTACATATGTTTGAAACGAAGGAAAAACAGAAATATAGAAAAGTAAAAGGGGACGCCAGGGCCTGTGGACGCCAACAGGACTACCTTGCGTCTCCTAGATGAAATGCCTCCAACCTCTCGATCAGCCACTACCAGCTCCAAAATCTCCACTACCGACCCCATATACTGGTAAGTGCCGAGCCTAACCTCGACGGGGTAGTGACGAGGCTACGGCGGGGCAATTACAATATAACCTGCATATAGTATATAATAAAGCGAAAAAGAAGTACGCGCAAAATGAAACAATAACTTGCAGCAAAAATGGATACGTATTTCAAATATCTTATTAGCACCAAATTGCATGAAATTTTCAAGAAAGCTTCAAAACTTTTATGTTCTCAACCAAAGGCCCGAATCACTTCAAATCAGTTCCGTTTCTCACCAAATTTCACAGATAAGGTATAAATATCATAACGGACATGTACCGGATTGCGGAACCATAATACGGGCCCGGTATCAACAAGATCAAATATCAACCAAATTCTTAAAACCATTATAATTTCAGCCTTATAATTTTCATCAAAAATTTATTTCTCGGGCTAGGGACCTCGGAATTCGATTCTGGGCATACGCCCAGGTCTTATATTTTACTACGGACCCACTTGGACCGTCAGAACACGGGTCCGGTACCCAAAATGCTGACCGAAGTCAACAAAAATTAACTTTTTAGGCCAAAAATTATTATTTCATCAATTTTTCACATAAAAGCTTTCCGGATACACGCTCGGACTGTGCACGCAAATCAAGGAGGAATAAAATAAGGTTTTGAAAACCTCGTAACACGGAATCGAGTTGTAAAATATAAGATGACCCTTTGGATCATCACAGGTCCTAATCAACATCTTAGTTGATTATTTGTGCTTTAAGGTTTTCTAATCAGTAACTATAGATCTAACATTAAATAATCCATTTGCTATTGCTAATCAGTCACTTGTAACCACTTGCTAATTAATTGCTATTATGTGACAATTACCAATAATATTAACAAGGGATATGTCAAAACTTTGGATCTCTGAGGTGTGATCTCCATTGGAGAGAAGAATCAAGCTGAAGCTACTATCAATTAGCTGAAGAGAACATTTTAGAATCTGAGAGAGAATGTGGGAAATGTAAAAGTGATTTAGTTCACTGCAGTTTATGCATTATGTACATGTGTAAGAAGAAATATACCTAACTTGACAACTGGCAACAACTCAATAACAGCTAACTAACTTCAGCCTAACTAACTAACTATTACTAACAGACTAATAGCATGTATATAAATATATTATTGCTTAGTCAATCTTAATACCCCTCTCTCAAGTTGGTGGGGAAGAATTCATTGCCAACTTGCCACGGATGCCGGCATGTTTAATGCCTGTTAAAGACTTAGTTAGGATATCAACCAACTGATCATTTGTTGAAATGTGATGAAGAGTAATCAGACCATCTTGCAGCTTATTCTCACGAAATGACAATCGACTTCTATGTGCTTTGTACGCTCATGAAACACAGGGTTCCTTGTCATGTGTACAACAACTTGACTGTCACAGGAAACATGAATAGGTTTCTGGCATGCATCAGTTAATTCTTCCAACAGTCTCCTTATCCATATCAACTCACCAACTACCTTTTGAATTGATTTGTATTCAGCTTCTGCCGACGATAAAGAAATTATGTCCTGCTTCTTGGATTTCCAACTGATGGGACTCTCTCCAAGCAGAACTACATAGCCACTCACAGACCTTCTAGAATCAGGGCAGACAACCCAATCTGAGTCGCAATAAGCTTTTAAGGTACAGTCAGGTCTATTGGACAACAAAATATCAAGTGTGGGATTAACATTCAAATATCTAAGAACAAGTATTGTAGCTTTAAGATGTGGTTCTCTAGGCGATTGCATGAATTGACTCAGATGTTTCATACTATATGTTATGTCAAGTCTTGTGTTTATGAGGAAGTTGAGCTTCCCCACAAGTTTCCTATAATATGTGGGATCTGTCAGTAAGGATCCTTCAGTTGCCTTCAACTTAATTGTGCAATCAAGTGGAGAAGAGACTGTAGTGCACCCCAGACAATCATACTCCTTTAACAGATCTATAGCAAATTTTCTTTGTGAAATGAGCACTCCATCATCTTTATAGAACACTTCTAGGCCCAAGAAATAATGCAGCTTGCCCGGATATTTGATCTTGAACTTGTTGTGTAGGAACTTCTTCAAAGCATTGATCTCCTCCAAGTCTGTCCCCGTGAGGATTACATCATCCACATACACAGCCACAAATGGAGTTGAGGAGCCATTCTTCTTATAGAAAAATGAGTAGTCACTAACAAAATGCACATATCCTTTTGAGCACAAAGATTCTGTTAATTTATCATACCATTGCCTGCTGGCTTGTTTTAGTCCATATAAGGACTTCTTCAATTTGCATATAAAACCTGGTGTGTCAACCTGTAAACCTTGTGGAACTTCCATGTACACCTCCTCATGCAAATCCCCATGTAGAAAAGCATTGTTCACATCTAATTGGAAGAGATCCCAACCTTTCATCACTGCTATACTTATTAGTGTTCTGACAGTTATCATCTTGACAACAGGGGAGAAGGTTTCTGTGTAATCAATCCCTACTTGTTGTGTATAACCCTTAACCACAAGCCTTGCTTTGAACCTCTATATGCTTCCATCTGCTTTGTGTTTGATTTTGTACACCCATTTGCATCCTATGGCTTTCTTCCCTGCAAGTAAATGCACTAAATCCAAGTATGATTAGCATATAACGCCTTAAATTCTTGTGTCATAGCTGCTTGCCAAGCAGGATTTATGGTTGCTTCCTCATATGAACATGGCTCACAGTCATGTGAAATATTCCTTATAACCTGCTGACTGTTATGACTCAAGGTATTAAGGGAGACATGTTGGATTTTAGTGAAAAAGTAATTGAGTGAATGCGTGTGTTGTGAGTAATTCTTCAGGGTTGGAAGGGAGTATACATATTCATTTAGGTAAGAAGGTGGATTGTATGACCTGGTGGACTTTCTAGGTTTTGATAATGTGGTGGAACGATCATTCACACGACTGGTGGCAGTATTCAGGTCTTCTGATATGGGTGACTCATATGAGGGTGCAGGTGTAGATATGTTATGTGAGGGAGCAAATGTAGATGCAGAGATAGGTGCACTATGATCAAAAGATACATGGGAATCAGTGACAGAGTTGTGTGTGGGATCCTTATTCTGCAATTGACAGTTATCCAAAGTGTTAGTCTGATCACAATCATCTATAAAATTAGGCTGAGAAGGCACATAATTGGGATTGAAAGCTATTAAGTGCAGAACAGAAGAAAAAGTGGAATGATTGGGAGAAATAGCAAATGAAAAAATATGTTCATGGAACTGTACATCTCTAGAAATGTGTGTCCTTTTACTGAACAAATCAAGTACCTTGTAACCTTTTGTTCCAAAGATATCCTACAAAGATGTGTGGACTAGCTCTTGGTTCAAATTTGTGTTTTTAGGTTTTGAGAGTGGTAGGATAACATAAACACCCAAAGCTCCTTAGATGGGAATATGTAGTCTTCTGCTTGTAAAAAATTTCAAATGGACACTTGTTATTTAGGATTGTAGAGGGGAGTCTATTTATCAAATATGTTGCAGTTAGGATGCACTCTCCCCAATACCTCAAGGGCAATTTAGAATGGTACAAGAGAGCCCTTGTTGTCTCTAGAAGGTACTTATGTTTTCTCTCGACCACACCATTTTGTTGTGGTATGTAAGGACAAGTTCTTTGGTGAATAATTCCTTTGGATTGATAAAAGCATTACTGGTAAACTCCAGCCCATTGTCAGATCTAACAGTCTTAATGGAGACTTGGAACTGATTTTCAACCATGCAAACAAAGGTTTTGATAACTTCTAGTGCATTACTTTTATAGCTCAACAACTGTGTCCAGGTTGATCTGCTACAATCATCGACTATAGTTTAAAAATACTTGTAATTATCATGTGTGGCAAGGTGGTAAGGACCCCAAAGGTCTATATGTAACAGATCAAACACTTGGGTGGAAGATATGGTTCTTGTGATGACCCAACCCGTCGTCTCATGTATTACAGCCCCGTTTCCCCCATTTATTGCTCTTTCATGTTTTATTATCAGCAACGGGTGAGTTAGAGTTTAATATAATTGGTTTGGATAGTAAATGAGACACTTAGTCTCTTTAAGAAAGGTTTGGTTTGGAAAAGTCAACCGAATGTTGACTTATTAGTTAGAAGGCTCGGATGTGAATTCCGGTGATTCGGTTAGCTTCGGGAGGTGATTTGTGACTTAGAAGTGCGATCGGAAGTGATTTTGGAGGTCCGGAGTAGAATTAGGCTTGAATTGGCAAGTTGGCATTTTGGCGAGTTCCGGTGGATAGGTGGGATTTTGATCCGAGGGTCGGAATGGAATTTCGAGAGTTGTAGTAGCTCCGTTAGGTGATTTTGGATATGTGTGCAAAATTTCAGGTCATTCGGACGTCGTTTGGTTGGGTTTGTGATCGAATGCGTAATTTGGAAGTTTTTAAGAAACTTAGGCTTGAATCCGATGTGAAATGATGATTTTAGTGTTGTTTGATGGGTTTTGATGATTGGAACAAGTTCGTATGATATTTTGGGGTAGGTTGGTGTTTTTGGTTGAGGTCCCAGGGGCCTCGGGGTGATTCCGGGTGATCAACGGAAGGATTTTTGGACTTTGAGTGTTGCAGAAAATGCACAGCTGTTGCAGGCCACTTTTGGCCTTCGCGTTCGCGGAGGTGCCCATCGCGTTCGCGTAGTTGTGATTTCTGGGTCATCGCATTCGCGATCGTGGCCTCGCGTTCGCGTAGAAGGGCCTGGGGACCCTGCCTAGTTTGTTCATCGCGTTCGCAATGAGGGAGTCGCGTTCGCGTAAGAGGACGTCCTGTGCATCGCGTTCGCGTTTGGAGTATCGCGTTCGCGTAGGAGGTTAAGCTGGACCATCGCGTTCGCGTGAGGGTCGACGCGTTCGCGTAGGGTATCTTTGGTCAAAGGAAAAATTTGCCTTCGCGAACGCGGGGTGTTGACCGCGTTCGCGTAGAAGAAAAGCTGGGCGACAGAAGGGTTTAATTATGATATTTCATCCGCGACTCATTCATTGTTTCCTCCATTTTTGAACCACCTCAAGAGCTTTTTGGTGGAAATTGAAGAGAGTTTTGACGGGAATTTATTAGAGGTAAGTCTCGTGACCTAGAAACGCTATTTTATTGAAGAATCACCCTTTAATTCTTGGAAAATTGGGCATAAATTTGAAGAACTAGGGATTGGGTTTTGAAATGAAAAAATTTGGGATTTGAAGGGGCATTTGAACTCCGATTTGGTAAATTTTATATGTACGGACTCGTGGCAAGACGAGGAATCCGGTAATATAAATTTCGTAATTTTTCGAGAAGTGGGCCCGGGGCTCGGGTTTTGCCAACTTCGTGAATTTTGGTATTTTTCGAGTCTTTTCGATTGGGTTATGTTTCTTTAGCCTATTGTAATATATTCGTTGTGGTTTTAATCAGATTCGGCGTGCGAAGAGGTTGATTCGAAAGGCAAAGGCATAGCGAGCTAGACTTGTGGCCGGCTTGAGGTGAGTAATAGATGTAGATGATGACCTGAGGGTTTGAAACCCCGGTATATCACATTGTGACGCTATATTGAGGCGAGACACGTACTCTATGACGAGTGCGGGGTCGATTGTGACTGGGGATTGTGACCTAGTCCGTTCCGAATTATGTTCGTACTGCGTTCTTGACTAGAAATTGTTTGGTAATTATCCTACTTGGAGTTTATGAATTGTTTGGGGCTTTGTGCCTATCATGTGCATCCTTCAGGGATCCTTATCACTGCTTCCATGATGCTTAGCATATTTCATGATATCAGTCCTGAGTTAGACACTGCCTCGAAATGGTTAGTAAATAAATAAAGGTTTATATGCATGCAAGCCATATATATATATATATATATCTGGACTGAGTGTGGATCGGGCTGCACGCCGCAGCGAATGTTACGATGATATTGCGCTTGGGCTGTAGGAGCCCCTCCGGAGTCTGAACCCCCACAGTGAGCGCGGGTACCCAAATGGATCGGGCTGCGCGCCGCAGCGGTCATGTGCATTGCATTGCATTCATGCATTTATACCTATTTGTCTTACTTGTCCTGGTATTATTGTTGTTCCACCGTTTTATGTGCTGAATCGTTGATTATAGCTTTATATTGTAATATTTCGGGATTTCTTACTTTCAGCCATTTTATATGTTTATTACTCACTAAGTTGGAAGTACTCACTTTACTCCCTGCACCATGTGTGCAGATTCAGGTGCTCCGGAGACTTAGTGGAGCTGTTTGCCGTTTTCGTGAAGTTTATTTTCAGGAGTTGTTGAGGTAGCTACCTGACGTCCGCAGGACCCGATTCCTCCCCTTTATTTCATTTATCTTTCCATATCCTAGACTTCTTTATTACTATGGATATATTACTCTGTTACATCTAGAGGCTCTAGACTCGTGACTCCAGATCTATTGGGGAATGTTTGGATATTCGTTATTATATCCGTACTATTTTATTTAGATTCGGATTGGAACTTTAATATTTGCTATTTTAATCGTATTATTTGTTAACGGATTGCGTAATTGGGTTGAGAGTAATTAATTGGTCGGGCTTGCCTAGCATTAGTGTTGGGCGCCATCACGACCGGGATTGGGGTCGTGACACCTCCTGAGGAGGAGATAGTCAATCTGAGTCTTTACCACCGCGTTCTGAAAAGTAACCAAATGCTCCTCCCTCTTTGAAAAGCTAGAGTTTGCAATTACCAACCCAAAAGCCTTAGCGAAGTCCAGTAACGAAGTTCCTCCTCCATTCCTCTCCCCAAAATCGAAACCTCCATGCACTTCGTCATACCCACCTGTGGTCGACCCAATATAACCATTGAAATCTCCTCCTATAAACAACTTCTCAGCAGGTGGTTCCTGACGTACAATCTCATCTAACCCCTCCCAAAAGTGCCGTTTAACCTCCTCATCTAGGCCCGCATGAGGCGCATAGGCGCTAACGACGTTTAGGGTGCACTGACCTACCACCAACTTAATAATCATCAACCTATTATTCACTCGTCTAACCTCAACCACAGACTCTCTAAGTTCCCTATCCACCAAAATACCCACTCCATTCTTACCCTTCTGGGTTCCTGAGTACCAAAGTTTATACCCGTCCGTGTCCCTCGCACTCGACCTGCCCACCTTGTCTCCTGGACACACGCTATATTGACCCTCCTCTTCTGGAGGATCTTCGCCAACTCTATAGATGAAGCAGATCAGAGAGTTTCAGAAGCAACCTTAAATCTTAAAGACTCAAAAACAAAAAATTAATTCTTATCGACAACAATTTAATCGGATCAATAATACAAGGATTAAACATAAAATTGAAACATAAAAATGGTAAAACAGGAAGTACGAATTAAAAATTAAGAGTACAATGATTAGTTTCCTTTTTATTTCCTTAACTGAGTTACTCTAGCATGTGTAATCATCATGTTTAGCCTAATTTCACATGTCTACGTATCTCATCTCTTAATTACAATTTGTACAATATGCTTAATTGACTTACTTGTTTTCCTTGATTCTGTATTTGTTCTTAAACTGTAGGGTTATTTGCTTGTAGTATCATTGTTTTATTTGTTAAGTGTTGGTTTTCGTGATTATTGTTGAGATGACTGTTTGGTTGTGGCACGAGGTTTCTGTCGTGCGGAGTATCATGTGGCACGAGGTTTCTGCTGTGCGGAGTGTTATTTGGCACGAAGTTTCTGCCGTGCGGGGTGTTATTTAGCACGAGGTTTCTATCGTGAGGAGTGTTGTTGTTGTTGTTGTTGTTCCTTAACTTGTAAGATTCTTGTTTCCTTACGTGTTGGATTTGTCTTCTTTGATTCCTGTGCTGTTGTTTTCCATACGTTCTTATCGTTTTAGTTCCCTGCCATTCTCTTGTATCATTTTTATCTTCTGCCTTATTTCTTATATTTTAGTAGGGCCCTGACCTGAGCTCGTCACTACTCTACCGGGTTAGGCTTGAAACTTACTGGGTACCGTTGTGGTGTACTCATACTACGCTTCTGCACAACTTTTTATACAGATCCAGGTACTTTCCACCTGACCAGACATCAGTGAGCTAGCCCGTACATGAAGACTTTAAGGTATATCTGCCAGCGTCGACAGACCTCGGAGTCCCCCTCTATCTTTATTATTTTGTTTTCCTTATCCACATTAGACTCTGATGTATAGAGATATTTAGTATTTATCCTTAGAGCTTGTGACTTGTATCTACCGGGTTTTGGGAATTGTTTGTACTCTAAGTTGTAGATTCATTTATTACAACCGTTGATGTTTGAGTTTAGCTTATAACTCAATTATTCCGCATTTTTGTTAGGCTTACCTAGTCTTAGATACTAGGTGCCGTCACGACATCCTACGGAGGAAAATTTAGGTCAGGACAAGTTAGTATCAGAACTCTAGGTTCATAGATGTTATGAGTCACAAGCAGGTTTATTAGAGTCTCGCGGATCGGTAAGGAGACGTCTGTACTTATCTTCGGGAGGCTATGGAACTGTTAGGGAAAATTTCACTTCTTTGATTCCTTGTCATGCGAAATTGTTGACTTTAGGATTCTAAACTTCTGTCTTTCTATTCTCTCACAAATGGTGAGGACACATACAATCGGATCAAATAACCAGACACACACGCCCCCTGCTAGAGCTGCGAGAGACCGAGGTCGGGGTAGAGGCCGAGGACGTCCATGTGGTGCGGCCAAAGCACCCGCATGATCTTCTACAGAGGAGCTACTAGCAGCTCCAGTCAGAGCGCACGCATCTAAGATGCCTGTTACTGCACCAACTCTCTAGGAGACTCTCGCCCAGTTTCTGAGCATGTTCGATACTTTAGCTCATCTTGCTCCTGCCACATCTCAGGCTGGGGGAGGAGCACAAACTTCTGCCGCCTGTACCCCAAAGAAGCAGGTTCAGGTCGACCAGATTCCAGAGGTCATACCAGTACAGCCGGTGGCCCCAGTTCAACCCGAGGTTAGGGCTGTAGTTTCTGAAAGGGAACAGGTCAGGCTCAAGAGGTACAAGAAGTACCACCCTCCTACTTTAAGTGTCTTGGCGTCAGATAGCGGTACACTCTCTCCTCAGTTGACTTGGTGAGCCCCACTTCATTTCGGGGTCTTGTATCTTTTGTTCCTTATGTATAGTGTTTTGAGGTATAGCCGAGGCCTTGTTGCCGGCACTATCGTATTACTCTTTGTATCCATTAGAGGCTCTGTAGATATAGTGTGGGTTTGCATTTTTAATTGGGTAAGTCAATTTGAAATGTTGTACTTGAAACACATGTTCCACTTCTAAAGCTACGATTGTGTACAATATTTTGGGAAATCTTGAATGAAGTTCTAATGGTAATGAAATTGGTGTTGTTCATGTAATCTTCTCATCATCTAAGGAATGCATCTTCACTTCACTCATGGGTAAGGTGGGGTAGAAAGCATCAAGTAGGCTTGTTGACCAGGGTATCTCGATTGAGCACCGATCGCGCTCCCCGAGGTCGGGGCTTGATAATTTTAATTTTTGTTTTTTGTTTCAGCTCTTTCTCTAGTTCATAGGAAAAGCAATGTGGTCCAATTTCTTTGAATTCTCAAAAACCCAATTATCCATGAATTTGTATGTCCAGTTATGAAAGCCACTTTACCAGAAGAAGAAAATAAAAAAGTAATGAAAGAATTAGTGATGGAATTAGCCATAGGTAAGAAATTGTCATGAAAAACCTCAATTTTGTACTTTATCTTCTTCGTCGACTCTGGAAGTTAAACTATACTTCTTCCTCCTCCACCGATGGTGCAGAGAATGGGGGTGTTGGAGAAGAGTAGAATGGTGAAGAATGAGTGTGATGTGGGTGAGTTGATCATGAAATTATGGACAACCAGGACGTTAGTAATGAGACGTATGTAACAAAAAATGATGGTGGCGGACGGGTGGAAATTTAGCGACAGTCGCTGCACTCGCCGTTGATGTGAGGTGATTACATCGATTTTTCTTTATTTGGTGGTTGGATTTTCTTTTTATAGCTAAAATATACAAATTGAGGAAAGAGAGGAATTTTCTTTTGTTACTGTACACGTGTCAATGATTTATTGGACACTTTTCCATATCAGCGCGTTTGTGAGTCACACGTTTTACTTTTAAGAGAGTTTGTCGTAGGTGTTCAATAGGTACATATTTATTAGAGTTGGAGTGTCTAATTGGAACAAATGTTAGTGTAAGTGTTCAAATGAAAAATTGTGACAACTTTAAGGGTCTGCTTATGTATTTGGCCTTTATACTACCAAAACAATCAAACTTAAAGATTATACTAAATGTAACAAACTACTAAAAATAAACAAAATAAAATTATCCAATTATTACATCCTAGTGTAATAAAATGTATCAATCATCAAATATAAAATTCTCCAACCCCCTCCAAATAACAAAAAGCATTGTCCCCGATGCTTAGCAAAATAAGATCAAAGAGAGGAGAGGGGCGAAGAAACTCCTTAAGGGTCCTTAGTCATCATGGTATCACCAGCAGTATCAGTCCAAGGTGGTTCAACTAAAAGAATAGTGTCATCATCCTCTATGGGAGCTGCTTGAGAAGTGAACATATCTTGCACCGCAGCAGCAGTGTTGGATGCAAGTCAAGGCTTCTCAGTCTAAGCAGCAAGATCCTCATAAGAAGACTGATATGTGTGAGACTGGTGGGGTCTAGTAGCATGTCAAATGGCAAGTTTTCGGCCTCGGCTATCATAGTCACCTCATCTCGGAGTGAGTCAAATAACTTCTTGCTGGCCTATGGCTTTCTCATCTTCTTCACCTGCTTGGTCAATCAGTCAGTCACTGACGTGTTGTACCACTGTGTCCATAATCACCTATTGGTTGTCCAAGACCTTGGTGAGCTACATGTCAATGTCAGAAGAGTCCGGTTGAGTAGAGGTCTGCCCTGCAACTAAACTAGAGAACTCGGACAACTTTGATGTAATTGTCTATATCTAGTTGTTGAGACTCACCTGCGTCTGAGGAACTCGTAAAGCAGATAGTGGGACCGTAGGCAAAGACACTAGCCTCAGAGCTGGTGTAAGCAATGGAGAAGGGGCTATAGTGGCTTAGGAACAATAACTATAGCACTAGTGGAAGGCTCAACTGAAGTGGAAGGGATCTCAGAGGGACCTGGAGCTACTACTACCGACTCATCAACTGGCCAGCAGTAGTGGGAGGCTGAATGTTTGTCTTCGGGTTCCTTGGGTCTTGCAACTTATACATATAAAAGGGACTGGGTGACTTGACCTTCATATCAAATAGTCTCGACTCCACCTTGGAGTCTTCCAAGTATTCAGTGATGGTGCTGGGGTAAGGGTAGGAAGTGTTACCCTACTGTGCACAAGATAGATGTTGGCCGACATCAGAGTACCCATATTGTTTGGGTACCCGGACATGATAGAAGCTACCCACACTACTCTTGTCAGCGGCAAGTTTTTCTCATTCAGGCATGAGTCAAGTCTGGTGCACATAAAGGTCTGCCACCCTTTTGCCTCAAAACTCAAATTCTGGTGGAGGATTGACACTTCGGCACCTATCTAAGGGGGATGAGGCCCAGGTGTAAGAATCTCTGCGAGCCATGGTCTAACCTTCTCTTTCTCAGTCAACTTGGCCAAATACTCTTTCGGATCCACATCTTCAAGTCTGAGGTAGGTTTTTAGGGTGTGTTGATCAAATTTTACTTTAAGGTTGCTCACTTTAGTGAACTTTGTCCCTTTAACAATATAAATCGTGTTGGTGTAGAATTTCTGAACAAGTTGTTCCTTGACATCTACCAGTTTCTCTGTAAACTGCATCCACCCCTTCCTCTTTGTAAACTGCTCCAAGACTGTCGGATTGTATTTGTCTAAATCCTTGGTGAGGAATTTCCTTTCGTGAGTAAGGGACCTTTCCTTCCATTATATTTGGAAATGTGTACTGGTCTTCTCAGACAACCTTCTTATTTGTTCTAACTACTCCATCTTTTGCAACTGTCCCCCCTCTTCCGTCATCTGGGGCATCATCAAAATCAGAGTCCTGAGCAGTTGCATTTTACTCATGATTAGTGCTAGTCGAGCCTCGGGAGGTGCTCTGTGATGTAGAAGGTATAGCTTGGGGCTCATATTGCCCCTTGTGGCCTAGACTGCTCCTCATTTTGCTCTTCAAGTAAGACACCAAAATTTCTTTGGAGGCCTCCCTAGACGGGACATTAGAACTTTAATTTGAGAGGCTTCTACCGCTCCCCCAACCTACAATTGTTTTCTTTGATATTGCCTTCTGTGCACTTGGATGCATGGCACCTCTACCTCTTCCTTTCCCTTGTTCACCCCTTCCTTTAGATGACTCTCCTCTTTCCTTGATCGCACCATTGTCTGTGTATGCACAAAGAGAGTTGTTAGTTGATATACAAGTAGTTAAGATTCATGTTAGCTTTGGAGGACAACATAGAAGCACTAGGGTTTCAAGTTTGTAGTATGCAGTAGATAGGGGTTCAAGTGCGGTCTGCACAATTCCAAGTGCAGCCGCACTCCTGCACAGACGTTTCAAGTCCTCAGAGAGAAGTCTTTGAGGGACAACGCGGACTTGCATCTACGGCTACAGAAATCCAATTACGGTTCGCACAATTATTATTGCGATCCGCACTTGAGTAAAGGTACTTAGGCTTCAGAGAAGAAATTCTCTGATTGATAGTGCGGACCTCCCTTTGCATCTATAAAATTTCAAATGCGGTCCGAACAAATAAAATGCAACAGCACAATCAGGGAAGTAATCAATGTTACCAAAATCTGAAGTTTGCGGACCGCACAATTTCAAGTACGGTCCGCACAATCAAGAGTAGTGACGGATGACAACATTTTTACCTAGGTTATGCAGTTATGTGTTCAATCCTACTAGATAACATAGTAAAGGCATGATAATCAACAACCCAAACCTATCTAATCATACTTTGACAAATACCCAAAGTTAAACTACCCCACATAGACACAATTAAAGGATGTAATCACAGATGGATTAAAAAGAAGTTAAAAAGCAATAATAATTTTTTTAAAAAAAAAACAAGATTTGAAGTGATGCATACCAGATTGTGCTAGTGTATTAAGATCAAATGCAGAATGGGTGGATGTTTGTGATCAAAAGTGCACCAACTAGCTCATTCGTAAAATATCAGTTTGGAAGTGAAAGTGGCAAAAAGTGCAAATGAGAGACTACTGTTCTATTTATACTCAGATGAGGGTAAAGGTGAAAGAGGGCGAGTGCGGCCGTAAAATTCCAAATGAGGTCCGCACACTGTTACCTAGGCAGTGGAGAGCATGAAATTGTGTGGTTTGCACTTTTATCAAGTGCAGCCGCACGTCTGTCAACCTAGTTTCAATGACTTATCTGATATTTCTATTCTGTAACCCCAAAATTTGTGATAGTCCGCAAAATTAGCTTCGCATTGTTAGGAGAAAAGTTCAGAGGACCTTCAATTTAGCATCTCAACAGCATCTTGAAAATGCGGTCTGCAGGTCAAATCTGCGGTCGCAAATAATTTTCTGCGGTCCGCATCCCCTATTAAGCGATCGCATTAATAAAATTGCGGTCCGTATTTTCTCAAGTAGGGCACAGCTTCAGCCATCATCTCAATATCTAACATGTTCACTGCAACACACTTCAGATCTAGTTAAAAAGAACAAAGAAACAAAATCAAACTAAAAGAGAAAAAGGAAAAGAACTTGGGTTGCCTCCCAAGAAGCACCTTGTCGTGGCACGACGCAATGTCATAACATCCTCAATTGAAGTAAAGAACCGCCACCACGTGGATCTCAACAACTTTTTTCAAGTAGTGCTTCACCTGATGACCATTGACCTGAAATATTTCATTATTCTTGTTCTTCAAGTCCAAAGCACTAAAGGGTGTCACACCAACAATTTCAAATGGACCACTCCGCTTTGACTTGAGCTTTCCGGGAAACCTCAACCTTGAGTTGAATAGCAACACTAGATCACCGGCCTTGAACTCCTTGTTCAAAATATACTTGTCATGAAAGTATTTTATCTTTTATTTGTACATGGACAAATTCTCATATGCATGGTATCGAAATTCATCCAATTCATTCAAATCTGCAACCTACAAGTTAGCAGCTACATCCCAATCATAATTCAATTTCTTCAAAGCCGCATTGCCTTGTGCTCTAATTCCACCGGAAAGTGACAAGCTTTTCCAGACACCAACTGGTATGGAGACATTCAAATAGGTGTTTGGTAAGCCGTTCTATATGCCCATAGAGCATCGTCAAGCTCCTTAGACCAATCCGTCTGATTTGCATTCAACGTCTTGGACGAAATACTCTTTATCTCACGGTTATAAACTTCCACTTGATGATAGGGAGTTGTCACTTTGTGAGTGACACCATAATTTCCAAGTAAAGTGTTAAAAAAGCCTTGTTGCAAAAATGCGTCCCTCCATCACTTATGAGTGCCTATGGAATCCTAAACCTTGTAAAAATGTTTCTTTTCAAGAAATCCACCACACTTCTAGCCTCATTATTGTGTAAAGCAACAGCTTCAACCCAGTTAGAAACATAATTCACTGCGACCGAAATATGGGTATTTTCACAAAAAAACTCACGAAAGGGCCTATAAAGTCAATACACCAAACATCAAAGATATCGTTCTCCAAGATGATTGTAAGGGGCATCTCACGTTTCTTTGAAATTCCACTGGCCCTTTGATATTCATCACATATTTTTACCAACTCATTTGCATCTTTGTAGAGAGTAGGGCAATAGAAACCATAACTTAGGACTTTAGCCGCCGTTCTTGCTCCACCGTGATGACCACCATAGGGCGAAGGATGACAAGCCCCAAGAATATCATTTTGTTCCTCCTCCGAGACATACTTTTAATTACCCCATCCTAATCTGAAAAGATATGGTTCATCCCAATGGTAGTCTTGACAATCCCTTTTGATCTTGATCTTCTTTCTTTGGTTTGAAGAGAACTCATCCGGAATGATATCACTCACAAGGAAATTTTCTAAATCCGCAAACCATGGTACCTCTTTCATTGAAAGTGCTAAGAGTTGCTCATTGGGGAAAGAGTCATTGATTTCAAGGCCATCATGTGGCCTACCCTCCTCCTCCAAACGAGACAAGTGGTCTGCCACTTGATTTTCACTTCCCTTATTGTCTTGGATGTAAATATCAAACTCTTGCAACAAAAGCACTCATCTCATCAAGAGATCTTTAGATTCATTTTTGCTCATAAGGTAGCAAAGTGCCGCATGATCCATGTGAACAATAACTTTTGCACCCATCAAGTATGGGCGAAACTTCTCAATAGCAAATAAAATAGCAAGGAGATCCTTCTCCGTAATGGTATAATTGACTTAGGCAATATTCATTGTCTCACTAGCATAGTAGACCATATGGAAAACTTTGTTGATATGTTGCCCCAAAATAGCCCCAACTGCTACATCATTTGCATCACACATGAGCTCGAATGACAAACCCCAATTTGGAGATGTAATGATAGTAGTGGTTGTCAACTTGAGATTCAATTGTTCAACAATCCGTCGTACAATCATCATTAAATGGAACTTGGCATCTTTCTCAAGGAGTTTCCACAAAGGATTCACCACAGTAGAAAAATCTTTGATAAATCGCCGGTAGAATCCCGCATGGCCCAGGAAAATCCTTACACCCTTCACTGAGGTGGGGGTGAAAGCTTAGAAGTATCTTTAATCTTCGCCTTATCCACTTTAATACTATTATTTAAAATCTTATGGCCAAGGACAATGCCTTCCTCAAACATGAAATGATATTTCTCCGTATTGAGTACCAAATTTGTTTCCTCAAATCTAGCCAACACCTTGTCCAAATTAGCAAGACAATCATCAAATGAATCCCCAACCACCAAAAAGTCATCCATGAAGACCTCAAGGTAGTCTTCTACCATTTCCGTGAAGATAGCCATCATACATCGTTGAAAAGTTACCGATGCATTGCACAATCCAAAAGGCATCCGTTTGAAAGCAAAAGTACCATATGAACATGTAAAAGTGGTTTTATCTTGATCTTCCGGAGCAATAAGAATTTGGTTGTAACTCGAATAACAATCAAGAAAGCAATAGAAGGCACGACCGGCCAACCTATCCAGCATTTGATCCATGAAAGGGAGAGGAAAGTGATCCTTTCTTATGACTTTGTTGAGCGTTCCTTGTGATCCTTCCTTGTGACTTTGAAATGATAATCCATACAAACTCTCCAACCGGTGACTATTCTTATAGGAATCAACTCATTTTTATCATTTGTAACAACCGTTATGCCCCCTTCTTTGGGACACACTAAATCGGAGAAGTCCATGAACTACCAAAAATAGGGTATACAACCACGACATCCCAACATTTGATAATCTCTTTTTTGACCACCTCTTGCATAGCCTCATTGAGTCTTCTTTGATGTTCAATGGACGATTTAGCACCATCCTCCAACTTGATATTATGCATGAAAAATGCGGGGCTTATACCCTGAATGTCCGCCAAAATCCATCCAATAGCTTTCTTCCTATTTTGCAATACCTCCAATGTGGAATCTACCTGCATGTGGGTTAAACAAGAGGAAAGAATAACTAGTAAAGTAGAACAAAGGCCAAGAAATTCATACCGAAGGTGAGGTAGCAATAGTTCCAACTCCAAGATTGGTGGCTCTTCAATTGAAGGCTTTGTAAGAGGAGTCTTCCTATTCCCAAGATCCAATGACAACTTTCGAGGTGCATAGTTGTAAGACCCCATTCTTTCCAATGAATTCACACACTCCAAAAAACCATCAATCTCATCATCATGACAGTTAAGCAAAACGGCTTCCAACATGTCACCAATATTGATTGTAGCACTTGTGTAATCAATAATGACATCGGTCACCAAGTCCACAAAAGAGGACACCTTATTGCTATTTGATTGTTGTATAGACTTGCATACATGGAATACCACTTGTTTATCACCAACTGGGAAAGTAAGTTCTCCGGCTTCAACGTCACAAAGGGCCTTACACGTAGCAAGTAAAGGCCTCCCAAGAATGATAGACACTTCATAGTAAACCTCACAATCAAGAATCACAAAGTCCACCGAAAGAATAAATTTATCAACTCACGGACCAAAACATCCTCAATTACTCCTAACGGTCACTTCATTGTGTGATTGGTCATTTGCAACCTCATAGAAGTGTGTATTGGTTTTCCAATCCCCAAAGTTTTGAACACCAAATATGGCATCAAATTGATACTCTCCCTAAGATCACAAAGAGCTTCATCAAAATTGACACTTCTAATAGTACATAGAATTGTGAAAGCACGGGGATGCTCTAACTTAGGATCCATGGAATGAATAATTTCACTCACTTGATGAGTTACCTTTATTGTTTCAAAATTTGTCAACCTCTTCTTGGTCAGAAGATCTTTATAAACTTGGCATAACCAGGCATTTGTTCCAAAGCTTCCACCAATGGCACATTAATAGAAAGACCTTTCATTATTTGAATGAACTTTTTGAATTGATTCTCATCATTTTCTTAGCAAGCCTTTGAGGGTAAAGAGGTGGGGGCTTTGGCAAGGGTGCCTTAGCCTTTTGCACTACCGGATACGGTATGTCAATGACACTCTTCTCGGGTCTCTTCCACACTATCATCGATATCAATTCAAACATCATCATGTACTTGAACATCATTTTGTGGGATTTCCTCCTCTTGGATTACTTGGTTATCATCCACAAGTTGCTTTTCATTTGAGGTGGGTGCATTCCCGCCTCGTCCACTTCTTGTGATAATCACCATAGCATATCCCGTATTGTTACCAGCGTTTAGGTTCACTACCGTATCACTTGGTAATGAACCCTTAGGATGTGTATTAAGAGCTTGAAATTTTTTCCCCAACTTCAAGATTACCGATTGATGTGGTATGTGAAGCAAGTTGGGCATAAAAATTCGCATTCTTTTTCATCATTTTTTTTTAATATATTCTCAATACGACCCATTTCATTACTTGAAGAAGTTGAACCATGTGAAGGATAAAGAGGTGGTTTGCTTGATTTTTAGTACATTAGGGGTCATTGAAACCCCGAACTTCAATTTGCATTATTATTGTTTTCTCAATTTCCTTAATTATTGCCTCCCCAATTCCCTTGGTTGTTGTTGTTGTTATGCCAATTTTCTTGATTGTTAGAATCCGATTTACCTTGGTTATTTTGAGAACGCTATTAATTTTGATGGGATCCTTGAAAGTTGTTCCGTTTCTCTTGGTAATTATTTACAAATTGTACCTTTTCTTCTTTCTCTTGATAAGAGTTATCTTGGTCATAGCTACCATTATTATGTGCATAACTCTCCACTCGGGATTGAAATTGGGGGACTTTAGTCCTCCTCTTGTTAACCAAGACATTCACACCTTCCATAGAATGAACTTAATTAGGATCTTGAGTTTGATGAAGTTGAGCCTGAGCGGGTTGAGTCATTGTTGTGGTTAATTCGGTAATAGCTTACCCATGGTCTTGCAAAGTTAAGAAATATGAAACGCTTGTTACAATAATAAACCCAACGCGAGTCAGGGTCGAATTCACAAGGAGTTTAAAATGGGTGTTGAGGTAAATACTCAAGAAAGAAACGCGAAATAACTATATTTAGCTTCCAAACAAAAGTGGATAACAATTCTTCTAAGTTAAACTACTAAGAAATTTAACTAACTAATGAGCAAGTAATGATTGAAATATTTTTGGTATTTTTATCAAATAGAGAAAGGCCTAGGGTTGTAACCTTAACCTAGGTATAAGCCTAATGGGTAGAGTAAATCTATGCTTGCTTAGTAGATCGAGGTTTGTTATGATTCTCAATACACAAGCCTACTCAATACCTCTCGGTAAAAGAGTGATTATGTCCAAACTAGCTTTCTCAAGTCTAAATGGGTAGCAATCAAAGAAATTGATTATAAGTCCAAGTTAGATTATCCCTATATCTAGTTAAAATCCTTTAATCAAACTAATCAAAATTTTAACTAGCTCAATTCCTTGTTAGCCAAATTTTCCTAGACTAAATTCCTCTTTCTCAAGTAATAAACAAAGTCAAATAGGCATGAATCAATGTTTGCAATCATTAATTCTAACAATAAAGCATAAACAAGGCTAAATAATATTAACACAATCAATAGCAATCATTAATATTAAACAGCCATAAGTTATACACACTAGGGTTGGATCACAACCCTAGATAAAATCTAGCTACTCATAGTAGTTGACATAGAAAAATAAAAAGAAGAAGTAATTGAACTAAAATTAAAATGGAAAAGTAATTGATCTTCTCTAATTGTAGCTCCAAGTTGCCCAAAATAACTAAATATAACTATCTTCTCCTGCTACAACCCAAAAAGATTCCCTAAAAAGTCTTTCACGTCTATTTATAGTGTTCTAAAATTTCTAACAAGAATACCTTCGTAGGGTTCTGCAGCCGCTTATCATCCGCGGTCCGAACATTGGTAGGTTACTATTGCGAGTGCTTTCAGTTGGAGGAGTCCTACATCCACACTTAATTGCTGCGGACCACACTTTGAGGAGACTTCGGGCTTTGTTCAATTACATCTTCTCTTATCTTTCACGCTTGTCAGTGCAATTCTCAAGTGCGGCCGCACTTTTTGGTTTGCAGACCGCACTTTTGCCAAAAATTCTTAAAGCTCCAGATCTTTGTCTTCGACCGCATGTCATTTTCTGTGGGCCACATTTGCTTTTGCGGTCGCAGATGAAATTCTGCGGACCACACCGCTCTTATATTCTTCCTCTTGACTGATCTTAGCTGAGACATTTTTTCTTTGAGTTAGATTTCACCATTGAGCTCACATTCTTCAGACACCTGCAATTCATCCATTTTTATTAGATTCAGAGACAAAAATTATTACTTTCAGGCTAAAAATTAAAGCAAGAAGGTACAAATAAGTGGTTAAAATGCTCATTTATCAGTTACGACAAACCACTAAGAGTTTAATATAAATATGTATCATAGCTTTCGAACAAATCGTCCACAATACCTAGCGAATCACCAAGTTAATCTGATGTTTGAGCTTGCCATAACTCTTCGCGAATCCCCAAGTGTTTAGTACTCCCTCCGGTCCGGTCCATTATAAGTGACGAATTTGCTTTTTTATTTTGGTCCAAAATAAGTGTCCATTTATATAATCAAAAAAGAATTCAATTTGTTTTTACAAAATTACCCTTATGTACATATCCCTAAAAAGTTTTCTTACTCCTCACATAAAATATTTAATTAAGGGTAGTTTAGTCATATTAGGTATTTCTGTATAGAATTTAGTATTTTCTTAATGGGCGTTCCAAAAGCAAATTGGTTCACTTATTGTGGATCGGAGGGAGTACAAAATTGTGTCGTAGGTTTAGAACAAATTGTTTACAAATTCCCGGTGAATAGAAAAATTTACCAAATTGTTTTTGCTTCAAAATTGATCCAAATCAAACTCTAGATGGCTCTTAGTTTGACATCCAACCTTCTAATATAAATTTTAACAATTCTCAATGATTAGATTCATCCCAAACCTTCAAAAGTTAGTAGACTTTATCTTCTTTAACAACAAGGTAAAAAAAACCAAGCAATAATTTTTAAATTTATTTAACCAAACCTTACCAATCCACATTTTAGGTATAAACGATATAAACTCAATGGGAAATTTCTTACTTAACTCGGATCATAAGTAAATCAATTGATTTTTAATTTTCTACTATACATATTTAATTTTTTCCAATATAAACTGTATGCTCATTTCATTGCAAAAAGAAAAAGGGGAAGGAGGAAAAGAAAGAAGAAAAGGATAATGACAGAAGGAGAAGAACAAGAATAAAAAGTTTTGGTGGATGTGTAGCGCCAAGATAATTTTTGCATAAATTTCTAAATGGAGATAAAAATTAAAAACTAAGGATAAAAAAGACCACTTTATGGAAATTCTTGAAAAGGGTTAGATATGAATCATAATTTTCATTTTCTCGAGTTTATCTTACTACTAATTCTCTTTTCCTGTCAACTCTTGTCCAAGAAAAAAAGAAAAATAATTAACTTAAATAGTCATTCACCTAAAAATAGGTATAAGATACCTATAATAATATATAATATATATATAATTAGTGTATACTTTCTATGTTCCAGTTTATGTGAACTTATTTTTTTTTGGTCCATTTAAAAAAGAATGACCCCTTTCTAAATTTGGAAATAATTTAGCTTAAACTTCCAATTCTACCCTTAATGAAAAACTTTTGTAATCATACAAATACTTTGGGCCCCTTTTTGACTTATTTAGGACCATAAATTTCAAAAGTATTTATTTTTTCTTAATTTCCGTGCCTAGTCAAACATGTTGACATAAATTGGAACAAAGGGAATATGTATTATCGGCTATAAATGTAAATAGGTTATTTGTGTAAAAATCCTGAAAGAGGAAAAAACATCTCCTTTATAAAACATGAAGCGACGAGGGATTGAAGAAACCACCTTCGACCGAGGGTTTTACAGGGTTTAACAGAACCAAATACTCTTAAGCATCATACTAGGTTCTTTCCCTGAACACCACCATGAGAAGAGTTTCATCTTTAGCTGCTCCACATCTCCAGGAGTACACCAGAACTTCTTTCTCTCTCATTTCCAAAGACTTCATCTCCCACCTTTCTTCTCTCCCCAGCACCACCAGCATCAATACAAATGAACCATTATCCCCTCAACCATCAAATACCCATCTCAAATCTTGCAAAAAGACTCAAGCTTTACTCTTCTCCAATGTCAAAACTCAGACTTTCAACACACTTGCGGATCAAAATCCACCGCAATTATCCTCAAGACAGAGAAAGATTAGAGAAAAATCACAACTTGGAGAGGCTTTTGAGTCAGCAAAGACAATTCAAGAAATGCTTCAGGTTTTTCAAGAAATGGAGACAAGCTTTGATGAGAGGGAACTTGGTTTGGCATGTCTAAGAATAGGTCTCAAACTTGACCAAGAAGGTGAGGATCCTGAAAAGGCTCTATCTTTTGCTAATAGAGCTTTGAGAGTATTGGATATTAATGATAAATTGTCTTTGCCTCTTGCTATGACCTTGCAATTGTTGGGTTCTGCTTGTTATAGTTTGAAAAGATTTAATGACAGTTTAGGATATCTTAATAGGGCTAATAGGGTTCTGGGTCAATTAGAAAAGGATGGTTCTTGTAGTGCTGAGGATATTAGGCATATTCTTCATGCTGTTCAGCTTGAATTGTGTAATACGAAAACGGCTATGGGGAGGAGAGAGGAGGCCCTTGCTAATCTTAGGAAGTCCTTGGAGTTGAAAGAGATGACTCTGGAAAGTGATAGTAAAGAACTTGGAAATGCTAATAGGGATGTAGCCGAGGCTTATGTTGCGATTTTGCATTTCAAAGAGGCTCTACCATTTTGTTTGAAGGCCTTGGACATACACAAGGAAAAATTAGGGCTTAATTCTGTTGAGGTTGCACATGATAGGAGGCTTCTAGGAGTTATTTATACTGGATTAGAAGAACATGAGAAGGCATTGGAACAAAATCAATTATCTCAAAGAGTTTTGAAAAACTGGGGTCTTGATACTGATTTGCTTCGTGCTGAGATCGATGCAGCCAATATGCAGATAGCCTTAGGGAGATATGATGAGGCCATTAATACTTTGAAGGCTGTTGTTCAGCAGACTGGAAAAGAGAGCGAGGATAGAGCTATGGTCTTTATCTCAATGGCAAAAGCATTGTGCAACCAAGAAAAGTACACGGATGCGGAGAAGTGCCTTGAAATTGCATGTGGAATCCTTGGAAAGAAAGAAAAAGTTTCCCCTGTTGAAGTTGCTGAGGCATACATGGAAATTTCTATGCTGTATGAGACAATGGACAAGTTCGAAGCTGCTATATCGCTATTAAAGAGAACACTGGCAATGCTTGAAAAGCTGCCTCAGGAGCAGCATTCAGTTGGAAGTGTTTCAGCACGAGTTGGCTGGTTACTGCTCTTAACTGGTGGGGTGCAGAATGCTATTCCTTTCTTGGAGGATGCCGCTGAGAGGCTGAAAGAAAGCTTTGGATCAAAACATTACGCAGTTGGTTATGTTTACAATAATCTGGGTGCAGCATATTTGGAATTGGATAGACCACAATCTGCTGCACAGGTTTTTGCGTATGCCAAGGATATCATGGATGTTTCTCTTGGTCCTCATCATACAGATTCAATTGAAGCATGCCAAAACCTTTCAAAAGCATATGCTGCCATGGGGAGGTAGGAGATTCAATCTTTTCTTTAAGTTTTATTGGCATTTGTTAGTGTGCAGTTTTCTCTTTGAATGACAGTACCTTTACCAAGTATACAATCTGAGCAATTGAAATCTATGTTATATGAATCCTTCATTCATCTTGATTTGCCGGTTCAAACGGGCCTGTGAGGTAGGTATAGAGGTATGTCATGCCAAGTAGAATAGAGATTAGCAAAAACCATGTACTCATATCCAATACTTGCACATCCCTGTATTCTGTATGTTTAAATGAGGCAATGAAACATTTATGGAAACAAGAAGTTAAAATGTTTAAGTTGATTCTTGAGATTACCTTTCTGCCTTCTCTTATTTCCTCTTGCCTCTTGAATTTGTTGATATGCATACGGTGCTAATTTTTTCATGTATTCCTCATATGAATAAATCTTATTAATAGGTCAAGGGAACGGGAATTCCTCTTAGTGGCCTTCAATATGCCTTGTTTATCTGACATGTTATTTCATATGCCAAGCTTCTGCGTGCTCTTTTTGTCCCTTGTGCTCGCACACAAATTGTCGAGAACTAGCCTAGGTGCATACACTGCCTCATGACTGTTTTGCCCTATTGGAAGTATATCGATACCAACTTTAGAAGTCTCTCTTTTCTTCATAGATATAGATTACTGGTCTGCTGCTACGCTGTTACGGTGACAGAATTATCCTCAGTTTGATCATATTGAGGCAGTTTATTACCAATAAATTTGATCAGTCATCTAAATAAATCATTCATGGTTGGTATAAATTCCTAATATTTAGTAGATGGAAACAACATCAAAGCTTGTACTTATCCATCTCGGCAAGCGACTTGACACAATTGAAATATCTTGAGAAGCTTTAATTGTAACTATTACCTATTCAAGTTTGATTCACCGTATGAACCTTAGTAGATATGACAAACTGATAAAGTTTATCTAGTTAAGTAGAAGGCTTGACATTTGTAGCTTTGCAACCAAGGGTGTAGCTTAGAGGTCGAAGAAGTTGGAATGAAAATCAATAGAGATTAGAGACAAGGGTTCAAATCCCAATAGAGGTAAAAAAAAACTCAGGTGATTTCTTTCCATTTGCTTAAACCTTGGTGGATAGAGTTACCCAATTGATATACATAGTACCCGCTGAAATAGCCGAGGTATGCATGTTGGCCGGACACCACCAGTATCAGAATACAAGACATATGTAGCTTATTGGTGAAGAATTTAAATCAGTAGATTAGATCAAGGATTTAAAACTCACCTATAACATTTGAGGCCGAGAAGATGTTTTCTCTGTTGTGAGATATAGAGAATATCTTTCTGCTGATAAGTAAAGGTTACAAAAACAGCGGCAAGAGAGTGCTGGAAACTGTACAAGATGTATGACTTTGTCTCCTACAAAATATGAGGAGTCTATACTCCAATAATGTCAAAAGGTGTGTTAATAGAGTTAAAAGGGGTGCCAAAATGATGTGCAGCTTTCATCTTACACCAAAAAGAAGAAGAGTTTAGACAAATAATATACTATGATTTTGAGTAATCCTTTAAAAAATCTGGAACTTCTTTCCTTCCGTATTGTGCATGTAATGCACATGGGGTATGCCGTTCCATTTTTTCTTCAGTGGTTGTGCAGTGCTCTTCCTCTCCAGCTACTGATTACATCCTTCTCTTTGCCAGTATCATCCATCTAACTCTCAAGTGCCTTGTAAACATTCTCTATATATGTCCATAGGGACAGTGAAAACAGGTATTCCGAGTTTTCTTCTGCAATATCACAGTAGCATCTGCAACAAAATATGTATACCCTCCATATCCTTTTCTGGGTGAGGCAGCTTTGTGCATTACTATCCATGTGGAACACATTGTTTTTAGGGGTGTCTAGTTCTTCCACAACCTTTAAGGGCCAGTTGCTTCCTCTGCCACTTGTAACCAGCAATTTATAGCAAGACTTAACCGAAAATGAGCTACTTTTATCTGCTTTCCATGTATGTGAATCTAGTGTTGAGCCTAGCCTTGGGGCAGTCTCCACTCTCCAGCTTAAGAATATGTTGGACCATCCTTCTATTTCCAGATTCTGTTAATTTCATTCAGAATTATAGGTCCCACTTGTCAATTAATTATCAGCCTTCAATGGTAATGTCTTGCTCCCCGGCCATGCAGTACAGGTCAAGAAAGCTTCCTTAAAGGACCTTCTAACCATTCGTCCTGCCACATTTGATGTTCTTTCCATCAGCAACCTTCATATTACTAGTGTATGAAATTCATGCCATAAGTTCCTTGTGCTCTTCCAAACAGAAAACTGATATGTTAGAGTTACTGTCCTGGTACACCAAGCGCTGTGCATCCCATATTTTGCACTGATTATCTTTCTCCAAAGGGCTTCTTCTCTGTTGAATCTTCATAACCATTTGAACAACAGGCATTTGTTCTGTAGCCTCTAGTATTTTTAACTTCTAAGTCCCCTTTTACTGTGGTTGCTGTTACAATAGACAGTTGCTGTTACGATAGACAGTTTCTAGGAAACTGCTCCTTGTTCTGTGCGATGTTTCTCAACATATGCAGGCACAGGGATATGAGCATCATATATGTAAGAGTAAGATCCAAGACACTATTAGGACTAACATTGTTGCTATAGATATGTATTGCTTTTTCAATATTAAAAGTCTCCGTTCAAACTATTCATCACACCTTCCATATTGGGTTCCACCTGTTTTTTCCTCCCAAAGGAAAGGGCAAATATAGGTTTGGTATTTCCCCAACGCTACAACCCAAAGTGCCAGCTAGTTGCTGGTTGTTTCTTAACTCGTTTATTTGAAACAAAGAGCTCTTTCTCGTATTTATATAGCCTGAATACTACCTCGAATGAAATCAAAATGGCCCTTAAATAGTAAAGCTGTTTCTCTTGTGCCCTATAGAAAATAAGCTCATCACCAGCATAACTAGAGAACCTCTAGTTTTAGAGAACTCCTAATTTGCCTTAAAAAAACAATCTTGTACTAGTATTGGAATGAAATAAACCCGAATAAACCTGATTGGACAATCAACATCAAGCGAAGTGATTTATACTTTTATACTATGCAAAAGATACACGTGTATTGGCTCAGTAAACAAACTATGTAGTATAACTGTATAAGTGGTTTTGGTTGAAGAAGATGGTATGCATGTAAAACCTTTTTGATTTATCATGAAACCCTACATTTGGAGTTCCATTTTTATGTCAATAGAAGTATATACATCTGAAAAAGAAAATGAACTTGAAAATGGAAAGCTAAAAATAGAACCTTTCCTGTCCAGGAAATTTGATTACCGTAGGAAGTTTATTCAAAATTGTTCCCCGAGTATTATTTAATGACGCCCAGCATCTAATTGGTGTCCATAGGTTGCACAGATCACATCCACCTCTGTTTTGAGCATTTCCTACTGGTGTCAAGATAGACATATTTCCAACTATAGTGCATTGGCATTAAGCCTTTTAATAGTTTAATTGGAGTCAACAGCTCAACTCAATTCCATTTGGGGTCGCTGGTGCTGCTTACGTTAAATTTAATCAGACTTGTTAATAATTAACACCAATCTTTCTCGATTCATTTGCTTTTTCTGCAGCAGTGCAGTACATTAGATTATTAGTTCATGCAAGGATAGCAGCTGTTCAATCACCACTACATTCTGGTTACTTCTGTTTCTTGATTTTCTTGAGTTCGATAGAGGCTTTAAGGGGGACTTTCTTGTGTCCAGAAAAATATGTCATAATCTTGGATGACATATTATAGGCAGATTCCGATATGACTTTCTTTGTAATATGGCTTTATAATCAATTCCAGTCGGCTAGATTCATCTATTTGTTAGTTGTCATTCTTCTTCGTGCTTTCTGTCACTGTATCTGTCCTAGACTCTTAGGTGGAAGCTTAATATACTACATAGAGTTTCCATACATTTCTAAATTTGAGGACAAAAATGATTGTCTTTATAATGTTTCCACAGAGCTTTAGTCATCTTTGTAAAATAAAATCCTCAGAAGACAACAACAACAACTACGCCTCAGTCGCAAGCAAGTTGCGATCGGCAATATGAATCTTCGTTCCTTTATTTTAGCTCAACTCATCATAATTACCAAAATAAAATAAACATACAAGTAAAAAAGATAGAAGTTCTGTACCAAGTCTAAGACCTATTCCCAACTACTTCCTCCGTTCCAATTTATGTGAACTTGTTTGACTGGACACGGAGTTTAAGAAAAAATGAATACTTTTGAAATTTGTGGTCCTAAACAAGTCAATAAGGGGCCCAGAGTATTTGTGTGGTTATAAAAGCTTCTCATTAAGGGTAGAATTGTAAGTTTAAGCTAAATTGTTACCAAATTTAGAAAGGGGTCATTCTTTTTGGAACGGACCAAAAAGGAAATAAGTTCACATAAACTGGAACAGAGGGAGTAGTAGGTTTCACCTATATGAATTTTTCTCTTCCATTGTGCCTAATCTTTAGCAAAATAAAATCCTCAGAAGCAAATAGATAAACTCTCGAGAAGGCTCTGCGGAAGTGCAATTTAAGAATCTTGAAGAAGTGGGTGCAGTGATTTACTCACGCAACTTCAGGGGTGTCAGGGCCAGTTATGCTTCTAGGGGTTCAATTGTAGCATATGCTTCCATATTCGGTGACAAAATTACCTAGGCCTTATATGTTATCCTAAAACCTTAGTTATGAAATCATTTTTGTTGAGAACTGAGCCAAATTGATTGTTGCAAGTGATCTTCCTTATCACTTGTAACTATAAGTTCCTGAAAAGGTTTGAAATTGTAGGAAGTTCTGCATCTTTAGAGAAGTATGACTGCATGAGGTACTCGTTCACATCGCTTTTTCATGTGTGTGTGTGTGTGGTGAGCAAAGATATTGTTGAATGGTTTGTTTTAGTTTATGATGCTCTTAGTTGGGTGAGAAAAGTGTCTAACCTCTTACATGTGGATTTTTCAGCTATCACCTTGCAATAAACTTCCAGGAGAAAGCAATAGAGGCTTGGGAAGGCCATGGTCCAAGTGCAGTAGATGAACTTAAGGAAGCTCATCGACTTCTCGAACAACTGAAGAAGAAAGCTTATGGTATATCCGATGGGTCTGTGATTAAGGCCTTGCCTTTGGCTAATTCTAGTGAAGCTGGCTTTAGTAGTAACTCACAAGTTGGTATTCCAGTCACTGAGAGGCAAAGAAGTGCAACATAAGTTTATTAACATGTTCTTTTCCTTTGAAGGAATAATTACCATTTGTTAGTTTGATGTTTCCTTTTCACTGTAAACTATTCTTATAAGCTTCATTAAAGATATTAAAGCTACAAGATCCATCAGTCTGCAACTTTCATCTACCATAATAAGTCTTTTTTTAACATTCAGACCTCTGTCTTATTTACCAGATGCTGGAAATCACATACTAGCTATGAATGCTGCTGATTTCCCAAGTGTATCTAGGCTATATGTTTGAGTCATCAACTCATCATGTTAAAAGAATGCCATGTTACTGGATGAGTTTAAGTGTCGTCTATGGTTATTTAAGCTTCCAGCTTGGTTCTTTGCTCGTTGCTAATATTGGACTGAGATGAGTTTAAATGGAACGACGTGAATAATGAGTATGCATACAGTTGACTTGTTTGAGATTGAAACAGAGTGATATGCTACGTTCACTCGAGTTTAACTTGTTTGGCATTGAAGCATAGTTATTGCTTGTTACTGGTGCCAACTGTTTACTAAATAGCATATGCTTCTAGAATGTGCTAGGTGTTGTTTACATACAGAAATATAGGAATAAGTGATGTTGGTGCTGACGAAACTCACGTGGCATGGAAACAGGGAATTGGACGTGGGAATTGACCATGCTACATTTTCGTTTATTGTCTCTGCATTTTGTGACATAAATATTTGGAACACGCAGAATCTTGAATATAAAAACTGTACGGGAGAAAGAGAGTTTGAATTACTCTACTCTATTTTCGTAGATTGTGAATCTTGAGGTTTGACTTTTTTCTGTTAATACTTTATTAGTGCATTCACATTGATAAAAAAGCCTTTCTAAGCAAAGGTCTACTTCTATCATTTTGGTTTTTGGGCTCCACTATCACCTTCTGAAAATATTCTAAGAAATGTATAGCCTGCGCTTGAGAATTGTCCTCGGTTTGATCTTTGCATAGAGTTGTTTAGCTAAACAATTAACAATTCTACATTAGGTAAGGAGAGATGTCGAAAGCTCTCCAGTTCCATTTTGGATTCATTGGAAAAAAGGCCACTAACTGCCAGGGGCGTATCTAGCTTAAGGAGTATGGGTTCACCTGAATCCATACTCCTTTCCTTAAACCATGTATAAGTAGGAGTGACTAGGGGTGTTCATAAAAATCCGAAAAATCGAACCAAACCGAAAAACAAACCAAATCGATCAAAAAAACCGATACTTTTTGGTTTGGTTTGGTTTTGGTTTTGAAATTTAAAAACCGATCAAATTTGGTTTGGTTTTGGTTTTAATAAAAAAAAACGGAAAAAACCGAACCAAACCGACTATAGGAGTAGCTATTTCAAATTTATTATTACACCCATATATATGTATATTTTTATACAAAGTTTCAAAATTTAATGGTAAATGTTAATAGTTTGCACTTTTAGTATAGTTCTTTACCTTTACATTCTAGTTTGATTGGTAGTTTTCTTTTGTTAAATGTAAGAATCCATTTCGTGTTAAAAATAATATATTTTTAATTGAGTCCTTAAATTATTCATTACTATTCGATTCAATTATCATCAATATATCTTGGTAAATAATAGATTTCTCAAAAGGCAATTGATTTGATAGCGTTACGTTAAAAATGTGATCGTCGGAATATGTGTTTGATAGTGTATGTCTTATATTTAAGAAAAAATCGACAAATAACCGAAAAATCCAAAAAACCGACAAAAATCGACATAAACCGAATCGAGAAAAAACCGACTTAATTGGTTTGGTTTGGTTCTAATATTTAAAAAATCGACTTACTTGGTTTGGTTTCTTTTAAGGGAAAAACTGATCCAAAGCGAACCATGAACACCCCTACCAGTACCTTCTGTCCAAGCTGGGAGTGTTAGATGTCTTTCACTCACTAGCTTGAAGGGAAGTATTGAAGTGAAGGGGCTAAAGGAAGCCTAGAAGGGAGCAAAGCGTAAATAAAAGAGAATTAGTGAGGTAGGAGTGCTAGTGATTAAATACACGAAAGAGATCACACGGATTTCAGTTGTAAAAAATAGAATTAACTGTTAAAATTCTAAAACATTCTTCCTTTCTCCTCTCTTCCCTCTCTGTTTGAACTCATCATTATTCAATTGCTATGGTGTGATGCATGTGTGAATTACAGCTATACTTAGCTTAATCTTGCTCAATTAACACTTCTGAAAGTTGTTAATCTACTTTTTTTTCTTTGTTAATTTACTCACAATTTATAAGAGATGCTTGTTGGGAAGAAAAAAAAATAGTAAGTACTTCTCGACCTATTTTCAGTAGGTTGAAAATAGGTGGTTTAGAAATTGTTAGAAGTCATGGGAGATCAATTGAAGCTAGAGAGAGATGGGAGATTCAGAGTCGAGAAGAAAGAGCAGAGCTTCTTCATTTCTAATGAATGAACTGTACAAGTGCTACAGTATTTAACTACTAACTAATAACAAAATAACCGACTCTTTACAAACTAACTATCCAACTAAATCTAGTTAACATGATAATTAGGCTTAACTATAGTTAACCATCAGCTTGTTACATAGTTGCTGGTCAACACTCCCCCTCAAGCTAATGATTCAAATAAGTTCTTCAGTCCAAGTTTGTCCAGTAGGTACTCATGTTGAGCTTTACCCAGCCCCTTTGTAAGCAAATCAGCTAGTTGATCTTCTGTATTGACATGTTCAGTTTTCAGTAGTCCCTGGCTAATTTTTTCTCTTACAAAGTGACAATCTATGTCAATGTGCTTTGTTCTTTCATGAAATATTGGATTAGCAGCTATTTGAATTGCTGCTTTGCCATCACATATCAAGGTTATTGGCAGTTCAATCTTAACACCTAGCTCACTGAATAAGCCAGTTAACCAAGTGACCTCTGCTGCACATGAAGCCATGCTTCTAAACTCTGCTTCTGCTGAACTTCTGGAGACAGTACTCTGTTTCTTAGACTTCCAGGACACCAGTGCATTTCCAAACTTGACTAAATACCCTGTACAGATCTCCTTGTCTGTATGCATGCTCCCCAGTCTGAGTCACAGTAAGCAGTCAGATTACTTGAAGATTCTGCAGGCATAAGCAGTCCTAGACCCGGTGCCTGCTTTAGATATCTTACTACTCTCAATGCTGCTTCCATATGAGACACTTTAGGACAATGCATAAACTGACTAAGCACTTGTACCACAAAGGCAATATCTGGCCTGGTCATAGTGAGGTAAAGCGATCTTCCTACCAATCTTTGATATGTACTAGGATTTTTCAGCACTTCATTTGAGTTAGTATTCTTGATAATGAAACACTTATCAAATTCAGTGATTGTTAACTTTTGGTTCAGTTCTAAGGGTGTTCCAGCTGGCTTTGCACCACTTAGTCCTGACTCAGAGATTAACTCTAGTGCATACTTTCTTTGACACATGAGAATTCCTTGTTTAGACCTTGCAAACTCAATACCTAGGAAAAACTTTAGCTCTCCTAGATCCTTCATCTTGAACCTTTTCTTGAGGTCAGACCTTGTTTCACANGACAGATTCTTATGAGTAATATCAACCCTGTCAATCAACAATCCAGATAAATCAATTAGTCGTTTTAAGCCAAGAACACAACATGATTGTTAGCTAGCCCGTGACCCTGGAATATCCTCTCCTACTGTTTGTTTCTCGAAAATTGCTGGTTGTTTGGTTAATTGTTCTAGTTACATTATTGCTTGATAATTTAGGTAGTAAATTAGTGATACCCCTATTTTGTGGAAAAACCTCTTGAATAGATAAGTTAATTGAGTATGAATCAGTCAACAGTTAATCACAAGTCTTTGTGGGAACGATACTTTACTCACTACTCTATTACTTGACGATCACGTGCACTTGCGTGAGTGTTTTTGGTCGCAACATTCTGTGTACTGATTGTATGAGTAATTTTTTATACTGTTAAGTGAAGCTGACCGACAACATGTAAATTTTCATACCAAGTATGATATGGTAATTTGAAGAATAGAGAAATAATATGCGATAACTGATTAAATTGCACAGTATTTTTCTTTTTAAAAACAACTTATTACTCCCTCCGTTCACTTTTACTTGGCACATTTTGACTTTTCATGCATCTTAAGAAATAAACAATGAAGTGCATAATTTATCATAATACCCATATTAATTGATGCGTATTTATTGGATATGAGAAAATAATTTGAAATGAATAATAAATACTGTGGGTATAACAGGAAAAAAAAATATATCTTTTTCTTGATATGCATAAAACGCCAAGTAAAAATGAAAATTTATTTTTAGTATACACGCCAAGTAAAAGCAAGCGGAGGGAATATTTCCTCTGCCAGTTCCAAGACAGCTTAAGGCCAGTTTTGATGTTCACATTTTGCGCCTAGAAAACTGTTCTTTTCAAGTTTGACCGATCATATCTGTGGTGATTATATTATTAAAAAACTTCAGAAAATGATCCATTAATATGGCCAAAAAAACTTTGTGATGCTGTAATGGGTCCCTTGCCATAGATTGGACCCTTACTTTTAGTCTCTCTTTCTGGTTTTCTCAGACTCTCAAGATAAAAGGATAAGAGATCAAGTAGTCGAAAGTTAATGGAACACAATCATTTTCACTCGCGAACAATTAACTACTACCAGAAACAAAATTATTTTGCTACCTAGCTATAATGTCTTAGCTAACAACCATGGACCAAATTTGAAGCTAAAGGTAAAAGAAACTAAAAAAAACCATGTTAATATTTGTGTCGGGAGCCAACTTTGCAGCAAAAGAATGAACAAACTAACAGATTCAACATACTTAAAATTCAAAGGGTAAAACTGAAGTTTTGGATCTTCTATGTCCAAAAGAAAAGATTGATTTACGAATTGATCTACTGCTACTTTCTCCATTGTTTCTAACCTCTCTGAGGTGTCTATTATGCCTTATCATCTCTTGCACTGATAAATAAACATGTCGGTCCGCCGCAGAGTCCATAGAGAAAGATCTCCTTATTGGCTCAACTGAAAACTGAGTATCTTTCTCTCTAACATTAATGCATTCATCACCCATAATTGAAAACTTTCTTGTTTGCTGTTTTGTTGACTTTCCAATCCTCTGCTCAAACTTTCTTGATTGAGACTGCAACAATTCCCTACTAATAGAGTTAATTCTATTATGTGCCTCAACTTCATGACCACTTAATTCAATCACAACAAAATCTTCTTCACTCCCTAAAATGCTACTTCTTCTAAGTAGTGGAATATGAGGATCTTGAGGTGATGAATTTGGTGCAACAATCATATCAAGTGGATGTTTATTTGTTGCACCTGAAATACTAGTTCTACAAAGAGGACAACTAGCATTATTTTGAAGCCAAATATCAATACAATCCAAGTGAAAAGCATGGCTACATTTAGGAAGAAGTCTTAACATTTCATCTTCTTTAAACTCATTCAAACAAACAACACATCTCCTAAAACTTCTTTCACCAACTCTATTTCTGCTGTACTGAAAAGTTGGAATATCTCTTATTACCAATTCGTCGAGTCCTCTGCTTTCTCTTGAAGGGGAATAGCCCATTAAAGGGTCTTCATATTGGCGTGGCCGCGTACTAAAAAAGCGTCTTAAAGGGTCAAATTGTTGCCAGTTGATGCAGCATTTAGAGACAAAGATATAGTAGCTGACTAGCAGAAAACCAATGGCCATAATTCCTAACATTGCAACACCAATTATTGGGAAGCCACTGCTTGAAACTGCACCCATTGGAGGTTGAGTTATAGTAATGTTATTCTGCTGGTTTTTGAATGAAAAAAGATGTCTTGGTGCTGCTGCATCCATTAACACTACAAAAATAAGAGTATATAATATGATGAGATCTGAATGGAGTTCACATATGTTTTGTGTGAGATGAAGAAAAAGAAAAGAAGCTTAAGGGAGTGGAGAAAAATTTTCTTTAGGAGGAACAGGTCAGAAATGAGATTGAATGAGTTTTATCAGCAGCTCAAAACTTGGAAAGTCAAATATGAATAAAGAAATAAGATCATTGAATGAAGTGGGAGAGTTTTGAGGAACACATGCACTTAATTATTATGTGTAATAAGTGCTGTTCTCGAGAGAGAGAGAAGTGTTTGAAAATGCAGAGACATGGTTATTTGTTAAGAGTGCTGCTATTCGGCCAAATTCAGCGTGGCCCAAAAATGACCACACCCGTTAAATGCCAGTAATGTCCTTGTTTTTCCGTTTGGCTTAACGACCTTTTTTTCCCTTCAAAATATTTCCCTCCAAAATTAGTTAATAACTTTTGATTATTCCAAAACATTGATCCCATAAATCATCATTCTCTCAGCATGGGAAGATAAAAAGCCTTCGTATATACGGATGGCAGCCTTCGTATATACGCTCAATTACGTTTTTAAAAAAATATAATTACGTATTTTTGTTAAATACAATTACGTATTTTTTTTAATTAAATGCAATTTATACGAATGGGAAGATCAAAGGTCTATTATGTATATATCATACCATATACTTATGTTAAGATAGCTTTCATTAAACACATAATTCACCACACTTCCCTTAACCTAAACATGAATACTAACCGAGAAACTAGTTTGGACCCATTAAACCCGAATAACAGTCTAGAAACTAGGTCGGATCAACTAAGGAATGCATTACACATATCATTAGGGTTGAATTCGGACGACAGTTTGATGAATGAAGATGAATCGATCGACATTGATTCAGACGGCAACTTCAATGATGGAGAAAATCCTGTTGACGATGNCATAACTCCTTGAGTCAAGGTAAGAACTTCTCTATGTAGGTACAGAATTCTGGAGCCATTGACTTTGTCAAATCTCTCCTTTAAATCTTCCCATACTTTATGAGCACTCGATGCATACAAGACACTACTCAACAAGCCCGGTCTCACAGCATTCATTATCCATGACAAAACAATGGCATTTACTTTCTCCCACAAATCATGAAGTTTAGGTTCAAACCTAGACTTAGGAAACCTACCATCAACAAAACCTAACTTGCTTTTGCCTAACAAGCCAATTCGCATTGCACGACTCCACAACGCGTAATTATCAGATCCAGTAAGCTGAAGAGAGATCAGAGAACTACCTGGTGTATCATTAGGCTGTAGAAATAAGGGATGGTTGTGATCGACAGCAGGAAATGAGGAGCTGGTCACAAAATTACCATTCTCTGAAGTCGTAGTTGTAGTAGTACGAACTGGAGTAGTGGAGATGTTAGCTTGATTATCCTCGATTGCCATTGATACTGAAAATTAGCTTCGAAGAAACAATTTGCAAAACCCTAACATCGATTCTGAGCTACTCTGAGGCAATTCTGCAAATTTGAGATGCAAAAAATTGCAGTATAAGCGAAGAAATTAGTTTGCACGTTCAATTAGATCTTATACCGATATGACTACTATATCACTCCCGGCCTTCTTTGTAAAGAGAGCGTAGTCATAATGGCTTTGCTGAAACCTCATACACACTAGGGCCTCTGTTAGCTTGACATTGGGCCTAACTCAACCCCAAAAGCTAGCTCATGAGGTGAGGATTGCCCAAGCCATATAAGGAGACCAAGTCCCCCATCCCTTAGCCGATGTGGGAGGCTCAACACCCCCCGGCACGTCTAGGCCTGCAAACTAGAACATGGACAATATAATATGGGGGCCCAACATCGGTGAAACAAAGAATTGGGATGGGTCCGGCTCTGATACCATGTTAGAAGCCATGGGAGATCAATTAAAGCTAGAGAGATGGGAGATTCAGAGAAGAAAATTCGAGAAGAAAGAGCAGAGCTTCTTCATTTCTAATGAATGAACTGTAGAAGTGCTACAATATTTAACTACTAACTAATAACAAAATAACCGACTCTTTACAAACTAACTATCCAACTAACTCTAGTTAACATGATAATTAGGCTTAACTATAGTTAACCATCGGCTTGTTACACAGCTACTGGTCAACAGAAATTGGCCAGACGAAGGGTATTAAAAGATAGTACGTATTTAGCGGTTAATGAAATTGAAATGAAAAACATAGAAATCAGTTTGAATCTTAAGTACACAAATGAAAATTAGGTGAATTTCTCTCATGAACACCGTGATCTTGTGGTTTTGAATAATGTTCGGGATTTCCTTTTTATGCTTCGCACACATACACCAGGTAAAAGAGAAAAAATCATTACAGTTTCAGTGTTCAATCAACATTTTTTTTCTTAAGTCAAAATAATATTCGAATTTTCTCTAATCTCATTCAAGGTAAAAGTTAGCCTTAGTAATAAATTACTCCCTCCCTTCATTTCTATTTGTCCATAATAAACTTGAAACGCCCTTAAGAAATGATAAATGAAGTACATATCCATAATAATACTAGCATTTTAAGAAGTCTTGGGAAATAATTTGATAAATTAGTAGTTAATGATAAGAGTAAAACAGGAAAAAGGAAATATAATTTTGATTTGTTAAAATTGACAATTAAAAGTGAAAATGCATTTTAAGCATTGGGGACAAGTCAGTAGATGGACGATGCCATAAACGACTAAGCTACGGACAACTACTGAGGCACTATTGAATTAATCAAAAAAGAATTTCTTTTCCATAATCGAAACAATGATTACAAAACTAGAAATACTCAAAATTGAGAGGGTCTCGATTATGTACAAAAATATACTGTATAGTATCCGGTGGTGGTTATAATATTATTGAATTCCTGGCAGTTTCTAACAAGCCTGTCCTACCTTGCAACCAAGTGCCCCTGCAAACCTTGTAATCCAAGTAACTTGATCTGCTGGGGCTGCCGATATTCCATCGTAAAGATGTTGATGTTTCTTTGACCAATCAGGATCACCAGATTGTACAAAATATGCCCCATTCATGTATAAATCTCCCTCTGATCTCCATGTCCACTGCATCCACACTGATTCTGGAGAGTACTCCCTCTTTGTTATCTGTTTTTGCACATTCATAATAATTAGTGGAATAAAAAGAAAGTTTGTGTTCTCTTTTTTTTTTTCTGCTTATTTAAATATTAAAAATTCGTAACATATAGAACCTCTAAGATGGGATAATGAGATAATTTGCATTGCATGACAACTTTTTAAATTTTGTCACTGTTTGCGCAATGGGCTAACCTGAACAGAATTCAAATAATGGCCTCAAAATAAAGCGCTTCACCAGGGGTTCTTCATAATTTGTATTCGAATTCAAGATCTCTGTTTGAGAGTGGAGGATTCCCAATAATTCCACCACACTCCTTGGTTGTAACTCTTAAACGAGGACGAATTTACATTCCATATATGGGGCATGTGAACCCGTAGTCTCTTCGCCAAACTAGGTATTTTATGTACATATTTTATAGAATTGATCTAATATTATTTGATGGCACCCATGATCCAAAAAAAGTTGAATGGTGTGCTCTGTTGAATACTTTATTCGTTATACCTAGAGGAGTAGAGATAAGTTCTCACTTAATTAATACTTTATTTTTTTCCTATTTTCTTTAGTGGTGCAACGATATTATAAGAATCTTAAATCCGCCTCTACTCGTAAAGAATCAAAATTTTGAAAATGCACAAATAAACAAACAAAATAAAGGAGATAAATTACCTGTTTCTTGAAGATGTCAGGAGGAGCAATGAAACGATTACCCTGGCTAATAATGGTAGGATTTTTACTACCACCAATAGCATACATATTCCAGTGAGTATAGTCATTATTAACAACATGGATGTATCCCCATCTGCACCTCGGCATTCTCTGCACCAATCTCTTTCCAAAATGATTGAATGCTAGTGTAATTTGCATTTGTTGATCTATTGAAGAACTATCACTCGCACCAAACAACATCACCTCATTATGATCTGTGAAATGGCCATTTGATATGGTGATACCGGTGGATCCTTCAACAGCATCAATAATTCCATCATAGCAATTCCACATTGACACATGATCAATCCAAATATTAGACGCACCAAATATGGAAATGCCATCTCCATCACTCATTGTTCGTAGTCCAATATGGTCCACTGCATCTCTAACCATGCCACCATTTCCTTGGACAATGTCATGAATGTGTAGGCCATGTATAATCACGTTTTTTATATACTGGATCATGATACCTGTCGAGATATAACATGAATATATAGGTAATAAAAAGTGTACTCTTTCAAACATTTTAAACTTCAAATGTGATAATCCACAATCAAGTATAATATATACCAGCGCCACCAGCAATGTGAACGTTAGCTCCACGAGCATCAATAGTTTTATCACTCTGCATGATCAACTCCTGGTGTAGCCTAATGGTCATTCCTCTGTCAAATATGATCCACAATGGCTCCTTTTGAATAACAGCATGACGTAGGGTTCCTATTGTATTGCAGACATAATCAATTACATAAAAGTGTATTTTCTCTAATAGTTTAAACTATTAAATAAGATTATCAGACAATATAATACCTGGTTTTGGGTCGGTATAATCATCTGAAGAATCACTGACGACATAGAACCTACCGGCCTTTCCGCCAGTGGCCTTGGATCCAAAGCCCATTGCACAATCTGCTAGCTTTTTCCTGTTGTCTGCCCAATTAGGGTCACATCTCCAGCACTTATCAATTGGATTTGTGACCATACAAGGGCCCGTGTATTTTTTGGTACCTAGCTCCCTTCTTGTGTCATTCTGTGGTATTACTTCACTTAATTCCTTCATAGCACTGCATGAACAGGACAAATCTTAGCAGCATATATAAGGATCTATCTTTTGCTTAAACATGAGAGAAAACTTCAGGAGTGGTTGCATGAAAGTTGAACCATAAACACCCAAGATTAACTTGATTAATAATGGTTCAATTTTCCATATTAAAGCCTGAATTGGTGTCATCAAATCCACATTCTTGAACTTTTATAAGACTTGTGTGCAAAGTTTAAGGGAAAAAAAATTTGTCACATACAAAAAGTACCGATAGAATTCAAATCTTAAATATAACATAATATTTATATGACTATAGAAGTATGCACAGCCATAATTAAGTGTCAAATGGAATGTTAAAGTTATAAAAAATTTAAATATAGAAGGTGATGCTATATATACACTATAGAATATGGAGTAACTCCAAATTAAATATTACATAGACAATTATTTCAGAGAGAAAGAGGAACTTGACATACTCACGGACTTGTTTGTTAAATGCTAATGTGACATTTTCAGGTTCGCTCTCATAAGTTTGGAGAGCGACCTTTCTGGCTTCCTCGGCTCTCCTCCTCCACACTTCGTCGAACTCTCCAATATGAGCCTTGAAACTTGGAATTATTGCAGCAAATGTGAAAAATAAAACGAAGAACGAATGCATAATCGTAGGTCCTTTCATTTTTATTGTTATAGTTTTTTGCTTTTTGTTGTGTTAATGGTGGCCGGTCGGGGTCGAACCGTTGGCTAAGTGGAGGTTCAGACCCTAGCTTGACCAACCACAACCTTTTTTTTTAATCTCAGTTATGCCTCTCTGTATTAACAGAGAAAAGATAAAATTTTCTTTTGGATTCTGGTAAAATATTGCTTAAATAGGAAGACTTCTCGGGACATTGGACACAGAATTATCGCAAAATGCTCACATCCATTATTTACTGAATTGAACCACAAACACTAGTTCATTTTTCAGTTTTCCTTGGTTACCTCTGGTCCAAAGATGCTGATAAGGCGATGACAGTCAGCCAACGTTTGAAATTACAATATTTACTAGTAATATTGTGCAAGAGTGTGATTGAAGGATTAAATATTTAATTTTATGCGACACTATTACTACTTATAAAGTCAAATTAAAAAACTTCCTTTGACCATTTCTCAAGTATCTTTTTTCTTGTTTTTCACGGTACCCGCATTGGAGCCCGACTATATCTGAATCGCGCGGTGATTTCGGGGGAAGCGCTCCCTACCAAGGATTTTTTCATACCCAGGGCTCGAACCCGAGACCTCTGATTAAGGGTGGAGCAGTTTGTTAACTGTTTTGACATATACATTACTTCTTATATAATTTTCAAGTATTTAAATTCTATTCAAAATTAAACATGAAGGACATATGCCTAAATTCATGGATTAGATTTAACACCTCTATAGAACAATGAAACTGTATACGGCTAAGATCGGAAAGACCAATTTCACGATCGACGAGGCAGCCTGTAGCTTCACCTTGAAAGGCCCGGGGGATAGCTCGAGGTTCGTAGTCCTCGAAGGTTCTTTGTGCCCAATATCGGGCCAGCACGAACTGATGGTTATCCCGAATAAGCGGGAGGTTCCCTAGGAGCAGTATCCTTCTAACAACGCCCACATAAATAGTGTCAGCCTGTATCAGACTGTTGGGCGGCTGTACCAGCTACTTTTTGTAATAATTACACATGTATCATGTTGTGATTCTCCCCTCATGTATAAAGGGGGTCCTCACCATTATGTAACAACACAACATTCAATACAAGAACAAGAACATTCTCTGCTCTCTAACTTAAACATACTCTCTATTTGATTCTATTGCCTGCATTCATTATCTCACTTGCATTTATTACATTTCATTAATTGTTCTTCATTTATTGCTCATTATTGATCATAAGAGCCGCCATCAAAGCTCTCATAATTGTTAGTCCTTCATCGACTGCCCTTAGCTAAGCATCCAACTCGACCTCGAGGCCCCGTATATGCCAGCTTGAGGCCCCGATTTCTAGTCATTCGGTTTGATTATTATACTATCTTCAAGCTCTTATCTTATTTCCTAGTCTCTCACTTAGCATCTATTGCCTAACAACTAGCATAAAAATAAATCACGTATTTTTAGAACCATAAAATCAAATCCAATTGTTATTACCATTAGCAAACAGTTTGGCGCCCACTGTGGGGCTAAAAATAATAGTGATTGTTTTCTTGCTGGTTTACTACATAACGCAAGTTATCTTTCACACCTTTCTTGTCCAAGAATCTTTGATTTCAGGTCAAAATGTCTAACTCAGTGAACGCACATGAAAACAACGGTCTTGAGGACCATGGAGAGAATGGTGTAGTTGTTCCAGGTATTGGTGTACCACCACGAAACCCTGAGAATGCACCAGAACCAATTCCCGTGGACGTGGTCTCGCGCAACGCTCAACACGTCGACATAAACTCCCACATCAACAGGAATACACGCCAAGAAAATCAACAAGAACCTCGGAAAAACCTCACCCGGGAAGAAAGAGAGGCAAACAGGGGAAACGAAGTGGAAAAACCGCAGCACATCATTCATATGATCATTGGGGGGACCGACATTCCCCAGGGGCCCATGGTTAAACGGATAAAGGTTTCCGTGGTAACGGAAGGACAAATCTGGGGCCGCATATCAGAGGACGTCCTCACGTTTAGCGAAGAGGATTTTGAGACCCTGTCTCATCCACACAACGATGCGCTGGTAATCTCGTTTCTCTTAAATAACATCCAAATTAAACGTGTACTCGTGGATCCAGGTAGCTCGGCCAACGTAATCAGGTCAATGGTGGTAGAACAGCTCGAATTGCTCGATCAGGTCATACCTACCTCCCGAGTCCTCAACGGCTTCAATATGGCCCGCGAAGCAACAAAGGGAGAGATCACCCTCCCGGTCAACATATCCGATGCAGTTCAAGATACCAGATTCCATGTCATTGAAGGTGACACGAGGTACAACGCCTTGCTTGGTAGGCCATGGATACATAACATGAGGGCAGTACCGTCGACCCTACATCAGATGATGAAGTTTCCAACGAAGGACGGAATAAAGACAGTGTATGGAGAGCAACATGCGGCGAAGGAAATGTTCGCGGTCCATGAGGAGATATCAAATTCTGTACACTCCACCTCAGAAGAGTTGGAAAGCAAACAAACCCCCGAGGACAATGAAGAAGATTTCCTCGCTCCCAGAACCTTCGTTGCCCCCGAAGAATCGGATGCAACGAAGTCAACTATCAAAGAACTGGAGCAAGCCATTTTGATCGAACATCTCCCAGATCGGAAGGTATACCTAGGAACGGGATTGACCCCCGAACTCAGGAAAAAACTTATTCAATTTCTTATTAACAACATCGATTGCTTTGCTTTGTCCCATTTAGATATGACAGGGATCCCGCCGAAAATAACCACCCATCAACTAAGCGTCGACCCCAGGTTCAAACCGGTGAAGCAAAAAAGGAGACCCCAGTCCGAGATAAAACATGCATTCATCAAAGACGAGGTAACGAAGCTCCTCAAGATAGGATCTATTAGGGAAGTAAAATATCCCGAATGGCTGACCAATGTGGTGGCAGTTCCCAAAAGGGGGAATAATCTAAGAATGTGCGTAGATTATAAAGATCTAAATAAGGTGTGCCCTAAGGATTCATTCCCGTTGCCCAACATCGACCGTTTGATCGATGCCATGGCCAGCCATGAAACGCTCACTTTTCTCGATGCCTATTCAGGGTATAATCAAATTCAGATGAACCCCGAGGATAGAGAAAAGACTTCGTTCATCACAAAGTACGGTACGTATTGTTATAATGTAATGCCCTTCGGGCTGAAAAACGCAGGGGCCACGTACCAACGCCTAGTTAATAAGATGTTCGGACATCAAATAGGCAAATCCATGGAAGTTTATATTGATGACATGCTAGTTAAGTCCTTGTGCGCAGAGGACCATTCATTTGCAGGAAATATTCAACATCCTCAGAAGCTACAAAATGAAACTCAATCCCGAGAAGTGCGCCTTCGGGTAGGTTCAGGCAAATTCTTAGGTTTTATGGTATCGAACAGGGGAATCGAGATCAACCCCGACAAAATCAAAGCCATCGAAGAAATTACGAGGTAAACAACGTAAAGGTCGTGCAACGACTGATCGGGCGGATAGCAGCATTGGCCCGATTCATATCAAGGTCGTCGGACAGGAGTCACCATTTCTTCTCCTTACTCAAAAAGAAAAACAACTTTGAATGGACTCTGGAATGCCAACGCGCCTTAGAAGAGTTAAAGCGATATTTAACGAGCCCGCCTTTACTCCACACCCCGAAAGAGGATGAGACACTATATTTATACCTGGCCATATCCGAGATAGCGGTAAGTGGTGTGCTGGTTCGAGAAGAACAAGGTACGCAATTCCCTGTTTATTATGTAAGTCGGACCCTGGGCGATGCCGAAACCAGGTGTCCGCACCTGGAAAAATTAGCTCTTGCACTAATAAGTGCGTCTCGAAAATTGAAACCTTACTTCCAATGGCATCATATTTGCGTTTTAACAACGTATCCCTTTTGAAGCATACTGCATAAGCCCGAATTATCGGGACGACTGGCCAAATGGGCCATCTAACTCGGGGGATATGATATCGAGTATCAGCCCCGAACGACTATCAAGTCTCAAATTTTGGCAGACTTCGTAGCCGACTTCACTCCCTCCCTCGTACCTGAGGTAGACAAAGAGCTTTTGCTAAAAACGGCACGTCTTCCGGGATATGTACCCTGTTCACTGACGGCGCCTCGAACGTGAGAGGGTCCGGGCTCGGCATAGTTCTGAGGCCACCTACGGGCGGCATGATTAGACAATATATAAAAACTGCAAGGTTAACTAACAATGAGGCCGAGTTTGACGCTATGATTGCAGGTCTGGAATTGGCCAAAGGCCTAGGAACTGAGATCATCGAAGCAAAATGTGACTCCCTCCTGGTGGTAAATCAGGTAAATGGGAGCTTCCGGGTTCGAGAAGACAGGATGCAGAGATACTTAGACAAAATTCAAGTCACATTGCACCGCTTCAAAGAATGGAACCTGTTCCACATACCTAGAGAGGAGAATAGCGAAGTCGTTGCCCTCACAAACCTGGGATCGTTGTTCAACTATCCAAATCAATGATCGAAGAAGGTCATGCCGAGATCAACTCCACTAGCCTGACATGGGATTGGAGAAATAAATATATCGATTATTTGGAAAGTGGGAAGCTACCCATGGACCCAAAAGAGTCGAGGGCCCTACGAACCAAAGCGGCCTGGTTGTCGCTCGACGAAAACAGAATTCTATACAAAAGAACTTTTAGTGGGCCCCTAGCAGTATGTTTGGGGTCGGGAGACACAGATTATGTGCTCCGAGAAATCTACGAGGGCACCTGCGGAAACCACTCTGGTGCCGACTCCTTAGTTCAAAAAATAATTAGAGCAGGCTACTATTGGGACAGCATGGAGAAGGACACCAAAGAATTCGTCCGCAAGTGCGACAAATGCCAGAAATTTGCCCAAATGATTCACCAACCCAGTGAACAACTACATTTAGTCTTGTCACCATGGTCGTTCATGAAATGGGGGATGGACATCGTCGGACCTCTACCAACGGCACCATGTAAAGCTAGATTTATTTTATTTATGATTGACTACTACTCAAAATGGGTGGAAGCACAGGCCTTCGAAAAGATAAGAGAAAAAGAAGTCATTAATTTCATCTAGGACCACATCATGTGCCGATTCGGAATTCCTTCCGAGATAACATGTGATAACGGGAAGCAATTCATCGGAAGTAAAGTGACTCAGTTCCTCGAGGACCACAAGATCAAAAGAATCCTGTCGACGCCCTACAACCCGTGTGCAAACGGCCAAGCCGAGTCCACGAACAAAACCATCAATCAAAACTTAAAAAAGAAGTTGGAAAGTGCAAAGGGAAGATGGAGAGAAATATTATCCGAAGTGCTCTAGGCATATCGAACAACTCCAAAATTAAGCACGGGGGAAACGCCTTTCTCTCTGGTATATGGCGCCGAGGCTTTGATACCGGTCGAGGTCGGAGAACTAACCGCCAGATTCTGACACACCACCGAGAGCTCGAATAATGAGGCCATGACTCTTGCTCTCGAACTATTGGATGAAAAGCGAGAAGCCTCGCTGGTCCGAATGGCCGCACAAAAATAGAGGATCGAAAGATACTATAACAGGAGAACAAATCTCCAACATTTTGGAGTCAGGGACTTAGTCCTAAGAAAAGTCACCCTGAACACTCGAAATCCTAATGAAGGAAAGCTAGGCTAGAACTGGGAAGGACTGTACCGCGTCCTCGGAGTAGTCGGCAAAGGATCCTACAAACTCGACACCATGGAAGGCGAACAACTTCCAAGAAATTGGAACGTATCAATGCTCAAACGCTATTACTGCTGAAGCTTGAAGGCCTTAGGTTTCAAAAGCATGTGTTGCACTCTTTTCCTTCGATCGGGTTTCATCCCAATGAGGGTTTACCGGCAAGGTTTTTAATGAGGAAACATCTATATGCTACCTAAGGAAAACTCAACAAGTATTAAAGGCTTCTCTTCAATCAACCTCGAATACTGAGGGCGAAGGCTACCCCCTCGGAGAAATCAAGATGTGCCAAAAAGGGTCTCGATAGGAAAACGACGTACCGGGTCAAACGGTCAAATGAACCATGTCCGTATAGAATAGCTGAGCCCTTGACAGCGAAAACATGTATACTTGTACCAAGTAATCAAAGAATACTCTTCCCTCCGTCAAAGCACTTTACACTTCAAAGAAGTCTGCTATTCTTTACAAAAAATGGCTCCAGAGCCAAAAATGTCCCGAGCACTCAGGGACTGGCGTCAAAAACTCGAAGCCGTATGACCTCTGGGTCGAAAGCTTCAAACTCGTAAGCCGTCAATGAGGCAATACCAAGTTTACAAGGAACGGCTCAGAGCCAAGAAACTTTCAATATCTCGGGGACTGTCGCTGACTGTCACCCCATCAACTTATCAAAAACCCGAGGCTATAAGACCCCATGTGGGCAACCTCGAGCTCGTAAGACCTTTACAAGGCAATACCAAAATCTGTAAGACCTCGAGCAGGGCATGAACTATACATGTACCAAGTAACCAAATCTGTAAGACCTAGAGCAAGGCATGAACTATACTTGTACCAAGTAACCAAAACTGTAAGACCTCAAGTAAGGCATGTAAAAAGTTATAAGACCTAACAAAAAGGCATTATCCCGATCTTAAAGTTTAGGCTATATATTCGAACTTGTAAGACCCCTAAAAAGGCATACCCTCGATATAGACGCCAAAACTACTTAACTCGGGGACTAAAAGGCTACGGCCAAACATAAATGACCACGGTCATAAGACTCCGGCCAAACTAACGCGAATCGGGGACGCCCGACCGTCGCTATAAAATCACAGGCCTTCAATTACTTCAAAAATACTTCGAAAAGAATCGGTTAAACAGGCTACCCTCAGCATGAGAAAAAGAGCTTCGACCATGTCAGCTCCAAACTATATGCTTCAAAACACTCACCACCAAGCGAAACCTCCCGAGGTGCTCGTTTATCGCTACACAACGGCTCACAATCGAGGTTCTTATCGAACCATCGAAGAGTCGGGCGAACGCAAAATTTCAAAAGTCTTTAACGAGGGAAAAATAAAGCCTACATTAAAAGGTCGTACCGACCCAACGCGTAAGAGCCTAGACGCCAGCTTACATTAAAAGGTCGTACCGACCCAACGCGTAAGAGCTTAGACGCCACCTTACATTAAAAGGTCGTACCGACTCAACGTGTAAGAGCCTAAGAGCCAGCTTAAAAATCAAAAACTTAAGGGTCAATGAGCTTGAGTCGAAGCCCGACTCGAAGACTGAGCCCGAAACAGTTAACTAAAAAGTTCCTAAAGGAAAAAAGCGCAAGAGCCCAAGTGCCTGCTTATATCAAAGGTCGTACCGACCCAGCGCGTGAGGATTTAAAAACCCGCACAAATAGCCTCAGGGCTGACGCGATAGACCTACAGGTCGATAAACTCAGGAAAACCTAAGGGCCGGTAAACTCAAGTAGAAGCATGGCTCGGGGACTAAGCCCCAAACAATCAACTTTTGACCATTGCGGACCGCTCAGCGGTAGCAGGAACCTAAGGGCTTGAACTTGAGACACACAATTACGGATCAGTTGCCGAACAAGCCCCACAAATTATTCAAAGGAAAAAACGGAAAAAGGAAAAGAGTTCTACATATATATAGAAAGATTCACAAGAATACATTTACAAGGCCTACATCTGGAGCCTTTACGAGGGCGGAAAGCAAATAAAAACCTAATCTATCACCGGAGCTACGCCTTCGATGCCCCCCTCGGAAGGCGTGCTTTCAACAGCACCGTCCATAACCTCCGGGTTTTCAACAGCCTCCTACCCTTCAGGGACTTCGCCTCCACCTTCATCATCTCCCGAGTCACTGCTCGACTCGTTTTCAGAAGAAAGCAAGGCCGCAGCTTCCTCTTCCAGGGTCTTCACCCTCTCAATCTCGGCGGTTAAATCGATGCCCCCCGCATATATATCCTTGAGCGCCTGTCTCCGAGATTCTAACCGGGCATGCTCCACTGCTCGGGTCAAACGCAACTCAGCCTCTTCAGACACCTTCTAGGCATGAGCATTTGCAGTAACGGCATCCTCCTTATGCGAAGACACGAGCGCCTCGGCTTCGGCCCTGACCTCGGATAGCGAGTAACCAACTCAGTATGGAGATCCTTATACTTACTGCTCTCAGCCCTCGCATCGTCAAGGCAATGCCCGACCGAAACCACCTCTCCCCGGAGGGTATCTCTCTCAGAGATTACCTCACTCAAGTGCCGCTTGAGTTCGAGAATTTTGGAGTCCCTAGATCGGAGTTCCTTCCCTATAAGGACATCTTTTTTCTCAAACTACAAAAATTGACCCGAAGATATTAAAACAATGAAGTTGGTTAAACGTGCAGACAAAAAACAAACGGGAGCTATATAACATGTTCAATAAATGAGCCCTTTCTCGGGACGCCGCCTCCAAACAATACCGAAGGCCACAGAGTTCTTCCTCCCTCTTGGTAGAAAGAGCCCTGAGCTCATCAGCTTCCGAGGCAAGCTTCTTATGTTCGCCCTCGTGACGAGTCAGCTCGGTTTCAAATTTGGCGAAAGTTTGATTATAGAGCACCTTTCCCTGGAACCATGAAAGAAACAAGGTTAGCAAGATAAAGATCGGGGCACCAAGCAGAATTTACGAAAAGATTACCCACTCACATAGCCTGTCGATCTCACTGAAAATAAGCGAAATGTCAGGCTCAGGCTTTTCCTCAAGCACAGCAAAAGGCTTTTCAAACACATTTTTGTCACCAACGTACGCCCCCACGTCGAGAGACTCTGTATTTGGGGCGTCTTGCATCTTTCTCGAAGGAAAAGCCGATTTCGGAGGAGAATCGCTCACTTCAATAACCCCGACTGAATCAATCAGGGTCGTCTCTTGCTTCTGGAAAGCTTCGGTGATTGCCCACCGAGCACACCTCGGCTCGAGGAAAATTTTGGCCGTCAATCGGCTCGGAGATATTACCCGATGCACCCTCGAAGGCCTCTTCAGCCCGAGGCGGGGCAACAACGGAGTCAAGTTGCGATTCGGAAGCCACCAACTCAACACTATGTAAAACGGTCAGGCCCTCTCCCCCCTCGGGTGCTATCAAGGGATCATCTATCTTTTCGCATCCAGCTCGGGGACTCCCCGACGCTTCTGGAGTTAAGGTTGCTGAATTATCCTTAGGTTTTTCCACTCTGGCTTTCTTGGATTTTGGAGGATGAGTCGACGGCCTCCCTCGTCTTTTCTTCTCTTCGTCGGGTTTCGGGGCACCCGCTTCACCAAGCGGAGCTTCTCTCATCAAGAAGACCTCCCCCAGACCTGCCCAAATGCGAAGTATAAGCACGGGGAATGAGAACGCAATCAGCAATAGCTTTTTGTGAAATTCAACTACAGCAAAAAGTGAAGACCCGTCGTGATCCTTGGCTTCCCATCGAGCCCTGGATAAATCGCGCCACACGCTCTCAACGTATGGGAAAATTGAGTTCGGTTGAACAACCTAGCCTGAAAGGCCCCTAACCGCATTAGGGTACGCTACGACAGCTGTATCAACGGAGGAGGTCATTTCATAAGGGTATGCACCCAAAGGGGAAAGGAGAACATTTAATTAAGCATATCTACTTACGCTTCATGTTCCACCTTTCGGGGAATGGCATCCTCTCCGCAGGGATCAAATTCGAAGTCCTAACTCGAACGAAACGACTCATCCACCCCCCGTTCCTAACCTCGTCAGTACAAACAAAGAAGGCCCTCGAGGCCCGACAGTGGAGCTTAATCAGGCCTCCATGAAAGAGTCGGGGACTGTACATTCTGATCAGATGGTCAGGGGTGAAGGGCATTCCCTTAATCATGTTCGCATAATACCTGGTCATGTAAACGATGCGCCAGAATGATGGATGAATTTGGTCGAGAGTCACTTGGTATCGTTTGTAGAAGTCGAGGATCACGGGGTCTATCGAAGGCATGAATGGCTCCACTGGGCCAAGGGTAAATAGATAAGTATACACACTGAGGAAGTCAGCTTTGTACGTTGTTATGTCCTCGCCCCGAGAAGGAACCTCCACTAACACCGCATTCCCCCAGTGGCAGTCGATTTTTACCCTTTCGGTGTCTTTTATTAAACTGATGTATCGGGACGCAGGTTCGAATCGTCCCAGCTTCGAAGAAGGTTTGTCGACCTTAAAATCAGAGGTCGTCTCAAAGGCTACTGGAACGCATTCTCCAATGCTAGGGGGCACTGTTGCTTTACCCTTAGATGAATGCATGGAAGAGGAAGGCACATCTTCCTGAGGGACAGAGGTGGAAGTGTTCGCCATTTTTGCTAAAGGATTACAGAGGAGAAACAAAAATCGCGCTTCAGAAAAGAACACGAGAGAGAGGTAGGAAGAAAGAAGAACTCTGTTGAGAGATTGATGGTGCAGTAGAAAGGAAGGGGCGAAGAAAGATTATTTATAGAAGCCTAACATGTGCGATTGGAGCAAACCAAAGGACAGCCAACCGCAGTAATTAATTCGAAGGCTTTAAGGGTTGTATGGACGCGACCTTTAGAAGCCCTGTTTGTTACATCAATCACCTGGCATGACGCAACTACTGCCTCGATGAAAGCGCCGAAGGGGCAAGATTTCGAGGCCGTTTCTTATCATTTTACTCTAAGAAACGCGGGGACTATCTGTATACAGCTAAGATCGGAAAGACCAATTTCACGATCGACGAGGCAGCATGTAGCTTCACCTTGAAAGGCCCGGGGGACAGCTCGAGGTTCGTAGTCCTCGAAGGTTCTTTGTTCCCGATATCGGGGCAACACGAACCGATGGTTATCCCGAATAAGCGGGAGGTTCCCTCGGAGCAGTATCATTCTGACAACACCCACATAAATAGTGTCAGCCTGTACCAGACTGTTGGGCGGCTGTACCGGCTACTTTTTGTAATAATTACACATGTATCATGTTGGGATTCTCCCCTCATATATAAAGGGGGTCCTCACCATTATGTAACAACACAACATTCAATACAAGAACAAGAACATTCTCTGCTCTCTAACTTAAACATACTCTATTTGATTATATTGCCTACATTCATTATCTCACTTGCATTTATTACATTTCATGAATTGTTCTTCATTTATTGCTCATTATTGATTATAAAGAGCCGCCATCAAAGCTCTCATAATTGTTAGTCTTTCATCGACTGCCCTTAGCTAAGCATCCAACTCGACCTCGAGGCCCCGTATATACCAGCTTGAGGCCCCGATTTCCAGTCATTCGGTTTGATTATTATACTATCTTCAAGCTCTTATCTTATTTCCTAGTCTCTCACTTAGCATCTATTCCCTAACAACTAGCATAAAAATAAATCACGTATTTTTAGAACCACAAAATCAAATCTAATTGTTATTACCATTTTCAAGGTAAACACAAACTTAGAACAAGAGATGGCCGAACAAAAACTTCTATGTAGGGAACGGATCATAAATATAAGAGTGTCTTGGCTAATTCTCTAATATGTATCTGAAAAGGTACATTATTGTTTTCAATATGTTAAAAATTGCTTGGCTGAAGCTAATATATATTGTATAATAGGTGTTCGACAATGTGATTGCCACTAAGCACTTGACATTGTGTTATGTATATCATGTTTTTTTTTTTTTTCTGAAAAACACGCTCTTTTCATTTTCAAAGGTCTAGTGAATCTAGGGAAATCCACATGTTTGGTCTAGACCATTATTATAATTACAGATGTTGAAGAACCAAAAATGTTATCTATACCTTTCTTATGTATTTTCCCTTTATCATTTTATAAGTCCTCCGTCGACGATATCCCAAAAAGAGTCACTTCCAATGCTGTTTTCTCGTGGGGAGCAAAGTATGTTCTAGCGCTATTACCATCAAAGGATGTGGTGCAATGAATAGAAATGTTCCTTCCTTAACCAGAGGTCTCAGGTTCGAACCCCGGATATAAAAAAATCCTTAGTAGGGAGCCCTAATGGGACACTACGCGGCGCGAATCCGAATATAATCGGATTCCAATGCGAGTACCGACACCAAGTGAAACCAAAAAATAATGTTCTAGCGCTCTCTCTGTGTTGCAATCTCTTTAAAATGGATATATTTATGAACATACATACAGAAGAATAGTGAAAGTTAGTAACTTTGCTACTCCCTTCGGTCTAAAATAAGTGATTTTTTGGCCTTTTTCTTGTGGTCCAAAATAAGTAATTTTTTCAGATTTCAAGAATGAATTAATTATTTTTTTCCTACATTGTCCTTGAAGTAAATGGTGTTGGAATATGTGTTAGGAGTGTTTATGTGAGATAGTAAAGGTTAATATGGTCAATTCCATTGCTAACTAATGCTAAAAGGTGGATTTCTTAATTTGTGTGAAAACATCCAAAAAATTACTTATTTTGGACCGGAGGAAGTAACAAACTAGTGTTAGAAATTACAACTAAATGTGTTACCCCTATAATCCTAAGCGGTAGTAATGTGATAATTGAGATGCCAGCAGTAAATGAGAATTCTATTCAAAAAAGTATTTTGATAATTGCTTTTTGCTTATAACTGATTTCGAAAAAGTAGTTTTAAAAAATAACAAGTTGTATTTGGCCAATACACCTGAGAAGTGTTTTTTGCGATATGTGTTTGGCAATCTTTCTAAAAATTACTTTCGAGTGTTAAATTAAAAAAAAAAGACAGAAAGTTCAGTTTTATAATTAGTAGTATTATTTAAAAGCGAGAAATAAATTTAAATATTTATAAAAAAAGAATTTAATTTTTATTTTATTTATTATAACATAAAGCATAACATAAAAATATATATTAAAAATTTAATCTTACAAAATATAATCACCCAAATCAATAATATTAAAAATTTAATATTATTTACTATTTACCAGATTGATAATTTAAATATATCAGAATACATCAATTTATATAAATTAGAAATCTACTCCATAAATCTATATATAGAGAGAGAGAAGAGAGAGAAGAGAGGAGGGGGGGGGGGGGGGGGGTCTATGAGGCACACGTCTTAAGCTTGGAAAGTGCTGAGGCTGAATATATTGATGCTGCCTCTTGTTGTGCTCAATTGCTATGGATCAAACAACAGCTGGTAGACTTTGGAATTGAAGTGGGGTGTATTCCAATATTTTGTGATAACACTAGTGCTATAAGTATGACAAAGAACCATGTTCATCATAAAAGGACCAAGCACATAGATGTTAGACACCACTTCTTAAAAGATAACTATGAGAAAGGGTTAATCTCCATAGAATTTTGTGCTACTGATAAACAATAGCTGACATCTTCACNAACTCAGAAACAATTAGGAAATCAACTTGCATCCATTAGGTCTGATCATAGAACTGAATTTGAAAATGTAAAATTTGCTGAATATTGTGATGAAAATGGTATAGATCACAACTTCTCTGCCCCTAAACTCCTCAGCAAAATGGTGTAGTTGAAAGAAAGAACAGGACCCTTGAGGATATGGTAAGGACCATGCTTCTCTCTAGCAAATTACCCCACAGCTTCTGGGCAGAGGCTGTAAACACTGCATGTTACATAATCAATAGATGCATGACTAGACCTCTTGTTGAGAAAACTCCCTATGAATTACTTAAAGGGAGAAAACCAAACATATCCCACCTTAGGGCATTTGGTTGCAAGTGCTATGTGCACAATAATGGAAAAGACTCCCTAGGTAAGTTTGATCCCAGAAGTGATGAGGGAGTATTCTTGGGATATTCTTCACATAGCAAAGCATATAAAGTATTTAATAAAAGAACTCTGTGTGTAGAAGAAAGTGTGCATGTTGTATTTGATGAAACTAACATTCTTTCTGAGAGACAGGAACATGAAGATCAAGCCATTGGCTTGGTAAGAGAATTGACTGAAGCAACATCAAAAGAAGGAACAGGTTCTTCCAGTCTGGGCAACCTGACAGGGGGAACTAATCAGGGAGAAAATGAAACAAACTCTTTACAAGAACCTGTTCATGAACCTGTTCCTCATCAACAGAACACAGGAGAATCATCTAGTAGAAACCAGTTGTTGGTGAAATCTCACAAGTATCAAAGTTCTCATCCTATTGAGAACATCATTAATGATCCAACATCTGGAGTCAAAACTAGATCACAATTAAAGAATCTCTGTGCATTTGATGCTTTTCTATCTCTTATTGAACCTAAAAATGTTGTTGAGGCTTTGCAGGATGCAGACTGGGTCAATGCTATGCAGGAGGAACTCAATCAATTTGAAAGAAGTCAAGTCTGGCATCTAGTTCCTAGACCCGAGGACAGGTCAATCATTGGGACCAAATGGGTCTTCAGGAACAAACTTGATGAAGATGGAACTGTTACAAGAAACAAGGCAAGGCTGGTGGTTCAGGGCTACAGCAAAGAGGAAGGCATTGACTATGATGAGACCTTTGCTCCAGTTACAAGACTAGAGGCAATCAGACTCCTCATTGCCTTTGCAACACATATGGAATTCACCCTCCATCAGATGGATGTCAAAAGTGCCTTCCTAAATGGCTACCTTAAGGAGGAAGTGTTTGTGAAACAACCTCCAGGATTTGAAAGCAAGGAATGTCCTGAGCATGTGTACAAACTGGACAAAGCTCTATATAGGCTCAAACAGGCCCCAAGAGCTTGGTATGAATGACTATCATAATTCCTACTGGAGCATGGGTACAAAAGAGGTAAAACTGACAGCAGTTTGTTCCTAAGGGAAAAAGGTAAAGACCTTCTTGTTGTACAAATATATGTTGATGACATAATATTTGGGGCCACTAATGATAGGTTGAGTAAGGACTTTGAAAAATTAATGGGAAGTGAGTTTGAAATGAGTATGATGGGTGAACTAAATTTCTTTCTAGGCTTGCAAATCAATCAAAGTCCAAATGGGACAATGATCCATCAGCAGAAGTATACAAAAGAACTAATCAAAAAGTTTAAAATGGAGGGCTCCAAAGAAATAGATACACCTATTGCAACTGCCACTAAATTAGATGTTGATGAACCTGGTTCATCAGTTGATCAAAAGTTGTATAGGGGTATGATTGGTTCACTTTTGTATCTTACTGCTAGCAAACCTGACATTGTTTTCAGTGTAGGACTTTGTGCTCGTTTCCTGGCAAATCCAAAGGAGTCACATTTGACTGCTGTCAAGAGGATACTGAGATATTTGAAAGGCACCACAGATTTGTGCCTTTGGTATCCCAAATGTAGTAATTTTGATCTGGTAGGATATGCTGATGCTGATTATGCAGGTTTCTTAGTGGACAGGAAAAGTACTTCAGGTATGGCACATTTCCTGGGGTCATGTCTAGTGTCATGGGCTACCAAAAAGCAAAATTCAGTAGCCCTGTCTACTGCTGAGGCTGAATATGTTGATGCCGCCTCTTGTTGTGCTCAATTGCTATGGATCAAACAACAGCTGGTAGACTTTGGAATTGAAGTGGGGTGTATTCCAATATTTTGTGATAACACTAGTGCTATAAGTATGACAAAGAACCCTGTTCGTCATAAAATGACCAAGCACATAGATGTTAGACACCACTTCTTAAGAGATAACTATGAGAAAGGGTTAATCTCCATAGAATTTTGTGCTACTGATAAACAAATAGCTGACATCTTCACTAAAGCACTGAGTAGAGAAAACTTTGAAAGGAACAGGTTGGAATTAGGGATGATTAAGATCACCTAAAAGGTCCAGTTCAGAATGCACAGTGAAAAAAAAATTGAAAAATAAAAAAAATTGAAAAAAAAAATATTGGTTAGGAGTTCTTAATTCAATGTAAATATCTAGACTAATTCTTACTCAGTCTCATACTTTAATTAGTATACTCCTGTGACATGTGTTTATTTGAATCTTTAATCTCTTACAAAGTTTTTCTATTTTGACATTTGAGGCATGATCAAGAGAAGTTTTACTTGAAGAACCTGGTTCATCAGTATATACTCATGAGAAAGTTTAGGTATGTTTCTATACTTTGCACAATTAGAAAGATAAAATTACCAATCATGAGCAGAACTCCTAATTACACCAAGCTTTCAGAAATTCTATTCGTTGGGCATTGAACCAGTTTCATTATCCTAGGAGTCTAACTAAAACGGGATTGTTTCCTAAAAACTAGCGTCACTCATTAATCTCTAAAGAGACCAGAATTCTAATTTGATTAGACTCCTAATTGACTACTGAAAAGGCTGCCGTTACAGGCTCAATCATGATCCCTCTTTAAATACACTCCACACCTTCTCTCATCACTCACAACCGTCATTCACTTCTCAAATACTTCTGATAAACCCCTTTCTTCTCCAAAAATTCCCAAAAAATTTCTAGAAATCCTCCTCCATGACTAATCCTCAAGACAATCCTGGAACTCCCCCACCTGTTTCCCCTAATACCTCATCATCAACACCTTCAGTTGAAACCCCAAAACCCAGATTTCGCCGGCAAAAGATGTTAGCCAGAAAAACTGTAGCATCCGGCTCTCTCAAAAAAATCTTGAACGAAAAATTAAAGGACAATCAAAGGAAAAAGGTTTCAGCGGAAGAATCTGACTCAAGCACTGCCTTTTTATCTCATTTTTCTCTTAAATATTTGTTGTTTTCCGTAACCGTTGCAACAATTCACCTAATCATTTATACGGATGCATCCATTATTACAATGGAGTGTGTTTCTCTTTCTATATTTATACAAAATATCAGTTACAATTGTATATTTAATTCCATTTTCGTATCCAAGATTCTTACATAAATTTTCGGTTAAAATAAATTCTCATCTTACCCGATTTTTTTATTCCCGGAGCCATCTTCCTTTTTTGCTTCTCATCTCCTTCAAATCCTTTACCAATCAATTCTCTCTTCCAAAATTTTTTCTTCGATAATGGTGAATTAGTGACCATGAATTTTATAATATCCTAATGTACATTAATTCTACAATATTCTTATTTTATTAAATCGTCACTTTCATCTCTCAATCTTTGTTACCCCTCCCAGTTCAAATTTGTACGGATAATCAACCAACATTCTCCATGAATAATTTATCTTCAATATTATAATTTGTTCATGATATTTGGGTCAGTAACTTTCTTTGAAATCCCTTCATGGATAAAGTGTGAAGGTTTGTGCATTTTCTTGCTTTATTATCTGTTGGGTGTTTAGAACAAATTTTTGTGTGTAATTTGCTATTGTGCAAAAAAAAAAGTTTTATTTTTACACTTTCGTTTTAGATTTTTTGTTGTTGAGTCTCCGTGATCACTTCTTTTTATTTCAGTTAAAGTATATTTTGGCTAGTGTATACAATCAAAATCGAACTTGCCCTTTTTGATAGACTGATCGAGGATGGAGCATGATAAGTCAAGATCGGCTTCGATTTATGACGGACCATAGCACGGGGATGGACTGCTAAGTTCACGAATCAATGACCGGTCAAGATCGAGACCTGCCGTGATAGAGACCGAACAGGGACAGAGATCGAGCGAGGTCGAAGGGAGCCAGCTAAAACGAATAACAGAAAGCCAAGATATACATGATCGGGCAAGGATTGTGGCGAAAATCTCGGCACGTATCAAATCAAGACCAGTTATTTAGCCTATCATGAGATTTGCTTCTGTAATTAGAATTGTAACATAAATATAATTCATCTACTATATAAAGGGGCTCTAATCATTTTGTAATAGGATACATTCACGTATAACAAGGCAATACATTAGTTTAGCACGTCTTACATATACTGATTAGGTCCATATTATGCTTAACGTTAGGCAGGCTGGTTCATTACATATTTTTAGACAAGAAGTTCGCATTAGGCTCGCATGGCTGTAACTTATCGAAGACTAGTGCAATTAATTAACTACTTACTTGTTTGCCTAGGTGATGGCATCTACTGGTTTCAGGAATAAGGAAGTGAACTGATTACTGAAAGTTGCCAGTTTTAACAGAATGATAGGAGTTCTGCATTTGGTTACTACTGACGGACTAATCTTAAAACGAGTGATTCAGATTAGGTTAGTAGTTCCCATAGGCATGCTTTCTAGCGTTGTTAATTTTACACACTTTTTACAGGCGTGGCAAGAGTGCAGAAAATCCTACGAGCATGGTATCTAGGATGCAATTGATTATTATTTTGACCTATAACTGTTTGCCTAATGATAGATACAAAAATGCAGAATCTTAAAGACATGGTTCCTACATGCGGAATTCTTATGAGCAGGATATCTATATGATATGCAGAGTTCTTATGAGCACGATTTCTATATATATGAAAGTGCAGAATTCCTATGAGCATGATTTCTATATGTGAAAGTGCAGAAATTCAAAGAAAAACTCATATAGGCAGGATATCTACATATGAAAGTGTAGAATTCCTATGAGCATGATTTCTATAGATGAAAGTGCAGAAATAAGCATGATTTCTATATGTGAAAGTGCAGAAATTCAAAGAAAAACTCCTATAGGCAGGATATCTACCCTTATGCATACACAGATAACCCTCCCCTTTTTACTAAAATCCTATAAGTTATTTCAAAATTTTATTACAGACCAAATGAATCAAACAGAAAATAAAATTACATCAGAGCTTTTAAGCTGCATCCAAGGAGCCTAATTCAGACCCAAGGTCTAACAACATGATATGAGCCAACTGTCGGGATCAAGTTCCAAGGCCTTTATCTTATCTGGAATGTGTCAAAGTTCCAAGGAGTTTCAAGAACTCCAGGCAATGCTTACACCCAGATATCATTACAGAACTGAATTAAAGTGCAGTGTGGAAGGGCCAGCCCTCCAATGTCCAAGTTTCGAAGGAACTCAAGGTCCCAAGGCAAGGCTCATTGGAGGGGGCCAGAACTTAGAATCTAGGAACAAGTGTAAGTGCAATAGAGGGAATTAAGTGATGCCAAGGCAGGCTGGTGGTCATGCCCAGTAACATAGACAAGCAAAAGAGAGCAGAAGTCTTGCAAAGAAGCCACAGCACAAACAGCAAGAGAGAATACTTTGTGTGTGAGTGTGAGTTCAGAAAAGACTCCAGTGTTCGTGTTTTTTCTTGTGTTTTTTGGGTGTTAATAAAAGAGCAGGTATTTATAGTGTGAGAAACATGCAGAAATAAGGTAAGGACTGTAATTCAGACATAATTGGAGGAATATGTGTCTTATTAAAATCAAATCAGTATCAAAGATTTCCTTTAATAAAGCAATTAAACCAAACGGTAGCATGCAAGTGTTAAATAAGGAAAGAAATCACGTAGGTTTGGACATGACAAATAAGGAAATATTTTTAGCACAGTACGAGTATACCACATGTATTAGGGGTTAAGTTCATTAGACCTTAATTAAGGAAAGGTCTATAAGAATCCATACTAATGTAATTAAGGTAATGGGATCAAATCAACTTAAGTAGAAAGGCAGGGTCGAAAGGAAAATATTTCAACAAGTCCAAGAAACAAAGGAAATCAAAAGAATAAAGGAAAGAATCAATTCAAGAGTGCAATCAGAATTACACAAAGAGATTTGAAATCAGTCCACAATCAAGGTTATTTTGAGAGGGAAATTTGACCTATAAAGAGTGCATAAACATTAAGCATGCGAGGCTGGATTTACGACAAAGAAGAGTGTCATGCAATCAAAGAAAATCAGTGAGTAGAGGACCATAGGAACCTGGTAGTCGTCTCAGAGAAGAGGGAATACCAGATAGCATGCGAAAGGTCAAGTAAAGAGGTCAGAATCGTATGAAGAAACAAAGTTGACACAAAGATCTCGAAACTCAGTCGAACAGTAGAGGAAGCAACTTCAGGAACTCAAATAGGTCCAAAGAGACTAGGGTTTTGAAATCAACACGTTCAGAGATAAGAAACAAACAAATTACATAACAAATAACCTCAAAACTCGAATGAACCCCAAATTCTAGGGTTTTTTTACCATTAATCGAGTCTAGAGATGAAGACAAGTAAGTCAGGCAAAAAAATTAACGGAATAAGAGCAGAAATCATAAAGGAACACGTATTTCCCAGTAGAAGAAACTCATGAATAACATAATAAAGAACAATCATGCAAAAAAATACAGTAGAAGAACTCGTAAGAACAAGGTAGAAGAAACACATAAGGATCATAGAAGAGACGTAGCAGAAGAAACATATAAGAATCACAGTAGAGCATGTTAAAAGATCAAAGAAACCCTAAATCAGGGAAGATGAAAAGGTTAAAAAGCAAGTTTTGAAAGAAACTTTTGAGAAAACGTTTGAGACCCCAAGATAAACACAGATCTAGGACAGATCTAGAGAAATCAGGAGAACCTCGAAAGGTTAGGGTTTCAGAAGAAACCTAGAAGTGAGAAAGGCCTGGAAAACTCGTGGATCTAAGCTGGAGAAGTTAGACTCAGGCTCGAACGTCCATGATATGCCGGAGTAAAGCCGGAGACGACCATGGAACCCTGAATCGAAGGAGATCTGGGTAGAGATCTTCAAGTCAGGCCTTGAATCTTCAGAAAACCGGTGTATAAGAGCACCAGGGGGGGTGAGATCCCCATAGCTTTGGTGGCCATAGATTCCGGTGGATCTCTGGTCTGAGACGGCAAGAGGCGGCTAGGGTTTGAGAACCCTTAAGAGAATTTGAGAGAGTGGAGGGCTTCCGAGGCGGCGGTTGGTGAGAAATGAGGTAGGGTAAAGGGGTTGTTTGAATTAAAAAAGGAAAGGGACGAGGGGAGCCGTTGATCTAAAAGATCAACGGCTGGGATTAAATGGGTTAAATGGGGACCGGGTTTGGGTATGATAAGAAAGGGTATGGGTCGGGTTATAATAAAATTGGGTTGTGGGATTTTGGGGTTGAGATTGGGGGTCCAATTTGGGCTAAAATTGAAATACAAAAGGGCTGTCATTTAATTAGCCAGTTTTCCCTTTAATTTATAAAAATAGTAAAAAATTAACTTGAAAATAAATTAAAG
>NC_031999.1:44467537-44592818 GCF_001879085.1 Nicotiana attenuata
AGAAACCTGAACACAACTACAGGGCCAATAATAATATATATAAGAAAAAAAAATCCTGGAAATCAAAAGACAACATCCGGTGCCGCGAACGCTGGCGGTCACCTTACTCAGCTACAATAGCCATACCTTCAATCCGCTAATAACCCGCTACCGGGTGAACAATACCTACAACTGCACGCGAGGTGCAGGGAGTAAAGTGAGTACTTCCAACTCAGTGAGTAATAAGAGTAAATAATAACTGAGAGGCAAGAAATCACGTAAGAGCAATCCATCATGCTATATAGGACAGTGCCACTCTTTGAGAAAAAAGTAAAACCGTGAAAATCCTTTAGAAAATATCTGGCTCAGTTTAAAACCTCTTTTGAAAACATCCTTTTCCAACAGTCAAGCAAATGAACGCGTAATCAGATAGTGCAAGTCCGCACATAAGACAGCCCCTCGGGCACAGCACTCCACAAACAGTTAACACCAGGGCGTCTGGTAAACAGTACAAGCAATAGCATGGATGCCAATGATATCAGAGTGCTAAATGTCATAACACGTAGTACAAATAGGAACCAATGCATGAATGCAATGCAATGCATATGACCACTGCGGCGCGCAGCCCGATCCATTTGGGTACCCGCGCTCACTGTGGGGGTTCAGACTCCGGAGGGGCTCCTACAGCCCAAGCGCAATATCAATATCACACCGCTGCGGCGCGCAGCCCGATCCATCCTCAGTCCAGAAATGCACATAAGCCCCTTGGGCAATAGTAAAATAACAGTCTCAACTCAAAACGTCAGTAAAATATCATTTAGGTTTTCAAATCTTAGAAAGATAGCTGAGTTTGCGAAACAGTATTTTAAACCTTGGACTGTGATAAAATAATATGCAAAGTAATGCAAAAACAGTGATATCAATCCCTGAAGGATTCAAATAATTGGCACGAAGCCCAAATATAGCAATCAAACCAAATAATGATGATAACAAGTAGTTTCAGTCAATTATGCAATAAAACCAACAACCGGGACGGACTAAGTCACAATCCCCAACGGTGCTCTACCCCACGCTCATACCTGGCGTGCAAGTCACCACAATACAGCACTATGATGTGCAAATCCGGGGTTTCAAACCCTCAGGATATCATTTACAAGTATTACTCACCTCGGACCGGTGAAATCCCTAGCTCGCGATGCCTTTGCCCCTCAATCGGCCTCTACGCGCGTCGAATCTAACCAAAACCAGAGTGAATACATCACAATATGCTAAGGGAACAATACCCAATCGAAAATAATCGAAAATTAGCAAGAATCTCGAAACTAGCAAAACCCGAGCCCCGGGCCCGCTTCTCGAAAAATTACGAAATTCACATCACCGGATTCCTCGTCTCGCCACGAGTCTATACATATAAAATTTACCAAAATCGGAGTTCGTTTGACCCTCAAAATTCCATTTTTACATCATAATTTTCTCAAACCCTAACATCCATTTTTAACCTTTAATTCCTTGGATTTTCAGTGTTAATCCATGATTTTACACCATAATATCATAATCTAAGTCTAAGAATCCATACCTGATGATAGCCCTCGAAACCCTCTTCAAAAATCGCCCAAAATCTCCTTAGTCCGAAGTCCAAAATGTTTCTTCTCTTTCAAAATCGTGAAAACACTGTTCACTTAAACTCAGCCAGGTTTCGCTTCTGCGGTTGGGATACCGCACCTGTGGCTCCCGCTTCTGCGCAAAATAACCGCTTCTGCGGTCTAACTTAAAATCCTCAGGACCGCTTCTGCGGTCACCACCTGCTCCTGCGATGTTCGCTTTTGCGGACTGCCTTCCGCTTCTGCGGAAATTGCCAAGCCCTCAAGGACCGCTTCTGCGATCACAGCTCCGCTTAAGCGGCTCCGCTTCTGCGGTCCAAGACCCGCAGAAGCGAGAATACCAGAAACAGCATGCCTTGAGCTGTATGAAATTCCAAAAACTCCCCGTTAGCCATCCGAAATCATCCCGAGGCCCCCCGGACATGACCTAAAACATTATCCAAACTTATTCCAATCATCAAAACACATCAAACAACACTAAAATTATCGATTCTCATCGGATTCAAGCCTAAGTTCTTTAAAAACTTCCGAAACTCGCATTCGATCAAAAACCCAACCAAGCGACGTCCGGCTGACCTGAAAATTTGCAGACATATCCAAAATCACCTAATGAAGCTACTGCAACTCTCGGAATTCCATTCCGACCCTCGGATCAAAATCTCACATATCAATCGGATTTCGCCAAAATGCTAACTTCGCCAATTCAAGCCTAATTCTACACCGGACCTCCAAAACCAATTCAGATCACGCTCCCAAGTCACAAATCATCTCCCGAAGCTAATCGGATCATCGGAAATCACATCCGAACTTTCGAACTCATAAGTCAACGTCCGGTTGACTTTTCCAATTTAAGCCTTCCTTAAAGAGACTAAGTGTCCCATTTCCTATCCAAACCAATTCAATTCAACTCTAACTCACTCGTTGCTGATAATGAAACATGAAGAAGCAATAAATGAGGAAAACAGGGCGGTAATACCTGATACGACGGGTCGGGTCGTTACAATACAACTACAAGACCTAAAATATACAAAGCTGGAATAATGAACCAAAAGAGAGAAAAATGGTGCTGCAAACGCAGGCAGTCACCTCGCTACTCCTATAGCTCTGCTTCTGATCAGCCAAAACCCGCTACCGGGTGAACAAATACCTGCATGTGCACGCGAGGTGCAGGGAAAAAGTGAGTACTCCAACTCAGTGAGTAATAAGGGTAAATAACAACTGAGCAGTAAGAAATCACGTAAAGTAAACCATCATGCTATATAGGGACAGTGAAAAACCCTTTGAGAGAAAGCAGTGAAGCTATAAAAAAACTTTAGAAATATCTTAGCTCAGTTTAAAACCTCTTTTGAAAATGACTTTTTCAACAATTATGCAATTGAATGCAAAACAAATAGTGCAGATAAGCACAGAAGTCCGCCTCTCGGGCACCACACTCGGTTATCAGATAATACCAGAGCAACAAGTAAATATTGCAAGAAGTAGCACAAACAGCATATAATGGCAGACAATGAAACAAGGTAAACACATCAAACAGTACCGGTACTGCTGCGGCGTGCAGCCCGCTCCACATATCGCTGCGGCGTGCAGCCCGCTCCGTTTATAGTCGACGGCGCTCACTGGGGGTGTGCAGACTCCGGCAGGGGCCCCTTACGGCCCAAGCGCAATATCAAGTCATCTCGTGGCATCAAACTAGACCCTCAGCCTCATATCAATAACAGTATAACACTGCTGCGGCGCGCAGCCCGATCCATAAGTATCCTCACAATACAGGCCCTCGGCCTTACTCAGTCAACAAAATCACATAAGCCACTCGGGCAACAATAAAACAGTGTTTCTCAGCCCAAAACATCATTTAAATATCATTTGAGTATTAGAACTGAGTGAACGTGGCTGAGTTTTGAAAACAGTAGGAAATAACATGACTGAATTCAAATATATATAATTAAATCAGTGAGGAATTATCAACAACAATCCCCGAAGGGTTCAAATAGTTGGCACGAAGCCCAAATATGGCATTCAGCCCAAATAATGATGATAGCAAACTGATTTCAATCAAATACGTGGTAAAATCATTAATCAGGATGGTTAAGTCATAATCCCCAACGGTGCTCTACCCCACGCTCGCTATTCGGCGTGCAAGTCACCTCAACATAGCACTATGATGTGCAATCCGGGGTTTCAAACCCTCAGAATATCATTTACAATCATTACTCACCTCGAACCGGCGAAATCTCTAGCTCGCGACGCCTTTGCTCCTCAAATCGGCATCCACGCGCGTCGAATCTGACCAAAACCACAACGAATACGTCACAATATGCCAACGGAACAATACCCAATCGAAAACAATCGAAAAATATTAAAAATCCCGAAATTGGGAAAACTCGAGCCCCGGGCCCACTCCTCGAAACTCAGAAATTCTTACACCAATGGGTTCCTTATCTCGCCATGAGTCTATACATATGAAAAACACCAAAATCGGAGTCCAATTGACCCCCTCAAAACCCAATTTTTGCTCTCTTAAGTTCAAGCCCTAACTTCCATTTTTTGACCTTTAATTTCTTAAGTTTCCAGCTCTAATCCATGTATTTACACCATAGAATCATGTTTTTAAGTCCAAGAGTTCATACCTGATCAAAGCCCTTGAAACCCTTTTCAAAATTGCCCAAAAACTCTCCAAGTCCGAAGTGAAATATGTTACTTTTCTCAAAATCTCGCGAAGAAGAATTAAATATTTCTGTCCAGAAGAAACCGCTTCTGCGGTCAAAATGTCGCTTCTGCGACTTCCGCTTCTACGGTCTCCTTCCGCTTCTGCGGAAATTCCCATAATCCCAAAAACCCGCTTCTGCGACTTAAATCCCGCATCTGTGGCTTCGCAGATGCGGCTTCCCCAACCGCTTCTGCGGAATCAGCGCCCAGGTCCCATCACCGCTTCTGCGGTCCAATCTTCGCACAAGCGAGACCGCTTCTGCGGTCCAAGCTTCGCAGAAGCGAAAACACCAGTTGCAGCAGACTTAGCAACATGCAAAAATTCCAAAACTCTCCGTTTAACCAATCGAACTCACCTCGAGGCCCCCGGGACCTCAACCAAAAATACCAATGCATCCTACAACGTTATTCAAACTTGTTCCAATCATCAAAACACATCAATTAACACCAAAACCATCAAATTACATCGAATTCAAGCCTAAGTTCTTCTAAAACTTCCGAAACACGTATTCGACCAGAAACCCTACCAAATCACCTCCGAATGATCTGAAATTTTGCACACACATCCCAAATCACCTAACGAAGCTACAGCAACTCTCGGAATTCCATTCCGAACCTGGGATCAAAATCTCACCTATCAACCGAAATTCGCCAAAATACTAACTCCGCCAATTCAAGCCTAATTCTACACCGGGCCTCCAAAATCACTTCCGATCACACTCCTAAGTCACAAATCATCCCCCGAAGCTAACCGAATTGCCGGAATCCACATCCGAGCCCTCTAACTCATAGGTCAACATCCGGTTGACTTTTCCAAAACAAGCCCTCCTTAAAGAGACTAAGTGTCTCATTTCCTTCAAAAAATCAACCCAATTCAACTCATTCACACAAGACACTGATAATAAAGCATAACGAAGCATGAAATGGAGGAAAAGGAGCGGTTCTCACGGGACGACGGGTCGGGTCGTCAAATTAGCAATTCTGGGCACTGCTACCTCCTAAACAGCCATATGTTGCTCCTCTGCCATGTTCACAGGAAATTGAATGAGTGCTTGAATATTGTTTGTATCCCTTGCTTCCCTCAACCTCCTGTGAAATATTTTCTCAGGTTCGGGGTCAAAGCCGTTGAGTCTGTCCTGGCTTCTGACCCTACGCATTCAATCAAAGTTTCTGAGATTAGAGCAACAATCAAGTAACGTTAAACTAGACGAATAAACAATTAAAGCAAAAACTAAAAAGTAGTTTATATTCAAGTCCCCGACAACGGCGCCAAAAACTTATTGCTCCCAAACGCACACGCAAGTATACGTGGTCGACAAGTAATATAATGATAAGTTGAGTGTCGAACCCACAGAGACTTGTGTAAACCACTCACTAATTCACTAAAATTGTTATTCAATCCAGCTAAAATCAATGTCCAATAATATGATTATATTATACTACGATTCAAAATAATAACTAAATTATCAAGTAACTAGTTGATTGTTGTGTATTCAGTAGAGACAAGTATTTCAGGGTTGTGATCGATTCACCAATCCTATTGTGTTCTAGTTAACTCTCCCTCTCATACAATTCACTCATGGTTGCTAATTAATCGATAATTGCTCTCATAGCCTTCTCCCGAAGTATTACTCGCCTATTCAAAATAGATTAATGCCTATATTCCTATGAAATCAATCTATTAAGAACGCATTAAGATTACGATATCTAATTAAGTACGGTGACTAGGTATATTCCTACCCTAACCACAAATTCGCTCCCCCTAAGGGTTAAGATCATGCTCTCTTCAATTCTTCTATAATCTAAACACGGCTCCCAAGCATAGCATAGATAGTAAATAGAACCTAACTGCTGGCCGACAATTAAGCAATTAAACATAGAATTGAAGAAACAACCATATATTGGTGAATTATAATCAAGGTCAAGCTATTATCAAACAACAATATTCATGGCTAAATTACAACCCCAGAACAATGGGTGTTTAGCCACTCATGATGTACTCAAACAATTGCATAATTGTTGAATCAATTGAAAATACTAGAAAAGATGAAGAAAACTGAGAATTCTCCGCTTCCTCACGATCCCGTGTGTGTTTTTACTCCAAAGTGGTGTCCAAATGGCCTCTTTTTCCGATTTTGTTTGTTTTAGCTCAAATCTTGCACGTTTCGCCCCCACTTGCTCCCGAATCATTCCTACAAGTAAAAAACACTTCAAATTAATATAAATAATAGCATTTAACATCCCAAATTCACGAAACAAGATTAAAATATGAGGCGATATACATAAAAATATGTATACTTTAAGCTAAACATCACCGCACACATGGTGGTAACTGTGCTAGAAATGATTGATTGAAATTGTGAATATGGTTGATGTCTCAAATGAGATGATCTAGCCGATCGGGTTGAGATCGGAATCCGTGTAGGAACACGGTGGTATTGTGAATTATGGCACATGGAACTAAGATTATGAACCTAATAAGATGGAAATTGAACCGAGAACTATGTGATCCTTACTTGATGCTTTTTTTGTATTTGTTTGAAGCTCTTATTGTACATCATGACTGCTTCCTCTTTGTTTCGTTGTTCATTCTATTAAGATTGGTGTTTAGCTCTACATACTAGTACTATTTGACAGTACTAACGTCCCTTTTGTCGGGGGCGCTAATTCTTTAAATGGATGTAGGTGATTCCATAGCAGACAATTGATTGCAGCTAATGGTGCAGCGTCATCATCTTTCCAGCAGACTTGGTGAGCCCCATTTCTTCCCGGGGTCATGTAGTACATCTTTTGTATATATGCTTACCACATTTTGAAGTATAGTCGGGGCCTTATTGCCGGCATTATCATAACTGTCTTTTGTATCTCTAGAGGCTCCGTAGACATTTATGTGGGTTGTATATGGGCATTGGAAGGGTCAGTGTATTATGTTATGTTTTGGACCCTTGTTCCTTCAGATTGTAAAGTGTATGTAATTTTGAAAACTTATCAATGATGTCACAAATGAATCGATTTGGAAATATTTACAAAAATCTTCCTATTGTATAATTAATGATAACCTGTTTTCTTGATCATAATGAGTTGGGTAGAAAGTGTCTAATAGGCTTGCTCAGTCGCGTCACTCGGTTGGGCGCCGGTCGCACCTCCCGACGTTGGGGCGTGACAGTGAAAATCAATACAACTATCCCAAGGACTAGTAATACAAGCCATGAGCGACTAAGAATAAGAATACAACTCTGATAAGAAGAAAGTTGACATCATCTATTTGAAATTTATATAAACGGAAGTATAAGTCCTAAACTACCATGAACGAGGTGGTAGCTTGTAGCTGGAATGCTGGAACATCCTCAATACTCTCCCACGAACTCCGTAGCAGCTAAGTTCCAATTATCTGCACGCATGGTGCTGAAGTGTAGTACGAGTACAACCGACCCCATGTACTTACTAATTATCTTGACTAACCTCGATGAAGTAGTGGCGTTTTTAAGTCAAAAGATACTTACTGGTAAAACCTGTGTAATTCGTAAGCAAGAGAAATAACAAGAGAAAAGGCAAGTAACAGTGAAAGATTCAAATAAATGAAATAATGAGCACGATAAAATATAACAACCAACCATTTCTCAATAAACTTGTACGAGATATCAAAGCCAAATGGCACAACAACACCCTTTATGCTTTTAGCTCATCCTCACCAAGCATATGTATATATGTCTAATCAAATGGCACGGCAACACCCTTCGTACGTTTATCTCATTCTCACCAAGTATATTTATAACAACACCAAACAAGGTAGAAGGCGTATAGATGTAACTGCAGTAAACAAGGTAGAAGACATAAATGTAACAACACAAAAAAAGTAAAAGACATGTAGATAATAGTAACAAACAAAGTAGAAGGCATGTAGATAATAGTTGTAAACAAGATAGGAGGCATAGATGTAACAACATCAACCAAGGTAGAAATCATGTATTTAACAACAACCAAACAAGAAAGAAGGCATATATATATATATATATATATATATATATATATATATATATATATATATATATATATATATATATAATAGTAACAAATAAGGAAAAGGCAAATGTGTAACGACAGTCAAGCATGGTAGAAGGCATATATGTGTATCTAAGGAAATAATGAACACAATATAATGCATGTCTCTCGTCCTCACTTCAAGTTAACTCTAACTTGAATGTAATAACTCAAATACCTAGTACATTTGCTTCAAATGAAAGCTGAAAGGTACAACTTAAAGCACCTACTACACTTTGAACTAGAAATAAAGACAGACATGTAAAACTCTTTATGGAACTGGTTCTTCAATCTGGTTCATGTAGCCAGGATCGCACTCTCGCATCTCACACGGATTGCTCACTGAATGGCTTGCTAGTTGCTCTCAATTCATGCTTAACTTTAGCATGTGCTTAGTGAATAAAGAGTAACTATAAGTCTATTACTTTACTCTTATTTGGTGGAAGAGTTCTGGTTAACTTCAACCTCTAACTCTTTCCTTATCTTGGATTGAGTTCCCTTCATGTACGGAGTCCTGCTCCTTATCAATATCACATATGCAAACTTTTTGTCCCGGTTTATTAGAAATAAACCACCTATAATTATCCCTTTCACGGCATGCTTTAAGCTTGATCCCAACTGTGATCTGCGTACACTATCTATGAACCTGGTTTATGCACGTGTTCCTTTATCAAATCATTAAAACCTATAGTGCCTAAGTCAACAGGATAAGCTATTTCTTTACCCTTTCTTGTGCATAATCTCCATTAACAAATATCATTCCTGCTAAATGTTTTCACCAACAGATTCAAAGTAAGCAGATTATTAAGGTCATTCACCGTTTGCTGAAGTATAATCTCCACTCAACACATATTAAGTGGGTTATGATCTTTACTCCTAAGTAGAACAGGAATGAAACGGAATGCTGAGTCTCTCAAAGTAGTGGATTTTATTGCTTCAGCGTATAACGGATTGGTGCATTCATTAGTATCATAATCTTAGAAATTGTAGGGATTGGTGGATTTTATTGGTTGAGCATATTGTATTAGGTGATACCCTTTTTTGCTTGAGCCCGACCGGGTTGGGTCCGGACCGGAGCAAATCGGGGCCATCGAACCCGACCTGGATGCAAGGTAAAACGACGGCCACGTCTACAACCGAGGTCGAGTCATTTCGAGACCGTTACAGAGCTCGATAGGAGTCACCACCGGATGGAGAAACACACAAGGTCGGAAGCCGGACTCGTAACGGATAACCAAGCGTCGCCGGATATCTCGCCCAAACGTGATTTTCTCAACCACTTCAGGCCATTAAGGCGTAATTACAGGGATCCACGATGTAATCAATTGACCTACCTTATTTTTACCCTTAATCAGAATGTATAAAGGGGGATCTCTCTAAATTCTTGAGGGGCATCAAGCACAACTGTTCTAAGCAATATTATATTCTGCGATTATTTACTTTAACAGCAATTGTTGAGTCTTTATCTTTATTTTCCTTAACCTAAAAACCTTTTGTATCTTTTAGTTCACGGATCCTTAAAACCCCATATAAATTCAATTGTTATCCGGATTCGAGGGTAAACAGTTTGGCGCCCACCGTGGGGCTAAGGATATTGGTGAGCTCTTTGATACTCTTTCTTGACGCATCACAATACACTGGTTCTTTGCAAAAGANNNTCCGATGCCGGTTCGCCGCGGCCCGGGACCGATGATGGGTTTTCAACCTGGAAGTCGGCAGATACCGAGCAACCAGTCGGTGTGAATGCTTTCAATGGGGGTTCTGGTGCATGTTCATCAGATCTAGCGGGGCTCGCGGCCGAGCTTGGTCTAGAAGGAACACTTTGTGAAGTTTTCGCCATTTCTTAAAGCTTTACGAAGAGATGAAAAGAAAATACAACCAACGCAGAATTTGAGAAAGATAGGAAATGCTGAACCTGGAAGGGTCGTTTATACTTTTTCCATGAGGCGGTGGCACGAATCGCGAAGCCACAGACACGAAGCGACAGATAATTAAGAGAAGCATTAAATGCCTGCAGCAGGCGTGGTCAGAGCACTCGATGGCTTTTTCACCTGGCGTATGGCCATACGTCACGGGCATCACGTCACCGGTCATATCGTTTATTATCATTACTCTCTAATAAACGAGGGGACTATCTGTATTAGGTGATACCCTTTTTTGCTTGAGCCCGACCGGGTTGGGTCCGGACCGGAGCAAATCGGGGCCATCGAACCCGACCTGGATGCAAGGTAAAACGACGGCCACGTCTACAACCGAGGTCGAGTCATTTCGAGACCGTTACAGAGCTCGATAGGAGTCACCACCGGATGGAGAAACACACAAGGTCGGAAGCCGGACTCGTAACGGATAACCAAGCGTCGCCGGATATCTCGCCCAAACGTGATTTTCTCAACCACTTCAGGCCATTAAGGCGTAATTACAGGGATCCACGATGTAATCAATTGACCTACCTTATTTTTACCCTTAATCAGAATGTATAAAGGGGGATCTCTCTAAATTCTTGAGGGGCATCAAGCACAACTGTTCTAAGCAATATTATATTCTGCGATTATTTACTTTAACAGCAATTGTTGAGTCTTTATCTTTATTTTCCTTAACCTAAAAACCTTTTGTATCTTTTAGTTCACGGATCCTTAAAACCCCATATAAATTCAATTGTTATCCGGATTCGAGGGTAAACACATATCTCTTTAACAACGAACTTATTTACACACTGAGCAACGTTTATTGGTAAAATTTTGTGGCTGTGAAGAAAAGGGATAACTGGGGTCCCCTTTCTATCTTATTTGTAACGCTGAAAAGCAAACATTTGGATATCATTTGTAGTATGGACATTTGCTTATTCCCACATGACCACTGCCCACCAATTGAGTTTGTTGTGGGAAGTTGATAAAGAATAAGATATGGACATTGCAGTTGGAAGAAACATCCAAATTCTGGCATTCTCTGGTTCATCTTTTCATGGAAAGAGTATATGTAAAACTTCTGTAGCTCTGAAAAGCACTAATTGGCCTGCTAGAACAGGACATTCTTTAAGGCAGTGCAGAAGTGTCCTTCGAGCTCAGCAAAGACCAACATGGCTTCCTGGGCTTGACCCTCCACCCTATCTTGATGGAACGTAAGCAACATCCTCGCCTTTGGATAAATTATTTTTGTTTAACCATCTACTCGAGCCTATCGGGAGTTTATCCGTTCCTAAGGCTTGAAGCAGAGGAAATTGCCAATTTATTCAACCTGCTATGAGAAATGAATTTGCATACGTAGTTGATGACCCTTTTTTTTTTTGGTAGTCTTGCTGGAGATTTTGGGTTTGATCCACTAGGACTTGGAGAGGATCCTGAAAGTTTGAGATGGTATGTACAAGCAGAACTAGTTCATGCCCGTTTCGCCATGGCTGGGGTTGCTGGAATTCTTTATACGGATGTATGGCATTTAAAACTTCATCATTATGTTAAAGTCTAATCCTTTTTCACTTGGTTTCTGTAAAATGTCAAGACTTTAGCTCATTTTTGGGATTTTCTTTGTAGTTGCTACGAGTGACGGGAATAAGTGACTTGCCAGTGTGGTATGAAGCGGGAGCTACAAAATTTGATTTTGCAAGCACAAGAACTCTGCTCATTATTCAACTATTATTGATGGGGTAAAAGGTTTATCAATGTTGATTCAAGACTATATTTTAAGTAGCTGGCAATAACTTTACCTCTGTCTGATTTCTTTTTGTATAGGTTCGTTGAAACAAAAAGGTACATGGATTTTCTAAACCCTGGCTCTCAAGCAAAACCTGGATCCTTCTTTGGGCTAGAAGCTGCACTAGAAGGCCTTGAACCAGGGTAAATTACATTTATTGTTGGCCAAAACATTATACAGTCAGACCTCTGTATAACAACATCCCTATATAACAACACTTCACTATAAAAGCCAAGCTTTTTCAGAACCAATTTTCATATCATGTTATAATATATGTTCTCTATAACAGCACTTCGTTATAACATCCAAAAATATTCGGAACAAACGAGACTGTTATAAAGAGGTTTGACTGTAGCATTATATTAAAAGGGTTTATCCTGGGCATGAGGTTCCTCTCTTGCTAGTAGGAGAAGAACTGTAGAGGGCTAGAGGCGGATCTATGACGGGCTTTATGGGTTAAGTTGAATCTATTACTTTCAACTCAAACAGTTTACATATATGTTAACAAAATTAAAATGTAAACATATACACTCGTTTTTTTTAAAAGGGTAGGGAAAGGAAATTACAAGGTGGGGAATCGGCCTCTCATCGTTGACTCTAGATTTTGCATTGCTTTTGGAGAATGGGATAATGCTGCTACTAAGTATAGGGAAAACTCTTTGATTTTGAACAGGTATCCTGGTGGTCCTCTACTGAATCCTCTTGGAATTGCAAGAGATATAGAGAATGCTCATGACTGGAAGCTGAAAGAGATAAAAAACGGTTAGTTCAGCTGAATCACACTTTTAGTGCTTTCAACTATTGTCCAATTTTCATACTTTCCTCTATGTTTTGTAGGACGACTAGCTATGGTGGCTATGCTTGGCATCTTTGTCCAGGCTTCTGTTACCCATGTTGGTCCTATCGATAATCTGGTCGAGCATCTCTCCAATCCATGGCACAAAACAATTATCCAAACCATTTCTGCATCTAATTCTTGATCATTAAGAGTATATATGTTTCATGACATACTGAAATGTGTTCATATAAAGGCTACTTAGTGAAGCAAGTCAACATTATGTAAGAATTCATGTGTATCAATCGTTTCCTGGACAGAACAGAAGATGGTATCATATGGTTTCAACACAAAGGTCAAACACCGGGTGATCTGAGGATGTTCTTCAGACCACAACGAGGAAAAAAACTTACACAAAGTGGTCGCACCAAACAATAAGTGCAATACATGTGTCTTACATATAAACTATTATCACCCAGTCATGATATGTTTTCTTACTATAATTTGCGACTGTTAAAGGTTAAATTCTTTGATTTGGTGTAAACATCGGATTAAATGGGCAATATGCACATTGGAAGCTAGTGATTACAACATTCAAGGAGGATTGGATGAAGTTAAGTGGAGGACATGGATTCAAACTGGCAGAATACTGTGGTAATGATAAAAGAAAAAAGTTCTGATCTGAGGTGTTTTAACATTGAATGACATACCAAATGATACGAAAGACTCCACAACATATGAATTATACAATCCATACTACCAAGAAACACAGGGAACCAATATATTTCTATTAGGTCAAACTTTAGAAACAGTGCTAGTTTCTTCTATTTTCTTTCAGAACTACCAGGATTAGACAAATTGAAGCAGCAGACGATTTACTTACACAATCATTTATTGACTTTTGCAGCCAAACCTATAACAGCCTTACTCTGTTTTATAATCAGCCATCCAAAGTGTGAGTGAAGTATTTTGATATTGTACAAGAAATAATACTCGGCATGTACACAGAAAAGCAGTGAGAATTTACACTATGTCACCCAGGACAAACAACCAGAAAATGGAGGAACAATGTTTAAAATGATGAGCCATTTTAAAACCACAAAGCGCATCATGCTGTCTTGGCCTGTGCTTTCTTTCTGCCCAGAAACATGAAGAGCCTTGGGAAGAAGGACCTCTTCTTTTTCTTTGGGATCTTCACTTCTGGAGATGTATCGGTTTCAGTATTACTTGCTTGTTCATATGCTCTTGGACTTGACCTATGATGTAGTGAAGCAGCCCCTGGTGCACGCTCGTAGGTTTTCAATTCTCTACTCTCCTCAACACTCGATCTCGGGCTTCTTGTTATGTTTATCGGTTGAAGAGATTCACCAGCTTTCCGTCTTAGTCCATGCTCCGCCCTCCATTTCCTCAGCTCTTGCTCTATTGCCAACTTCCCTTCCTTGGCTTTCTCTGCCTTCTGGGTTGCGATTTCCAGAGCTTCCTTTCTATCAGCCATCTCACGATTAACTTCCTCCAACCTGCTTAAACTTCTCAGCTCTGATTCCTTTGCTACCTCTATTTGGGTGATAGCGGCAGCCACCCTCTTATTAGCTTCCTCCTCTGCCTCATGGGCCATTTTGCTGAGGTCAAAATACTCTTTCAGAGAGAGTGTTACTCCAGATGGGGAATCTTCATCATTGGTGCTTCGAGCTAATTCACTCTCTTGCAGAGCGTTGATGGCTTCTAGTGCCAACTTCTCAGAAGCTTTTGCAGCCTCTATCTCCTTTTTAGCAGCAACTAGTCTACTTTCCATGGTACTTGCTCCTGCCTTTGCTTGCTCTGCTTCTTCCTTTGCCTTTCTCAACTCTTCACGAGCTGTTTGTGCAAGTAACTTTGCCCGATCAGCCTCTTGGGCGGCCTCTTGCAATTGCTTAGGAAGCTCCACCACCTTTTCTCTTGCTTCTTTCTCCTTTATCTGCACAAGGGAAATCTCTGACTTGGTCCTGTTCAACTCAGCTTCAAGAGATGCTACAGTAATTGATGCCATGCCTTCTCTCTGCTGGATAGCAGTTAGTTCTGATTTTTCTTTTTCCAGTTCTGCCTTCAATGAAGTTGCAGCCACCTTCAAGTAATTTACTTCAACTGTTGCTTTCTCAATATTGCGTTTCACTTCATCAAGTTCCTGTTTAGCCAAGGCTACCGCTGCTTGTATCTCAGCATGAGTTCGTTTCTCTGGCGCTGACAGTTCGCGTTTGAAGTTGCCGCCTTCATCCATCTCTTTTTCCAACTTTGATTCCACATAAGCAGCAAACTCAGCTTTGAGATCTAGTAGCAAGGCTGAAGCAGTATCTAATTTTGCTTTGAGATCCTTAGCAGACAGTATTTGCTGGTTTAGCTTCTCAAGCTCCTCTTCTGCCAGCTTTAGTTCTTTTTCCCAATTTAGAGTGTCTTGCTCTCTTGCCATCGCTGCTCCAATTCTGTGTTCCTCTGCCTCCAGGTGTGCAGCTTGTGCAGCCTCCAGAGATTCCTTTGTAGTGATGAGCTCAATAGTCAAATCCTCCACTTCCTTCTCAACTTTCTTTGAGGCAGAAACCGCTTCCTCTGCTTTTTGTACAGCATCAAATCTCTCAGACACCAATAAATCATACTCTTTATGAAGATCTTCTAACTCGGAATTCACAGTTTTTAGCTCCGAAACTGCAGCTGCATGCCTGGCTCTAGCAACTTCAAGCTGCGCCTTGGCTGCAATACTAGCCTCATCGGCAATACCCTGTTCCATCTCTTCTACCCTGAGCTTGGCAAGTTCCAAGTCCTGTTTTGCTTGTTGCTCTTCTGTTTGTGCTCTCTCCAGGTTCAGCTTCAACTCTTCTATCAGTCTTTTAGTACTATCTAGTTCCTTTAATACCATCATTTTTGCTTCTTCTGCTGCCTGAGACTGTTTCTTACACAGTGGGATCTCCTCCTGCACTTTTGCTAGTTCTTGATCGACAACTTTCCTTCTCTGCATTCGCCAGAAATGAAAGGCTAAGTTGTGAAATTCATAGTACGAGAGATGTTCAAAAGATAAATATGTACAGGTGAGGAAGATGTAAAATGTATATAAAATCTAAACAGCCACTGCTTATAGTGCACTATCCAGGTGGACTTGCACATGCAATGCTGAATTAAATATAATCGTCTAAAGTTGCTTACGAGACACCCATTTAACTGACAGCTAAATGGATTTCTGATTCCAGAATCAATCAGTATAGTAAGGGTTCAAGAGCTTACCTCTACAGACTGTACTCGATGAGCCTTCCAGTCAACGATGCCTCCAAACTTGGAAACTGCCTGCTTCACAGATTCAATTGGTGCAGCTGTGTCGATTTTAACTCTGTTAATATCAATGTTTTCAGGGTGCTTAGAACCGGGTTCTAGAATCTTAACTGTGAGATTGGAAGCCTTCGCTAGGGGCTGACCAGTATTAGGTGCCTCTACATGAATATTATTTTCAGGTTTGTGTTCTTGAGAGGATAAAGGAGGTGTATCAGTAGAAACGTGAGTACTACTTGGAGAATTATCTTGCTGAAATAGTGAGTTGTGTACCGAAGATCCTTTTTGGTTTTCCTCTTTCAGGGGAGGGGAGTCTGAATTCATGGTTACTAAAGGTGAAGCAACTTCCTCTACTCTTGGTCCATCAGCAGTATTATTTGGTTGATTCGAAAGACTACCACTGGAATCACCATCCAGTGACTGCTGCAATGAATCACTTGCTTTTGTATCTAATACAGATGATGGAGTGGGTTCCGAGAGAGCTGTTGGAGGCTCCAATGATTTCAGATCCTCTACCAATTGAGGTGAGGCTTCCCCCTGAACTGTCGGCACAGCTGATTGAAGACTTCCTGTTTTCGAAATGTCACCTGCACCGGCGGATTTAATGGAAGAGGCTGAACCTAAACTTCCTGGCTGATGATTTTGACTATCTTCCGTTGGAAATCTGTCAGAAGATTCTTTCAAATGTTGAGAAGCATACACGTCTGTCTCCTGAATTTCAGAATTTGCTGTTCCATTCATATGTTGCCTAGGTTGAGTTTCACCATGTGATTGGTCCTCCCACAGAACAGAAACTTTAGGTTCAGGAGCAGATTCTTGGGGAGAATTTTCCTTCATATCTTTTGCATCTTCCATTTCCAATTAAGAGCTGAGGCGAACCACTTGGGAACCTAAAATTAATATTGGCAAAAAAAGAAAGTGAGGTTATTGCAGTAAACAAAGACCATACTGGAGATAACCTCTTTACAGTAAACAAAGACCTCAAATTTTACCAGGAGGTGAACTATACAACTGGAGATATCAAACAGCTGTTCTTTAAGACCATACTGGAGAACTTAAACATAAGCAACTGCAACTATTTCCTCTGTAATATTACGATCACTTATTGCAAAGTTTCTATGCTATAGCCTTTACATGGTCATTCTTCCAATTGAGAATTGCTAGTCAGAATCAAAAAAAAAGAGGTTAACCTTTTTGCGAATTTTTGGTGCAACATGCATTACTAAGTATTCGACTGACTTCCTCCTTACCAAAATCGATATCATGCATTCATGCTATTTTCACAAATGGAACTTGTCCTTTGTTCACTAGTTAAAGGGATCTCATATTTACATTGCGAGCAAAAACAAACCAAAAAGAATCTTACCATCTCACATGAGGGCCACTTCCCATCAAGTAAGGTTTTTTAAAACCCCCTCTCACTAAAGAATTCTGAGGTAAAGTTTTCATTTAAAGAATAAAGTGAAGCCAAACAAGATATTTAATGTCAAACAGAGAAGTAACAGGGAGTTGATAATCAAACAATCAGTAAATTCTTTGTCCGCAAGTGCAGTGTTTTGACTTATCAAATGAAGATATGTACCACCTGATTCATGATATTTCCCTAATGCTGTCATCTATGAATAACCATAAAAGGGAGGAATAAAAGATCACACGAAAGAGGTACAGTCCCTACTGTTTATCCGGTTATTTAAGATCCAGTAGCAGTCCACGACTCGCTGCATATACATGCAATGGATGTAATAAAAAAGATACACAGCAGTGCCCTCTTGCTCCCTCCTCAACAAAAAATAACTCAGAGAAAGAAAGCCCACAAAGCCAACTAGAATAAAGACAAATGAAAAAGTAGCCAATCAACGTCAAAGAGAAGATAGATCTGTGAAACCGATTATCATCCTTAATTTCCTCTTCTTCAGCACTCTCATCAAGGAGATATCATTCCATACTGAGATTAATCCTAGTTTCAGAATGGCCATGTAAAGCCTAAACTTCTAAGGCTTACTTCAGTTTTCCCATATAACCAAACACTCCAATTGTATATGCTCCTACGGGGGATACAACGAACCTTTTAAAAGAAAAAGCTCTGTGAACTTCTGTTTTTTTCCCCCTCCCAACGAGCCATCTTCTATAGGATATCAGGTTTCCGCATAACCAAATGTTCTTCCTCTGTTTGCTCCAAGCAGGAAAATCAAGCAACCTTTAAAGATACTCTCTAAACTTTAGTTCTGTTCCAAAATTAGTAGACACTTCTCACAACACTACCACCACATAATAGGAAGATGTTATACGAAACTTCCATCAAACATCAAACTCAACAGGTTGAAAGAACTATAGGATGAAATACCTGAAATGTAAACTATACAAATTTGTACTAGCACACATGGTAGAGGTATGGTTGATGCACTAAGAAAATAGCAGTCAGCGCCTAGTTGCTTTGCATTTCAATTCGTGCAGCAAATTTCTTCATGAAATACTGATGAAAACATAGAAGTAGAGACAAGCAAATCACCCTTCAGGTTTCCGATGTGATAAAATTCGAGTTTGTAGAGTAAACTTTATTGAAAAGAAGTTATGTGGTTAATAGCTGTTGCTTAGGACACTTAAACCCTTATAGTAGTTTAAACACTCATTAACATTTATGGACATAGACTGCAACAAGTTATCGTTTGGAGCCCCCAAATTTGGGAAGTGATTACAAAAATCAACTCTTTGGGGGAAACAATAGAAAATGGATCTTCCTTTTTCCATCAATCCAAAAGATTCTTCATTCAGTAATCACTGTGGCAGATAATTTCAAAATCATGAACTTCAGGAAACTTCACCAGCAAATTAATGCACGACTAGTACAGTGCTAATAATAAAAATGTTACGAGCACTAACTACAAGTACCTAGATAATGCCGTGTAGCTCTAAAGTAATGCAGAATGATAACTAACTTAGTCAGTGATGCTGATATCAGTTAGCACGCTCAACCATACACCAACAGGAGCAAAAAAAAATTAGCTAGTTTAGAGATGCAACTTTTCTGCACTTTCATAGTGTAGTAATACAGAAACAAAAATTTGGTAGCTCAAACTGCAACTCGATTAAATCGACCCAATGTATTAGTAATATCCAAGGCCTACACTCTAAGCAGCTAGTCGATCATTTTACCAATTGAGAGTCAAATTCCAGATTAATGAAGTTATTCGTCTAGAGCATCTGTCTTGTCCTTGGTTAGCGCTTTATAGTTACTCAAAACTCTGCACAATGTTATATTAAAGATGTGATGTTGCATCAAATCTCGTAATTAAATATATTTAGGCGACAGAAAAACATGATATCAATAGTAGACAGAGAAAATCACTAGGACAGCATCTGGTGTTTGACATCGTTTAACCAACATTATAATCAAGGCAATTCAGCTCCTTATGACACAAACATATATGGCAAGTGAATCAAAGACCGTAAAGAAGGCCAATACTATCATTCTCGTAGAATTAAAACCATAAACAAGACTACTAATATCTCAACAAGCTCTACATTTCATTAACCTCCGCATAAATCTTTTTATTCCTTTCATTTTAGCTTTTTGTTCAAAATAATGTTAACCTTTTCACGAGATAAGTTACAACTTCCCTATCAACAAAACACAATAAGGTCTCATCAAATAGGGATGTCAAACATGCTAAACAATTAATACCCACAGTCTATCCAAAAAATCAATTAATGCCCACAAACATGATGACAAATCATGATTAGACAAAAAAGGAATAATAATAATTTGGAATACAAAGTCAGAAACAATCAGCTAACCCCCCCCCCCCCCCCACCACCACACACAAACAACAAGAATTAAACTTGGCATTAGTTAAAGATAATGTTTCCGATATGAAAACATTGCTCCTCTTTTTCCTGGCATATAGTTCAGCAGTCAAAAGGGAGCAAATACATACAAGGAAAAACATGCATTACCAATCATCAAATATTAAATTCCACAATTAAACAAGAAATATATCCATTCTCCAATTAAGACTAGCATATCGAAAGCATAATTGACCATTAGCTTATTAAAACATACAAACAAGAGAAAGCAATGAAATAATGAGGAACATACCAAGAATTACCAGAAATAATCTATGTTTCTTGATATTCTCCAAAAAAGATAATTAAAGAGTTTGTAATACGACCAAAGATAAAAGGGTAGTATGAGATTATTGAGATGAATGAGTAATAAATTGGTAATTAACTCTTGAGAAATGATTGTGGTTTGAAAAGAAAGAAGAAGAAGGAGAAGCAGAGGACCTCAAAGATCCTCTTCGTCTACCTTCTTTTTCTTTTTGTCTTTTTCCAATTATGTCTGCTTTTAAAAATAAAACATTACAATATCTAAAAGTCACCGCTAACTATGGAGAACTGTTCTTTTTGCTATGTTTTTGGCGCGTGATTGAAACCAACCAACCCCACAGAGTGTAATCATCTGTGGGGTCGATTGTAAATGGGTTGAGAAAATAAAAAATTAATTTAATTCGATAAAATTTCGAATAAAAGTAGTTAATACTATAACGGCACGAAATGGGTTTAGTTGTAAGGGGTAAAAGAAAAGAATTGAATTAAAAAAAAAACATGAGTATTAGTACTTAAAAGAAAGAAAAAAGAAAAAAAAGGTATTTAGAAGAAAATTCAAAATAATGGACAGAGTGGAGTGGATCAAGACGATGGTTGAGAAGACTTTTCCGCTCCAACCCACTTCATTTGTCATCCTTGAGCCTTCGTCATGCCGGACTAATACTATTCTAACTATGGTAGTAACACTAACTTTTGTTTTAGCAAACAGGAAATATATATATTAGTAATTAAGGAGGGTTTAGTATATTATTCGCATACTTGGTGTCTCTAAAGACACTTTGGTTACCTAGGCTTGCTAGAGAAGCATCATAAAATAGAGGTTTAACAAAAATACAATGTTCTAGTAGTTCCTTTTCCACAAAATATTTTACATAAGGTGGAGCTTCAACAAAAGTCTTCTTGCCTTCCAATTGATCCTTAGCCTTTCTTGCCATGTGATGAGCTGCATTATTCCCTTGCCTGAATGTGTGCTGGAGGATTATCTCCTTCTGCTGGTGCATTAACCACCTGCATTCATTAACAATATCATCATATAGTCTATTACCCTGTAGATAGATTGGATAGCCTCCACAGAATCTGACTCTATTACAAGCGGGTATAATCTCCATTCCTTAGCCATTTTGAGTCCCTCTAGTAGAGCCTTTAACTCCGCTTCTAGTGATCCACCTGCATATGATGGTTTACCAAATCCCACAATCCAGTGTCCTTTGGCATCCCTGAAAATACCACCCAATCCACATTTTCGTGTAACATTGTCAAAACTAGCATCAATATTAAGCTTAGTCCATCCTTCCGGTGGTTTGTGCCATGCAATATTAATGTGGATTTTTGGAGGAGTGAACATGCTTTTTTCAGTGAGGAGTTTATATTAAATAGCCTTTTGAATAATAAAATCACCATTGATTGAGGAAGTCGTGTTATTTTGATTGTTATTGTTTCTATTTATTCAAGCATACCATATAATGAAAGGGAAGAAGAGGTCCCAATTTATAAAATTATTCCTAATTGGGTAGTTAAAAGACTTCATTTGGTTTAGCCAATGATGACCTGATACTTTGTAGTAGTGGTGCCACCCAACCTTATCCCAAAAAGGTTTGATTGCCTTGCAGCTAAAGAAAATGTGGAGTATAGATTCCTCCTCGTTATTTCTGCATATCGGACACATTGGATCTACGTTTAAACCAATTCTTGCCAGATATTGTCTACAAGAAATCCTATTATGGAGACATTGCCACAAAAAGAATTTTATTTTGTTGGGGCAATTAAGATTCCAAACCCATTGGAACTCTAGAAGGTTGTTCTTTGGAGGCTCTAGTAAGTTAAAGCAATATTTGGTTGTGAAAAAACCTTTAGTAGTTAGTGACCATATAGGAATGTCACTTCTTGGGCCCTTTAGCCGAATTCTAACCTTGCTAATAATTTCCTTAATGTTATTCGGAATCATAAGGGAAAGATTATCAAAGTCCCAATTTTCCCCATTTAATAAGTCGTTTATTTTAAAGGATTGATCTCTTTTTTGGAGTGGTCCTTCCACTGTTGCTCTAAGACTTCCTATACTTGGGATCCAATTAGTTTTCCATATATTCATGTTAGAGAGGATGTGGGGGGACCAAGTGATTCCTTTAGAGCATGACTCCCAACCCTTTTTAATGCTCTTCCAAATAAAAGAATTTTTTATTATTAGCATTACTAGAAGCATAGGGAGAGATTATTAGAGTAGCCCAAGGAGAGGTTGGATTGGTGAGCATTCTCCAAACCATACTAGTTAATGTGCATAAATTCTTTGAATTAGCACTATGGATACCTAGACCACCATTTGATTTTGATTAGCAATGGTAGACCAACTAATGAGGTGAATTTTTTCTTCTCATTTGTAGACCCCCAGATGAAATCTCTTTGCACCTTTTCGATTTTATTAAGGATCTTTTTTGGCAGTAAGGTATATTGCATATAGTGGTTGGGTATTGAATTTAAATAAGAATGTGAGAGCGTTGTTCTACCAGCTATATTAATGAATTTTATTTTCCAAGCAGCTAATTTCGATCTCATTTTCTCAACAATGAATTGGTAGTCTCTTGGCCTAGGGAAATTATTTAAGATTGAAAAACCTAGGTAGGTACCAAATGACTCACTTTTTTTAATACCTAGTATGTGAGTAATATCTTTTATGATAGATTTAGGACAATTTTTTGAAAACATAATTTTTTATTTGGAAAGGTTAATTTTTTGTCCTGAAATAGTACTAAAATAGTCTAGACTTCCCTTGATGGTGTGGCATGATTTTTCATTGGCTTTGGCCATCAAAGTGAGATCGTCTGCGAAGAATAAGTGGGAAAAATTTGGACACTTCCTCCCCGTGGTTATTGGATCCCAATTCCTTATATCAACTTGATGGTTTATATATCTTGAAAGCATTTCCATACAAAGGACGAAGATATAGTGAGAGATGGGGTCCCCTTGCCTAATTTTCCTAGTTGGCTCAAAAGAGTTTGTAATGGAGCCATTCACTAGGACTGCAATCGAACAAGTTGAAATACAATTTAATAGAAGTTTTGAGAATTTGGGTGGAAATTTGAAGTACTGAAGGGTATGATGTATAAAGGATCACTCAAGACGATCAAAAGCCTTCTCCAAATCAATTTTGAGGATCATTTGACCTTGTTTTCCTTTTAATTTTTTAGGTTTGAAACTAGGTCTTGGATAATGACGGCATTATCAGAAGCTCGTCTATTTTTCATGAAGCTAGCTTGAAAGGGACTAATTAGGCGATCTAGGAATGATTTTAGCCTATTTGCTAGAACCTTTGTGATTATTTTGTAAATGGTGTTACAAAGTCCAATTGGCCTAAATTCCTAATGTTGTTTGCATTTGGAATTTTGAGTATTAGACAAAGATAGGTATTGTTAATAATTGGGGGGATTACTTGGGTGCTAAAAATGTCCTGACAAAGCTTCACAACTGAAGGGCCTATGATACTCCAATATTTTTGGTAAAAAAAGGGTGGAGTTCATCTGGTCCCGGAGCTTTAAAAGGCTTGAAAGAAAAAGTAGCCCTTTTAATTTCAATTTCTTGCAAGGGTCTATCTAATGCACTAAGGTTAACCTGGCCAATATTTGAACTATGGTTTAGAGGGTTTTTCCTACTAGTAATGCTATGAGAAGTAGTGAAAGCATTTTCAAAATAGTTTTTTGACATAAGACATAATTAATAGGGGATCATTGATCCAATTTCCAGCATCATCCTTGAAAAAATTTATTTTATTACGTCTCTTCCTATTTGAGGCACAAATGTGGAAAAATTTTGTGTTAGAGTCACCCTCATTTAACCACATAACCCTAGATCTAATTTTCCAATAATCTTCCTCTATTAATAGAAGATCATTGTAGTCTCTTTTTAAGTCCTTTTCAAGGTTTTGTATGAAAATGCTCGTAGCATAATTTTTTGAATTCTGTATACCATTTAGATGAGCTAACAATTTACGCTTTTTTCCCATAATATCACCAAACGTTCTAGCTTTCCATTATCTTAAGCATTGAACAAAATTGTGACTAGCTCTAAGGAAGTCTGGGTCACACCAATTATCTTTTAATAATGATTGAAATTCCGGGTATTTGCACCAAAACATTTCTAGTCTAAAGGGTTGTTTATGGAGAGATCTATTTCTAGGTACTAGTTCTACTAGGATAGGGTTGTGATCAGAGTAAGTTTTAGGAAGATGAATTATAGAACTTTTAGGGAATAAATCAATCCATTCATCATTTCCAAAAACTTTATCCAACCTTTACATTATTAAACCCTTATTCTTATGCCTATGGTTAGACCATGTAAATTTGCATCCCTTGAATCCAAGATCAATGAGTTTACAACTATTAATCTTAGACCAAAGGAATTTGGCTCTAGAGTCATTGAGAGGCCTGCCTCCAAATTTATCATTAGCAGTAAAAACATCATTGAAATCCCCTCCCACCATCCAAGGGCCTATATGATTTCTACTAATATTTTCTGGATTTCCCCACATGGCATTTCTATTATACAAATCAGTACTGGCATATATTGTACTAAAAAAGCCAAAAGTTTTCTTGATTTCTACGGACAAAGTTTTGGACAGTCACCACCTCGTGGTTGTATAGTAGCACAATTCCTTCAGCCTGGCCATCAGATGGAACCTCTATCATCTCTGTAAATCCAAAGTCATTGAGCAGTTCTACATGGCTACCCATTCTAGTTTCCAGTAAGGCTACCATGCATGGTCTATGAGTGTCGACCATTTCTCTGAAATTTCTTCTAAAACTTTCATTATTACCACCTCTTATGTTCCATATAATGATATTAGTAGGTCGATTCATAGAGACATTATGGTTTTGGTTTGGTGGTTCCCCGTTTTCCCTCACAGTTCCTAGAATTGGGTTCCTTCTCAATGCTGGTACTAGTATCATTGACCTGTTCCCCACCGTTGGATCCTGAGGTGGCCTAATGTCCATCGAGCATTTGTATAATGCTAGTGGGCAGTTGAGACGTGCCTCTTCTCTTGTATCTCCGTAAAGAGAAATACTTTTACCCCGTCTAGGTTTGAGAACTCTAGGACTCGTTCTAAGATTATATTGAGAGGTTCCTGCTCCTCCTCCTACATCTCTGCCTCTACTGGTTCTTGGTTTTGAGCAGGTTGATGAGGTGGTGATGGGGGTTGATGGGGTGGTTGAGGAATGTGTGGTTCCTGAACTGGTGGAGGGTTCTCCCATGGCATGTAAATAGGATTTGTCACACCTCCTTTTTACACCCCGAAAAGGGGATATAATGGAGTTTTTCCAATTTAAGTGACATTATTCGAAATGGGATTATTTATTTATTTTTTAGAGTCGCCACTTGGAATATTTTACTTGGTGTCCCAAGTTACCGATTTATTTTAAATCCCAAATCGAGGAAATTCGACTTTCCTTTTGAAGTCTGCGAACTAGAAATTCTAAGTAAGGAATCCTGTTAACCCGGGAGAAGGTGTTAGGCATTCCCGGGTTCCGCGGTTCTAGCACGGTCGCTTAAACTATTATAATTGGCCTATTGTCCGATTTATTACACGTTTTATCCTATGGTGCAATTTTTAACTCATTAACCGCTTTTAATTATTTTAAAACATTTTTTTAGGAAAGGTTCAACGTTATTTAAAATATGCCTTGAACCACGCCACATGAAATGCACCCGCGGTTCGCGACACGTTCTATTTAATATTGTGCAGAATTAAAATTGGGTCATATGAAATGTACACCCAAATTTAGTAATTAAAAAATCAATTTAAAGAACGCGCCTAAAGAAACTATGAGGGTTTAAATTACAAACAATGTTTCCGAGGGCCATGGAAAATTCAAATAATGGCACACCCCGTTTTTAAAAATTTAAATTAATTGTATGAGGGCCATGGACTTGGGGGTTTTATTTAGCATGGCACACCTCACTCTTACAAATTTTAATTAAGTTCATGAAGGCCATATGTTATGGGTTTTAAACATGGCACACCTCAAATGGTTTTTTTTAGAAGAAACTTATTCAATTAAGGCCACCTAGGATATTCCTATTTGAGACTAATTTAATCTTAACAAAGGCTAACTAATTATGAAGGGTTTTTAATTGTTTTGGGACAAGTGGAATGGGCCAGCAACAGCCTGCTACTGAATCAGCTTCGAGAGCTGAGGTTTGGGCTCACACTTGGCCCAGAAGTCGAAAGGGAAATTAAAGGCGTTATTGCTGGCTTCGAAATGGGTAACCCACATTGGGTTCAAATTTAGGCGGGCCTAAATGGCTATATTTTCTAATCTTTTTGGGCCTATCTACCTTTAAAACTGACGAGAATTAAACATCAGCTCTCTACCTCTCAAAATAAAATCAGAGATTTGGAAATCAAATTGCCATTCCATTTTGAGAATTGAATGCATGATTTTCAACACAAGAGAAGCACATATTTGAGTCATGCTTTATAGATAGAAAGCAAACGTCTGAACTTGGGTTCAGGACCCAGGCCCAATGGCCCAGGTTCAGACTTGTTTCGCAGGCCAAGTCTGATTGGGCCTTATGTTCAAATCCCTTTTACCCTTGCGGATAGGGGGCCTCAAACCAGCCCATTTCACTACTACAATTATGAATACTATTGTGGGTTATTCATACAAAACTGAAGTTTCACTTACTACAGCACTTCATACAAGATGAAAATTTTGAAGAAAATCTATGAATATTACATGATACCCTATTAAATACATTTATTGCTATCCTGATAACTAATCTGCCATAAGCTTGTTTCATTGATGAACCAAGACAGCCTGCCTCCCTTGGACAATTGTTTATCTATCAAAGTCGTGCCTCTCACATAAAACAAACTAAATTTCAGTAAATCCAAACAATGGAGATTCTCAAAACAAAACTTTTAACCTTAAAACCTACTGATTTGAGTCAACTGGTGTCTCAAGTCTTTAGGAGTTGGTTAGTGGTTTGCAAATAGAGCCTCAAAATACCTCTAGACACCACATCAATTAGAAGGAGGACAGTGACAACAAATGAGTTAAAACACAAGACTACTGGAATTTTCAACTCTTAGCCCTTTTAACCCAATGGTTTGGCTAACTAGTAGCCAAACCCACAGATTATAGCTCATAGATAACCATTAAAATCTCAGGTGACATCAAGTAAACAAGTTGTAAATTTAACTGAAAGAAAAGAAAAGGGAAAGACATGACTTCAAGCATCCAAAATTAACATGATTCAAGCGGAATGCTTAGCTAGAAAACATCTTTGGACAAGGTCATTTTTAGAGCAATGACTGTTACACACTAATATATCAACTCAACCTTCTTATACCACATTCATTCAAATTTCAAACTCACAGAATAACAAACCACAAGGATACCACCATTGTAGTCAGAATACTAATCATAAAAAAAAACAAGCATACATCACAAATAACTTGCAACTTTGATTCTTATACCATTCTAGCGAAACTCATTACATGGAGGAGAGTTAGGTTCAAATACCTTGAAACAAACAGCAATAAGCACCAATGAATGCTAAAACAGGACAACACTTAAATTGATAATGGAGCAGCAGCAGACAGCTAAACAACAGCCCAAATCAGACCCAAGTCCAGCTTTCAAAACCAGAGATTTCAACCTAGGAAAACCAAGAGAAAATCTTCTACTTCAAGTCATCTTTCAACTTTTTCAGAAAAATCAAAGACAAAAGTTTTTCTAGAATTCCTTAAACTTAAGCTTTTCTTCAGAGAAGGAATGATTTATTTTTTTGTGCAGTAAAATGATGCTGTCAATGTATATCTTAATCTGTCTTTTTTCCAGAAAGATAGAGCCTATATATAGGCTGCCTATGGGGAGGGCATCTTTTAGCATATTCCTTATCCTAAGGAATAATAGTACAGTCCTTTTTAACAGCCTTTGGTACAACTGTCCTGTATTTCAACACATTTTTAACAGCTGGGAAAGCTGTACCCTTTTCTAGGATATTTCTGAATTTCAACTTAAGTAGAAACTCCTTTTTACCCCTTAGATTACTACTTATTTCAGGTTCTACCTAAACTTTTCTAGTCCAAATGGGTCCCTAAAGTTACTGCTGATTTTCACATCAGGGCAAACAACTTGAAACAAATCAAAAGATGCAGCAGATGTTAATAAAAAAAATACTGTAATTTGAAATTGAATCAGCTTATCTATTATTAAAACTGTTCTTCCTAGCTAACTACAACAATCATAAAGAAACCCTAGAATCTAAACAAATCAGGCATACAAATCAAACATGCTAATCAATCAAACACAAAAGTCTAACTTTAAAAACTAGCAGAAGGGAACGTTTAATCAAAACAGATTCAAGGAAACTAGTTTATTGAAACCCTATTTAGACTTAACTCATGTAATTCTGACATAGAAACTTAAACAATTACTGATTAAACAACTAACCAAAGCTAGAAATCAGATGAACATGCAGTTGTGGACATAAAAACAAGACAAAGCAACAATTCAACAAAAACCTAAATGAGCCTGAACTTAAACAAATTGAACATGCTTTAATTAACGGATGTCAGAAATCAACTAACAGTTACAAAAGAGAAGAAATCTACACATGCTGCCTGAACAAGAAAAACACGAACATGCAAAAGACAAACAAGGATAAAATTTTAAATGAACAGGAGAAAAGAGGAAGGTTTACCTAAGTTTTGTTCCAGAATTAAGCCAAATTGGGAAACTCGTCCAAAAATCCTCCGAAATGGACTTTGACTACCATTAATCGACTGTTCTTAACAAGAACAATCGACTAATGGAGGTTTTAAGTCCATTCGACCAAACACAGACCAGGAAGAGAAGAAGAGGAAAATTAGGGTTCTTCGGAATCACAAGATTTAAAATTCGAGGCACTCAAGGCTGATTCGAAAGGGGCTAATGGTGGTTTGGGGCTTAGAGAGGGATAAGGGTCATAGGGTGTGAGTTTGAAGCGATTTGGAAAAGGTAGGTTTAAGACTGAATTTTTTGATTTATGATTCGAAAAGGCTGGGAGTGATTTGATGAAAAAGGAGTAGAGATTTGGAATGGGGATGTGAAGGGGAGTTCATGGTATCATTTTGGGGGCGATTGGACCACCGGAATCGCCGTGAGGCGATTTCCGGTGGTGGTTCACGGTGGAGGCGACGTGGGGTTTATGGGCGGCTAGGGTTTGGTGTTTGAGAGGAGGGTGATGAAGCGAAGAGAGGGGATCTGAAAGGTTTGGGGTGGGGGGAGGGTTCGTTCAGACACTTTTAAATGGGGAAGGTCCCCAGTTCCCAACCGTTTGATCTCAAGTGATCAACGGATGGGATTGATTAATACAGAAACGGTATCGTCTAGATTAAGACGGGGTGGACCGGGTATGGGTTGGTTTGGGCTTGGGTTTTGGACGGGTTTTTGGGGCAATTTTTGGGCTAATTTTGGAGATCCAATTCCGAAAAAAATCAAAACCCTCATATTCCTCTTCTTTTATTTTCAAATTCTTTTCTTTTTCTTTCTTTTTCCCTTTTCTTTTTTTTTTAAAATTAAAAATCCTAATTACCTAAAATGTGAAATTAAACTAATTAATTAATTATAAAAAATTGTAAACATCACTTAACTCTAGATTAAAAGAGAAAAATCAAATAAACAAAGAATTAAAAGATAAAAAATGTAAAATGAGCTATTTTTATGATTTTTAAATTTTATAAAACAAATAATTACTGATTAATTCTAAAAATGTAAAAACAAATCCTAAATGCGATGCATGATATTTTGGTATTTTTCATGATTTAAATAAATTAAACATGCACAGAAAAATACAAATAATTCAAAAAATTCTACAGAAATTCCTAAAATGGCCAATAATTAACAACAATCTATTTTTCTTGGGATTTTATAGGAGTATTTCGTATGGGGCAAAAATCACATGCTCACAGCTACCCCTCTTTGCTCGGAAACACTAAGGGTTTTCGGGCAAAGACAAAATGAGCAACTATGAGGGATTTTTGCCCGTTTGAAACTCCATGAGAAGCATTTTTGAAAAGAGTCTGACCGAACCTTGATTCAGAGGTTGCCTACATATCCTTGGCTACAAAGGAATCAGGTTAGTGTAGTTCTGGAAGTTTTGGTAGCTGGGACTACCAGGAAGCTGTGATTTCACTGTTGCTGCTGCTGCTACTGCTTGCTGGACTCCTTATTACACCAAAATAGAAAATAAAAAGCTAAACTAGCTAAGCCTATCAACTACGAGTTACAAGTTTCATATCTATAAACCTTCTAAAGCTTGATCTCGAGTCTTGGCTGGTTCTTCTTGTAGACTCTGATCTAAATCTTGATGCTCGTTAGCTGCAGTCGCCAATTCATTTTCTTCAGCTTTTCGGATCAAGGCGGGACTTGGAAAGCTTGTGACTTCAATCAAATTTTGAGCAGTCCGCATCTTTTCCCCGCTTCCGGACCTTGAGTTCAACTTCGTTTCTTGTTTCTTGTTTCTTTTATTTGGGTTGAAACTTCTTCTTTTGGTCATCTCAAACCTTGTGCCTCATGGTGAAAAACATATTCAGCCACCAAAACAAACAAACGAACGAAATTTTTCTGCCCCAGTTTTCGCTAGGAAAATTTCATGAGTTATTTGTAACAAAAATCTAAACTATTTCCTTATTGAAAGCAACAAAATCAGGATTGTGTATCCTTGGGAAAAAGGGATTGGGGAGTGGAGCCATATATCTATACTAAAAGTCAACTAGGGAGTGTACACCCTATGTTGGAAAAGCGACTAGGGAGTGGAAACCCCTATGTCTAAAATAAAATCAACTAGGGAGTGGAGACCCTATGTTGGAAAAAGGCGACTAGGGAGTGGAGACCCTATGTTGGCAAAAGACGACTAGGGAGTGGAGACCCTATGTCTAAAATAATCTCAACTAGGGAGCGAAAACCCTATGTTGGCAAAAGGCGACTAGGGAGGGGAGACCCTATGTCTAAATTAATCTCAACTAGGGAGTGGAGACCCTATGTTGGCAAAAGGCGACTAGGGAGTGGAGACCGTATGTCTAAAATAATCTCAACTAGGTAGTGGAGACCCTATGTTGGCAAAAGGCGACTAGGGAGCGGAGACCCTATGTCTAAAATAATCTCAACTAGGGAGTGGAGACCCTATGTTGGCAAAAGGCGACTAGGGAGTGGAGACCCTATGTCTAAAATATTCTCAACTAGGGAGTGGAGACCCTATGTTGGCAAAAGGTGACTAGGGAGTGGAGACCCTATATCTAAAAATAAACTCAACTAGGGAGTGGAGACCATATGTTGGCAAAAGGCGACTAGGGAGTGGAGACCCTATGTCTAAAATAATCTCAACTAGGGAGTGGAGACCCTATGTTGGCAAAAGGCGACTAGGGAGTGGAGACCCTATGTCTAAAATAATCTCAACTAGGGAGTGGAGACCCTATGTTGGCAAAAGGCGACTAGGGAGTGGAGACCCTATGTCTAAAATAATCTCAACTAGGGAGTGGAGACCCTATGTTGGCAAAAGGCGACTAGGGAGTGGAGATCCTATGTCTAAAATAATCTCAACTAGGGAGTGGAGAACCTATGTTGGAAAAAGCGTAAAAATAGAGATTGGGGTTCCTAAGCTACCATTTTTGAATTTTTCTTTTTTTTTTCATTTTTTTTCTTCTCTGTTTTTGTTTCATGGAATGAGTTAATGTAAGAAAGAGTTTGGAGGGGACTTCCCTTTATGGATCGTTGCTGCAAAGCTGTTTTTAGCCCTTGCTCAGTTTCTTTTGGCTGCACCTGCTTCTTGCAAGGTTGCTTTGAATTGCACCTGTTTCAGGTTTCCAAAGAAAGAACAATTGTTAGTTTGAAGCGGTGGTTGGTTTTGTGGCCTTGATTGTTTTTGATCACTTGATCTCGGCCCAACTCTTTTGATGAGAACCTCTGTAGCTTGCTGGCTTTCTGGAGATCGAACTCTCTTCTAAAATCGAGGACCTCAATTTTCCAAAATTTCACAGGACGGTTCACCCATGTGGGACTTTTGGCTTTTTCATCTTATTCTGCCTTTATGGGCACTTGACTTTGGATTTCTTTCATTTTCAATAGTTTTGACTTTGGAGCATCGGCCATCACGGCCAGTCGGGATCGACTTGATGCACCTGCTGAAGCTGGGTGCTTTTCTTTGCATTCGGATTTGTCAGGCAGAACCCTGTAAACCAATCTTGCCATCTTTTCTTCGTAATTAATTTCGGAGAAGAATTAAACCGAAAGGGATTCAAAGAAAAGTAAAGAAAGGAAAATAAATTTAAAGAGAAGTGTCCCTTTTGGGGAGGGAAGAAGGACTTATCTAGAGTGCATGCCGACTTCAATAGACATGACATGCTCCTTGGACAGATACCCGATCTGCGCAACTATCCATCTTCTCATAAACCCATGATGAACCGTGTTCTAAAACCGGGAACCCTTGCCGAGACTCTTTCAGTGCCAATAGTTGTAAGGGATTCCTTCTTTTCGATCAACGGCGCCCTTTGCGGGTTTTCACCAGTTGACCTCTCTCATTTCTCTTCTCACCGTCGCCTTATAGTGCTCTTGCGAGTTTTCACTAACAAGACTCTCTCATTTTTCAATTTCTCTGCTTACCATCGCCTTACGGTGCCCGTGGGTTTTCACCAATAAGGCTCTCTCATTTTATTTCTCTCGTCTTGATTGCATCAAATCCAAACAACTGCGTTTTTCAATTTTGAACATCTTTTAACGATTGATCGGAAGAACTTGAACAAGGTTTGGGTAAAAGAATTTGGATCGAATTACAACTTTGAAACCATTCAGGCGGGATCATTGCCGAACCATTATAACATCTGCCCCAGTTTCACTTTGAGGGGAAATTGGATTTTTGTTTTGGTCTGACTGAACCCCAGAGAGAGGCTGCCTACGTATCCTTTCGGAATCAAGTCGAACGTAGTTCAGGGAAAACTTTTGTTTTTGTTGTTTTTCTTTTCTTTTTTTTTTGTTCTTTCTCTCTCTCTCTCTCTCTCTCTCTCTCTCTCTCTCTCTCTCTCCCCCCTCTCTCTCTCTCTCTCTCTCTCTCTCTCTTTCTCTCTCTCTTTTTTTACAACCGTTTTCAAGTTCCGAAGAGGGTAATGAAAGAAAGGTGACCAACGCAAAGGGTTAGCAAAGGATTGGAGTGTTTGGGGTAGCGAGAATGAAAGCCTTCGTCATCCCGATCGGGTATAGTTGTTACCACAAAAGAGTTAAACGTAGTACCTTTTGACCGCATCTGCATTGACAGCTGTTTCAGGGTCATTTCCTTCAATGTCACCCAGGTACAATGCCCCTTTCGGCAACAATTTCCTGATAATGCATGGGCCCTTCCAGTTAGGACCGAACTTTCCTTTTGCTTCCTGGTGGTGAGGGAGAATACGCCTCAAAATGAGTTGCCCTACTTCAAAGTTCCTAGGGCGCACTTTCTTGTTGTAGGCACGGGCCATTCTTTGTTGATACAACTGCCCGTGGCAAACTGCGGCCATCCACTTTTCGTCAATCAGGGTTAACTGTTCCAGACGGTTTTTGACCCACTCACTGTCCTCAATCTCAGCTTCCACAATGATCCGAAAAGAGGGGATTTCAACTTCTGCGGGTATCACGGCTTCAGTGCCATAAACCAAAGGATATGGGGTTGCTCCGACTGATGTGCGCACAGTTGTGCGATATCCCAACAATGCAAACGACAACTTTTCAAAATCTTCTTGATGTTCTTGTTTGCTGCTTCGACAACACCATTAGCTTTGGGCCAATAAGGGGTAGAATTTCGGTGCGTGATCTTAAACTGCTCACATACCTCCCTCATCAAGTGACTATTCAAGTTTGCAGCATTATCTGTAATGATAGTTGAGGGAATACCAAAACGGCAAATGATGTTGGAGTGCACGAAGTCTACCACAACTTTCTTTGTGACAGCTTTGAGAGTGATTGCTTCAACCCATTTTGTGAAGTAGTCGATAGCAACTAGTATGAATCTGTGCCCATTTGAAGCTTTTGGCTCGATCGGCCCAATGACATCCATTCCCCAAGCAATGAACAGCCATAGCACCGACATAGGATGCAGTTCGGTGGGAGGTGCATGAATCAGGTCGCCGTGTACCTGACACTGATGACATTTTCGGACAAAGCTGAAACAGTCCTTTTCCATGGTGATCCAGTAATACCCTGCCCGAAGGATTTTCTTTGCAAGGACGTGTCCATTCATATGCGGCCCACATACTCCTGCGTGTACTTCATTCATGATTATTCCGGCCTCTTGGGCATCCACACATCGCAAAAGGTTCAAATCCGGAGTTCTTTTGTACAAAACTTCTCCGCTCAAGATGAAACCTCCGACGAGCCTTCTAATGGTTCTCTTTTGATCTCCACTGGCTTGCTCGGGATATTCCTTTGTTTTTAGAAACATCTTGATATCATGGTACCATTGCTGAACACTTGACTCCACCTCAGCTGTATTGCAATACCTATGCCTTTCTCGGATTTGAATTTCCAACGGGTCAATGTGGACATTGCCTGGATATGGCAGCATCGAGGCCAAGGTAGCGAGTGCATCGGCTAACTCATTGTGAAACCGAGGGACGTACCTGAACTCAACAGATTTGAACCGTTAGCTAAGATCTTCCACATGTTGCCTGTATGGTATGAGCTTGACATCCCGAGTTTCCCATTCTCCTTGAGCCTGTCGGATAATTAGATCCGAATCTCCCATAATTACCAACTCTTTCACATCTTGATCAATTGCCATATCCATGCCCATAATGCAGGCTTCACACTCGGCAATGTTATTTGTGCAGAAAAATCGAAGCCGTGCTGTGGCTGGATAGTGCTGACCAGTGGGCGAGATTAGAATTGCCCCAACCCAACACCTTTTGCGTTTACCGCTCCATCGAAGAACATTTTCCAAGCATTGGCGTCTTCCGAAATTACCTCAACAGATCTTACTTCCTCGTCCAGAAAGTAGGTACTCAAAGGTTGATATTCATCATCAACAGGGTTTTTAGCCAGGTGATCTGCTAGAGCTCGAGCTTTCATTGCCGTGCGAGTGACGTAGACTATGTCGAACTCAGTGAGCAGGATTTGCCATTTTGCTAACCTCCCTGTGGGCATCGGCTTCTAGAATATGTACTTTAAAGGATCCAGCCTGGTGATGAGGTAAGTGGTGTAGGCCAACAGGTAATGCCTAAGCTTTTGAGCGACCCAAGTTAAGGCGCAGCAAATCCTTTCCAACAAGGTATATTTAGCTTCATAGCTTGTGAACTTTTTACTCAAATAGAAGATTGCCTACTCTTTCTTCCCGGTCACATCATGTTGCCCGAGGACACAGACGAAAGAATTCTCCAAGACTGTCAAATACAAAAACAAAGGTCCTCCAGGTTCGGGTGGGACTAAGACCAGCGGATTCGACAAATATTCTTTGATTTTGTCAAAGGCTTCTTGACACTCGTTTGTCCATTTAATTGCCGCATCTTTCTTCAACAGCTTGAAGATGGGCTCACATGTGGAAGTCAACTGAGCAATGAATCGGCTGATGTAATTCAACCTTCCCAGCAGGCTCATAACCTCTTTCTTGGTTTTTGGAGGAGGCAAATCCCGAATAGACTTTATTTTCATCGGATCTAACTCGATGCCCCTCCGACTGACTATAAATCCCAAGAGTTTGCCAGACGGAACCCTAAATGCACATTTAGCCACGATTCAACTTCAAATCATACTTACGCAGCCGCTCAAAAAACTTTCTCAGGTCCCGAACATGGTCGTCCTGTGTTCTGGATTTGATGATCATATCGTCCACATACACCTCAATTTCTTGGTGCATCATGTCGTGGAAAATGGCAGTCATGGCTCTCATGTAAGTTGCCCCGGCATTCTTCAGACCAAAAGGCATGACCCTGTAGCAATAGGTGCCCCAAGGTGTTGTAAATGCTGTCTTTTCTGCATCTTCTTCATCCATTAAGACCTGATGATACCCAGCATAACAATCCACGAAACATTGTACCTCATGTTTGCCACAGTTGTCAACGAGGATATGGATGTTTGGCAAAGGGAAGTTGTCTTTGGGACTTGCTTTGTTCAGATCTCGATAGTCAACGCACACCCGAGTTTTCCCATCTTTCTTTGGCACTGGGACTACATTGGCCAACCATGTGGTGTATCGGACTACTCGGATCACCCTCGCCTTCAACTGATTTGTGACCTCTTCTTTAATCTTGTCACCGATATCAGTTTTGAACTTCCTTTGCTTTTGCTGGACAGGGGGATAATCGGGGTAAGTCGGTAATTTGTGGACCCCAAACGACACTTAATCCTGGCATGTCATCGTAGGACCAAGCAAACACATCTTTAAATTCGAACAAAAGTTTGATCAATGCATCCCTAGTTCTTTCATCTGTGTGAATGCTTGTCATGGTTTCTTTGACTTCTTTAGAACTACCCAAATTAACCGGCTCGGTTTCATTTAAGTTCGGCTTAGGTTTATTCTCAAATTGTTCCAATTCTCGATTTATTTCCCTAAAAGCCTCTTCTTCATCATATTTCGGTTCTTGATTCATTATTTTACAATTAGACAGCGCGTTTGGATCTGGGCATGAAGTCCGCAAGCATGTCATGTTATTTAAAGCCGCATTATTAGAACTGAAAGAAGAAAATAGGAATAAGTAACAAAAATCAGAAAGAATAAAGAGGGATGAAAGATGAAATATTGATTTCATTTCATTGAATTTTGAAGATAACAGGGTTTACATTGGAATTTAAAGACAGAAAACTAAAAGAAACATCCGAGTTACACCCTGAAATAACTCGTGATGCAGAAAAAGTGGCAAGACTGGACTACTGGGATTCCCTCCTGACTGGGAGTGGATTAGCCTTCCAGTTTTGAAACTTGGCATCGGGCCCCATATATAGCACCTCAGCGGTGCTCGAGCCTTCTCCTGGTTGAACCATGTAGGTTTCGTACAACATCTGCCTCATAGCCCCACAGATTTCTTCAATCTCCTCGGCCGTGAAGGCCTCATCTTCTTCTTCTTCATTGTACTTGGGCCTGATGAATGTTTTGTAGAGATGTGGAACCGGCTGAGGTAAAACCCAACCATTGCTCTTCCGTTCATCTGCCCATGTCACATCAACTTTTGTGGCATGAAAACCCACACCAAAAAACTTCTCGCTGGTAGGCAAAGTGATGGGATCTGTGATACCTTGCAATGATGTCCCGAGCCCCTTCCCGGGTTTATAACCATGCCTGATCATTTCCTTGGCCACCATAATTGACGCATTTGAGAGAAAGGGTTGAGGACAAGGGCTTCCTTCTTCACATTGGTCCGTGACCACAACCTCGAAAGCTTGATAAACTATATGTTCACTTCCTTCCCTATCTTCGAGACATGGGACTGACGGGTCCCGATAAATTGACTGCTCATCCTCTCCGTGGACTACAATCTCCTAATCTTCATATTCAAATTTCACCATCTGGTGGAGAGTGGAAGGTACGGCTCCTGCCGCGTGAATCCAAGGTCTTCCCAAGAGGAAATTATAAGAAGTATCCATGTCTAGGACCTGAAAGGTCACCTCGAAATCCACATGACCAATAGTCAAAATCAAATCGATCTCGCCTAAGGTGTCTCTTTTGATTCCATCAAAGGCACGCACACATATATTGTTAGGCCTGATTCTCTCAGTCCCGATCTCCATTCTTTGCAAAGTTGAAAGAGGGCAAATATCAACTCCGAACCCACCATCCAGCATGACTCTTTTCACACAATATCCCTTATATTTAACCGTCAGATGAAGGGCTTTGTTGTGGGCGGCCCATTCCGGGGGCAAATCATTCTTGCTGAAAGAAATCTGATTGACTGCGAAGAATCTTTCCGCCATCCTCTCCAGTTGTTCAACAGTGGTTTCAATTGGGACATAAGCCTTATTGAGGGTTTTTATCAACACTTCTGATGCTCGGCTGAGCTTACCAATAGGGACAAGAGTGAAACCTGTGAAGGAGACTCTCGAAGTTAGTCTATTACCTCATAGTCCGCAGCTTTTATTTTGCGGAAGAATTCTTCGGCTTCTTCAGCACTGACAGGCTTCTTGATTGGGAAGCGTTTCTTATTCGCTTTGTTCAATTCCTCCAAGTTAAGGTATTTCTCAGCTGGTTTAGTTTCATTCGCTTCTCCTAAGACCTCTTTTCCTTTGTAAGTTACTACCGCCTTGTTGTAATTCCATGGAACGGCAGTAGGGTCTGTCATGGGCCTCTAGGGTGCGCGGCCAATAACCACGGGCTCATTCAGCCTTGGTGAAATTACTGGCCCCCGTACCACATAGGTCCCCTTAGGCACGTACATCTTGGGTCCCTTGTTCAGCTCAAATCTTCTTGGAAGGCTCAATGTCTTTTGCTCTTTCCTGTGACCCCGTGGGAGATAAAAAATGGCATCTTTTGGGGGTACTGCCCCAGTTTTGGTTTCCAATGCCTTTTCTGCATTTTGAGGGGTCGGTTTACTCTTTTTCTCCCCTCTATCTTGTTTTGCAGCAGCCTTTAGCTTTTTCTCGACATCAGCGATTGCAATGATAGCTTTCAAAGCAAGATCAAACTCCTTGTCTTCGCAAATCATTCCAATGACTGGCCTATTGTTATGAGCCAACAACGGGTTGTTGGTCACATTAGGAACTTCCTCATCCTTCAGCACTATTCGTTTTTGTTCTATGAGGTTTTCAACAGCCCTTTTCAGAGTCCAACAATCTTCAGTATCATGTCCTTCCGCCCCAGAATGATAGGCACATCGAGTACCGGGTCGGTAAGAAGGCGACTCTGGGTTCTGCCTGGTTTGGGGTACGGGTTGCAACAAACCCATATGGACAAGTTTAGGGAAAAGGCTAGAATATGACTCACCAATAGGCGTGAAGTTTGCTATCCTGGGTGGCTCCCGGGCACGGGCATTGTAGGGGAAGTTATTTTATGGAGGTTGGGGATTATATTGGGCTTGGCGAGGAGGTTGATTTCTAGGAAATGGAACTCGGTTTTGGTTGAACTGTTGTTGTGGCCTAGCGTATGGCTGGGCGTTCATTACTGCGTACGACTGAGGGGCCATAACATAGGCCACATCCTGATGAGGATAATAATCTTGTGGGGTTCTTGCAGGGAAGAAAGGTCTGGGTGGACGAGGGTTTCTCGGACCTGAAGTTGCCATTGCCACTTCTTCCTTTTTCTTTCTGTTCGCTACACCTCCGGACCCGCCTTGAATTGCTTGGGATGTAGCTCTTATGACAGATTGGCTCAATATGCTCCTTGTTTTTAGTCCATTCTCGACCATCTCACGAATCTTGATGGCCTCAGCAAACGGTTTTCCATTGCAGACATCATATTTTGAAAGTAGTCAACCTCTTGGGCTTGAAGAAAAACACTAACCATTTCCGTTTCATCCATTGGAGGCTTGACCCTGGCTGCTTGTTCGCGCCATTTGACAGCATATTCTCGGAAACTTTCCGAGGACTTCTTTTTGAGGGTTGACAGAGAATTCCTGTCGGAAGCTATGTCTATGTTATACTGAAACTGCCTAACAAAATCCCGAGCCAGATCATCCCAAATATGCCAACGAGATATATCCTGATCCATGTACCACTCAGAAGCAATGCCCACTAGACTCTCTCCAAAATAAGCCATGAGAAGCTCCTCTTTTCCGCCGGACCCTCGCAATTGATTGCATTACCTCTTGAGATGGGCTATGGGCCCGTCATACTTTTCAAACTTCGGGGTCTTGAACCCCAGTGGTAAATGCACATGTGGGAACATACACAGATCAGCGTAGGATACGCTCTTTTGTCCGCTCAAACCCTTTATATTTTTAAGGCTTTACTCCATGCTCCTCATTTTTCGGGTAATCTCTTCTTGCTCGAGGTTCTTTGTGATTTTCTCCTGTCCCGCGGTAAACTCGTGCTGGGGTTGTTGAAGGTAAGAATTGGTGGTGAACTGGGTAGGTTCTGGTGGAAAAGATGGTACTTGGAAGGTGAAATATGACGGATCAAAGCTCGGCCTGGGTAAAGTGGGTTGCGCCGCAGCCGAAGAAGGTGGAGCAGTGAATATGTTGGAGGCCGCACCTGAAATTAACTCCTGGGGGCGAACCTTAGAAGGTGTCCCAGCAAAGTGGGCTGAAATGGTAGGATATCCAAGTGGGGTATTCGGGTAACTTATTGGGACGTTGGAAGTTTCACTTGCCCTGGGAAGTAGCTCAGGGAAACCAGGTATCGCATTCGGTGGTTCTCTACCATTGGACCAGGCGTCCCACATTTCCATCATACGGAGACGCAAAATTCTATTTTCCTCAGCAGCCGCTAACTTTGAAGTTGGGATGGCCGAGATCGGGCTATCCTCCAGGATAGGAACTGTTGGAAGATGACTTTCCGACGACATTTCAACACTTCCTTTTGATCTTGTAAGTACGGATGTGAAGCCAGATTACCACAAAACCAACCACCTTAATATAGAACCTATACTCAACAGCAAACACAACAAACCGGTTAGTGTGAGACAATTAACACATAGGTAATCGCACGTTGGGGGTGTGATGCACCTATACTGTTAAGTGTGTTTTCTATATGTTTTGCAACGGTTGTGTGTTTCATCCCAGCTTTTGTTTATCTCCCCAATTTTCTCTCTTGCTCTTTTTGCACCCTCATTTTCTCTCTTTTTGGTTTTTTCTTTTGGCTTTCTCTCTCTTTTGTTTTTGGTTTTTCTTTTGGCTCTTTCTTTTCCACAGTCCTCTTTTATTTGAGTTATTTACAAAAATCATGACCGGATCCGATGAGGATTGCCTACGTATCACGACGCCGCGTAAATCAGATCATCACGTAGTACAAGGAATAAATGCAAAAAATAAGGAAACAATTTTTTGGGTTTTTCCAATTTTTCATTGATAAAAACTCTACTGTTCTCTATTACAAAAGACTCCATCATACTCTTTCTAGGAATTTGAAAACTACAAACAGACTCGAAACATACTTTAAATACTAGAAACTAAAATAAAGACTCAGAAATAAAAATAAAAATCAACAGTACATAAGTGCTTCTACTCCAGGGGCCCGTGGGACATCAGTCCGTCTTTCCACGGGCCTATGTGCAAGATCCCCTTGAAGACGCTCCAGGTCACTCATTATTTGACGAACAAAGGTCATTACCGCAACAAAGAAGGTGGTTCGAGTCATGTCTTCACATTCTTGGCATTTCATGACGATGTAATCAGCAATTTCTCTAACCCTCTCCCTGATGATAACCTTTTCTTGGAGCAAACGCCTGATTTGCTGAGACCTAGCTTCTAACACTTGGGTATCATGATGGTTTTGACCCTGCAGCTATTGCATATCTTCCTCTAGCTGGGACATTAATGCATAGCAATGTTCCCTTTCTGCTTTAAAGTTCTTAGCTTGCTTGGCCATCTCATTTTCGAGGGTAGTTAGCCTTTTCTTCAAAGTTGTGACTGTTCCCTCGTATTTCCCTTTCAACTGCCGTATAAACTTCGCCCGTCCTACTGCATTCTTTGTCAGCTGTGCTCGGGCTCTTGCTAGATTAACCTCAGATTTTTCTAAGTCATCCTGATACTCAGATACTTTCCTTTTAAGACCGCTTATCAGTCTTTCATCTGTTCGGCTCCTTTCCTGGTTCTCAGCAGCTATTTTCATTTTTTGGATCTGGGCGCGAAGGGCTTTGTTTTCTTGAGCCAGCTTCTTCTTTTCCCCTTCATTGGCAGCAACTTGTATACTATTGTCAAATTTGAGATCCCTGATTTGTCCCTCCAATTTGCTTATCTTGGCCTTGTAGCTTGCCTCTTTCTCCAACCAATCCCATTGCCCCCGCGAATCGTCTGTGAATTGGTGGATGTTGGGTCTTTTAGCAGGCCGTTCGGGCTTCTGATGGATTTGAAATCTTTTCCCAAACCAATTCATGTAATTAGGCTCTATTTCGCCTTTAGATAGATCCCGCACCCGAGTCTTTGGCTCTAAAAATCTACACTTATTCCAAATCTGACGAACTTTTCCTTCTGGGAATGCAACTTTTGGACCCAATTCAATAACCTGTCGGCTCAGATCTTCATCATGTGGAATAGTTTGGCACCTGCCTAGTTGCCGCAACACTCTGTGTGGCGCATATGGCTGAATGCTCCGGAGGCCCATTAAGAGAAGATAGCACACCTCGGCTGACATGTAAATGACTTCAGTGACAGGGAGCCAACCGAAAGTCCACTCAATTTTGTCCGAAGTTAAGGAACTCAAATGCGCAAACCTAGCCTCTGTACCTTCTGGAAATTCACAACCCACCACTCGATTTTGAGACTCTTCGATGCAACTCAAGCCAGTCATGACGTAGTTCATGTACCCCAAGCGATGACAAAGATGTTCTTGTATCCAAAGTTGTAGAAGCAAGTTACAGCCCTGGAAGAATTATCCCCCTTCTCGGCAGATGGTTAAAGCTCGGTAAATCTCAGCTAAGAACATTGGAACAAGGGTGCCATTAGCTTTCTTAGTCATGACATCGACCATTCCCACAAGACCCAGTTCTATGTTGCAATCTTTTCTTGGACTGATTATGACGCCCAAGAATGTCACGATAAAAGCTAAACCCTGCCGTGCCTCCCATTTATCTTTGTTTCCTAAATGAGTTAGGCCACTGCCCGGTGCCTCAAAACCGTGGGTGTTGTCATAGCGCTGGTACAAGAAGTGGAATGTGCAAAACCCTTCGGATAAATTCCCATCCTGAACCTCCCGACTGATGCTCCACAGATCTAGAAACATGTGAGGAGACATTGTTCTTGGCGACACCGGGTACCGACTTCTGAGATTCCCACAAAGACCGGCATAGCCCGCAATTTCCTCCAGCGTGGGGGTGAGCTCAAAATCAGAAAAGTGAAACATATTGTGAGTTGGGTCCCAGAAAGGTATCAAAGCCTCAATCACATCCAACCTCGGTTTGATTTTCAAAAGTCCCATGAGACCGCCCAAAACTTTTACCACAGTTTGTCTGCTGACTTTTCCTAAGTCGTTCCACCACATATGGAGTTGTAAGGGGATTTCCTCAAGAGCTGCGAAGGGTTCATTTTCATTTGTGTTCATCCTGCACATTTATTAGGGTGATGGGATAAGAAATCATAATTTATTTTGACTCAAGAAGATGTTGTCAATCAAAAAATTATTTTTTTTCAAAATTTTTCATTTTAAAACAAAAGCTCGGCCTTGCAAATACTGCCCTTCAGCACTTCAGAAAAGAAGGTTTTAGGGCTGTGTTTGCTAGACGACCAAAAATTGAAAAAGAGACCATAGGTGGTTGTTCTTGCAAAAACAGCCTTCCGGCGCCCTTTTGGGGACATTTGGCTATTTAGGCAAGAGTGGCATCACCTTACTTATTTATGACAAAACAATAAATTTTTTGTTCTTTTTGGGTTATTTTGAAAAAATGGAGTTGGACCCGGTGAGGGTTGTACGTATCCCACATCCGGTGAGAATCAAACTTGCGTAGTTCGGTCAGTTTAATACAAAATTTCTTAAAAATAAATTTTCTTTTTTTGTTCAAAATTTTGGCAGAGTTTCGGTACTTTTTGGACATTGGTTTTTTCAAAAACAGGTAATTATCTCTCTCAGCCCTCAAATTGATTTTTCTTTTCCCAAATTTGTCTATTATTCATAAGCCGGTCAGCATGCAATCCGAAGCAAATAAATGCACAAGCAGCAAGTAGAATGCATCAGGATGGTCTTTTCATTTCGGGTACACCTGTCCTAGACAGACCCAACCCCTGTGTTGAGTCTCCAAAGTCAAATGCACGTGATGCAAACAAGCGTTCCTACTAGGGATCCGGCATGAGGCTTTGTTATACTAGGTGTAAAACCTGGGTGTATTGTTCTAGACCTGGCTTACCCGAGCGGACAGCTCGAGCCGAGGGGGGCAGCGTACCAGGAATACAGAAGCTTCACCGGCTTTGCAACTTGTCCGAACCTCGTTCTAAAAGTGGGATAAGATTCTAACCGAAAAGAAGTCACACGAAGTGCGCACTTCCCAGATGATTTAGAAGACTCAGAGAGAAGAGGGTTTCGTAGCAATTTATATACAGTCCAAACAATACCAAAGCGGTAAAAAGCAGCAATTAGCACATTAGGCTCAACATGTAAAAATATGATAGAACAAGCCAACTATAACAGTTATTCTAAGCTTGAATTCTTAAACCCTGAACCGAAGTTCTGGGTTTGGATCCCCAGCAGAGTCGCCAGAGCTGTCACACCTCCTTTTTACACACCTGAAGGTATATAAGGGAGTTTCTCCAATTGAAGTGACATTATTCGAAATGGGATTATTTATTTGATTTTTTAGAGTCGCCACTTGGAATATTTTAATTGGTTTCCCAAGTCACCGGTTTATTTTAAATCCCAAATCGAGAAAATTCGACTTTCCTTTTGAAGTCTGCGAACCAGAATTTCTAAGTAAGGAATTCTGTTAACCCGGGAGAAGGTATTAGGCATTCCCGGGTTCCGTGGTTCTAGCACAGTCGCTTAAACTAATATAACTGGCCGATTATCTGATTTTAATACATCTTTTAGCCTATGGTGCATTTTAACTTATTAACCGCTTTCAATTATTTTAGGAAGATTCAACGTTATTTAAAACATGCCTTGAACCACGTCACATGAAATGCACCCGCGGTCCACGGCATATTTTATTTAACATTGTTGAGAATTGGAATTGGGTCACATGAAATGCACACCCGAATTTAACAAATAAAGGAAATCAATTTAAATAGCGCGCCTAAATCAACTACAAAATTTCAAATTAATAACAAGGTTTGCAAAGGCCATGGAAAATTTAATAATGGCACACCTCAATTTTAAAGAGTTATTATTAATTAAATGAGGGCCATGGGTTTTGGGATTTTATTCGGCATGGCACGCCTCGAATTATTCTATTAAGAAAAAGGGTTTCTAAATTTAGTTTTTGAGGGCCATAGTTTGTATGTTTGGCTAATACGGCGCACCTCGATCTAATTAAAAGAATCTAATTAATTGATTAAAAGACTAAGAGAAATTCTAATTTATTTTAAAGCTAATGTTCAAACTAAAGCTAATAAAATAAGGCTTGGTGTTAAAAGAAATCAGCATTTGGTTATTTGAAAAGCCCAATCTGGCAGCAGGCCCAATTGCCTTTGAAAAGGAGGTCCATATTGAAGCACAAGGGACAACCGGGCTCACAAGAAGCCCAGAATGCATATTGGACCAGCGAAGGGCATTTGGCAGAGCTGGGCCAATGCCAAAGGCCCAATTTCGTGATTCAGCACAATTGGTTGAAAGAAATTACACTTCTTCACAAAAATCTCAAGATTGAAAATGGACACCAGCAATTCTTNAGCAAACGGTTTCCCCATCACAGACATCATATTCTGAAAGTAGTCAGCCTCATGGGCTTGAAGAAAACACTAACCATTTCCGTTTCATCCATTGGAGTCTTGACCCTGGCCACTTGTTCGCGCCATTTAATAGCATATTCTCGGAATCTTTCCGAGGACTTCTTCTTGAGGTTTGATAGAGAATTCCTGTCGGGAGCTATGTCTATGTTATACTGAAACTGCTTGACAAAGTCCCGAGCCAGATCATCCCAAATATGCCAACGAGATATATCCTAATCCATGTACCACTTAGAAGCAATGCCCACCAGACTCTCCCCAAAATAATCCATGAAAAGCTCCTATTTTCCACCTGCTCCCCGCAATTGGTTGCAGTACCTCTTGAGGTGGGCTATGGGATCCCTATGCCCGTCATACTTTTCGAACTTTGGGGTCTTGAAACCCAGGGGTAAACGCACATGTGCGAACATACACAGATCAGCGTAGGATACGCTCTTTTGTCCACTCAAACCCTGTATATTTTTAAGGCTTTGCTCCATGCTCCTCATTTTTCGGGTAATCTCCTCTTGCTCGGGGTTCTTTATGGTTTTCTCCTGTCCCGCGGTAAACTCGTACCAGGGTTGTTGAAGGTAAGAATTGGTGGTGAACTGGGTAGGTTCTGGTGGAAAAGATGGTACTTGAAAGGTGAAAGATGATTGATCAAAGCTCGGCCTGGGTAAAGTGGGTTGCGCCATAGTCGAAGAAGGTGGCGCAGTGAATATGTTGGAGGCCGCACCTGAAATTAACACCTGGGGGCGAACCTCAGAAGGTGTTCCAGCAAAGTGGTCTGAAATGGTAGGATATCCAAGTGGGGTATTCGGGTAACTTATTGGGACATTGGAAGTCCCACTTGCCCTGGGAAGCAGCTCAGGGAAACCAGGTATCGCGTTTGGTGGTTCTCTACCATTGGACCAGGCATCCCACATTTCCATCATGCGGAGACGTAGAATTCTATTTTCCTCAGCAGCCGCTGACTCTGAAGTTGGGATGGCCGAGATCGGGCTATCCTCCAGGATAGGAACTGTTGGCAGATGACTTTCCGACGAAATTTCTACACTTCCTTTTGATCTTGTAAAGTATGGATGTGAAGCCAGATTACCACAAAACCAACCACCTTAATTTAGAACTTGAACTCAACAGTAGACAACAAACCAGTTAGTTTGAAGCAATTAACACATAGGTAATCGCACATTGGGGGTGTGATGCACCTATGCAGTTAAATGTGTTTCTACATGTTTCGCAAAGGTTGCGTGTTTCATCCCGGCTTTTGTTTATCTCCCCAATTTTCCTTTCTTTCCACCTTGGCTCTTTAATGTTTCTCGTCTTATTCCTGTTTCCCTCTCTTTTCTTTTCTTGTTTTCTCTCTTTTCTTGTTTCTCTCGCTTTTCTTTTGGTTTTCCTTTGGCTCTCTCTCTTTTCTTTTGGTTTTTCTTTTGGTTCTTTCCTTTCCACATTCCTCTTTTATTTGAGTTATTTACAAAATCGTCACCGGATCCTATGAGGATTGCCTACGTATCACGACGCTGCGTCAATCAGATCATCACGTAGTTCAAAGAATAAATGCGAAAAATAAGGAAACAATTTTTTTGGGATTTTCCAATTTTTCATTAATAAAAGCTCTACTATTCTCTATTACAAAAGACTCCGTCATACTCTTTCTAGGAATTTAAAAACTACAAACAAACTCGAAACATACTTTAAAAACTAGAAACTAAAATACAGATTCAGAAATAAAAATAAAAATCAAGAGTACATAAGTGCTTCTACTCTAGGGGACCGTGGGACATCAGTCGGTCTTGCCATTGGCCTATGTGCAAGATCCCCTTGAAGACGCTCCAGGTCACTCATTATTTGACGAACAAAGGTCATTACCGCAGCAAAGAAGGTGGTTCGAGTCATGTCTTCACATTCTTGGCATTTCGTGACGATGTGATCAACAATTGCTCTAACCCTCTCCCCGATGATACCCTTTTCTTGGAGCAAACGCCTGATTTGCTGAGACCTAGCTTCTAGCACTTGGGTATCATGATGGTTTTGACCCTGCAGCTGTTGCATATCTTCCTCTAGCTGGGACATTAATGCATAGCAATGTTCTCTTTCTGCTTTAAAGTTCTTAGCTTGTTTGGCCATCTCATTTTCGAGGGTAGTTAGCCTTTTCTTCAAGTTTGTGACTGTTCCCTCATATTTCCTTTTCAACAGTTGAACAAACTCTGCCCGCCCCTCGGCGTTCTTTGCCAACTGTGCTCTAGCTCTTGCCAAACTACCTTCGGATTTTTCTAGATCATTCCCGTACTAACATATTTTATTCCTAAGGCCATTAATGAGTTTTTCATCTGCTCGACTTCTTTCCGGATTCTTTGCAGCTATCTTCATCCTTTGGATCTGGGCCCGGAGGATTTCATTTTCTTGGACTAATTTTTTCTTCTCACCCTCATCTGCAGCGGCTTGCACATTACTAGCGAACTTGAAGTCTCTAATCTGTCCTTCCAATTTGCTTATCTTGGCCTTGTAGCTTGCCTCTTTGTCCAACCAATCCCATTGCCCCCGCGAATCATCTGTGAATTGCTGGATGTGGGGTCTTTTAGCAGGCCTTTCGGGCTCCTGATGGATTTGAAATCTTTTCCCAAACCAATTCATGTAATTAGGCTATATTTCGTCTTTAGATAAATCCCGCACCTGAGTCTTTGGCTCTAGAAATCTACACTCATCCAAATCTGACGAACTTTTCCTTCTATAAACGTAGCTTTTAGACCCAATTCAATAACCTGTCAACTCTGATCTTCATCATGTGGGATAGTTTGGCACCTGCCTAGTTGTCGCAACACCCTGTGGCGCGCATATGGCTGAATGCTCCGGAGGCCCATTAAGAGAAGATAGCACACCTCGGCTGACATATAAATGACTTCAGTGACAGGGAGCCAACCGAAAGTCCACTCAATTTTGTCCGAAGTTAAGGAACTCAAATGCGCGAACCAAGCCTCGGTACCTTCTGAAAATTCACAACCCACTACTCGGTTTTCATACTCTTCAATACAATTCAGACCAGTCATGTCGTAGTTCATATACCCCAAGCGATGACAAAGATGTTCTTGTATCCAAAGTTGTAGAAGCAAGTTACAGCCCTGGAAGAATTTTCCTCTTTCTCGGCAGATGGTTAAAACTAGGTAAATCTCAGCTAAGATCATTGGAACAAGGGTGCCATTAGCTTTTTTAATCATGACATCGACCATTCCCAGAAGACCCAATTCTATATTGCCATCTTTTCTTGGACAGATTATGACACCCAAGAATGCCACGATAAAAGCCAAACCCCGCCGTGCCTCCCATTTATCTTTGTTTCCTGAATGAGTGAGGCCACTGTCCGTTGCCGTAAAATCGCGTGGGTTGCCATAGTGCTGGTACAAGAAGTGGAATGTGCAAAACCCTTCGGATAAATTCCCATCCTGAACCTCCCGACTGATGCTCACCAGATGTAGAAACTTGTGAGTAGACATTGTTCTTGGCGACACCGAGTACCAACTTCTAAGATTCCCACTAAGACCGGCATAGCCCGCAATTTCCGCCAGCGTGGGGGTGAGCTCAAAATCAGAAAAGTGAAACACGTTGTGAGTCGGGTCCCAGATAGGTATCAAAGCCTCAATCACATCCAACCTCGGTTTGATTTTCAAAAGTCCCACAAGACCGCCCAAAACTTTTACCACAGTCTGTCTGCTGACTTTTCCTAAGTCATTCCACCACATATGGAGCTGTAATTGGATTTTCTCAAGAACTGCGAAGGGTTCATTTTCATTTGTGCTCATCCTGCACATTTATTAGGGTGATTGGTTAAGAAATCATAATTTATTTTTACTCAAGAGAAAGTTATCATTTTTTTTCAAAGAATTTTCATTTCAAAACAAAAACCCGGCCTTGCAAATACGGCCAAAAATTTGAAAAAGAAACCATAGGCGGCTGTTCTTGCACAAACAGCCTTCCGGCGCCCTTTTAGGGACATTTTGGCTATTTAGGAAAGAATGGCATTACCTTACTTATTTATGACAAAACAATAAAATTTTTGTTCTTTTTGGGTTATTTTGAAAAAATGGAGTTGGACCCGGTGAGGGTTGCCTGCGTATCCGACATCCGGTGACATAATAAAAACAATACCAAATATTTTTTAAAACAAAATTTTCTTTCTTTCTTTTTTCAAAAATTTGGCAGAGTTTCGATACTTTTTGGACATCGGGTTTTTTTCAGAAAATAGGTAATTATCTCTCTCAGCCCTCAAATTGATTTTTCTCTTTCCCAATTTTCTCCACTATTCATAAGCCGGTCAACATGCAATCCGAAATAAATAAATGCACAAGTAGCAAGTAGAATGCATCAAGATGGTCTTTTCATTTCGGGTACACCTGTCCTAGACAGACCCAACCCCTGTGTCGAGTCTCCGAAGTCAAATGCACGTGATGCAAACAAACGTTCCTACTAGGGATCCGGCATGAGGCTTTGTTATACTAGGTTTAAGAACCTGGGTGTATTGTTCTAGACCTGGCTTACCCGAGCGGACAGCTCGAGCCGAGGGGGGGCATCGTACCGGGAATACAGAAGCTTCACCGGCTTTGCAACTTGTCTGAACCTCGTTCTAAAATTGGGATAAGACTCTAACAAAAAAGAAGTCACACGAAGTGCACACTTCTCAGATGATTTCGAAGACTCAGAGAGAAGAGGGTTTCGCAACAATTTATATACAGTTCAAACAATATCAAAGCAGTAAAAAGCGGTATATAGCACATTAAGCTCAAACATATAAAAATCAGATAATAAATAAAGCCAAGTATAACAGTTATTCTAAGCTCGAATTCTGAACCCTGAACCAGAAGTTCTGGGTTCTTATCCCCAGCAGAGTCGCCTGAGCTGTCACACCTCCTTTTTTACACCCCCCAAAGGGGATAAGGGAGTTTTTTCCAATTAAAGTGACATTATTCGAAATGGGATTATTTATTGATTCAGAGTCGCCACTTGGAATAGTTTATTTGGTGTCCCAAGTCACCGGTTTATTTTTAAATCCCAAATCGAGGAAATTCGACTTTCCTTTTGAAGTCTGCGAACCAGAAATTCTACGTAAGGAATTCTGTTAACCTGGGAGAAGGTGTTAGGCATTCCCGGGTTCCGTGGTTCTAGCACGGTCGCTTAAACTATTACAATTGGCCTATTATTTGATTTATTACATATTTTAACCTATGGTGCATTTTTAACTTATTAACTACTTTTAAATATTTTAAAACGCTTTTTAGAAAAGTTTCAACATTATTTAAAATATTTAACGTTGTTAAGAATTGAAATTGGGTCACATGAAATGCACACCCGAATTTAATAAATAAAAGAAAATAAATTTAAATTGTGCGCCTAAAGCAACAACGAAATTTCAAATTAATAACAAGGTTTGCGAGGGCGATGGAAAGTTTGATAATGGCACACCTCAATTATCCTATAAGAATTCTTGATCTAATCTTCGAGGGCCATAAATTATAGGTTTTTGCTAATACGGCGCACCTCGATCTAATTAAAGGATTCTAATTAATTGATTAAAAGATTAAGGGAATTCTAATTTATTATAAGCAAATATTTAAGCTAAACTAAATAACTAGTGGACTAGCAGTAAATAAAACCGGCATTTGGTAGTTTAAAAGGGCCCAAGCTGGCTGCAAGCCCAATTGCCATGAGCCAGCTCCATGACAAGCACGAGAGCAAAGCTAGGATCAACATGAGGCCCATATTGAAAATATAATCGACAATGGGATACTTTAGGTACAACTGGGCCAACGACAGCAGCCCCATTGCACAGCCTGAACAAGAATTACATAAGATACACATTGGGGAAAGGCGATGGTGAATCAAACATACAAGCCTTGACAAAGCTCAACTGACTACCTTGTACCCAACAGAATTCCAAATGCATTTCGAAAATTATGTCATAAGAATAACCATGTTAAAGATTTTAAAATTAATACTACCATTCATGCTAATCATAAGGTCTAAATTATCAAAGACACTTGTTAATCTTAACAATGATTCACTAGGCATGCTATCAATCATACTAAGATATCACATTCTGAGGCTTATTCGAAGATTAACATTATAACATCCTCATCTACCCACATACTTACAATACTAGAGCTGCAATTTTATTCAGAACCAAACTTTGAAAGGAAACAAACCCAAATAACTACTACCAAATATAACTACTATTAGGTACGACAAAACTATGAGAAAAATCATTGTAGACTGATTACTAGTTTGGAAACAATTCAGTCAACAACTTTATGAAACAAGATACTACTTGTCTACAATAAACCATGCTACAAAAGTCCAAATTAATTACATGGCAAAGAGAGTTCGAATATAGTCCAAATTGCACTACCTAAGCATGATTGAATACAGTAGAGTTTGAAGTAGTAAAGCCAATTCAATAATGAACGACCAAGTAAACTTGAAGAATACTGACTCAGTGAACATTCACCCACTACTAATGAAATCAATTACAGGGCTTTCAAATATTCTTCTCATATTAACAAGATTCATGAAGTACCTGGGAAAATCAAAGCAAAAGGAAAGTGAAAGAATCAGCAACAGTAGCAGCTTGCAGTTCAGCAAAACAACTCAGCAAAACCAGCTTCTTCAAACCATTTTGAATACCAAATAAGTCAAGAAAAGCTGTGAAAACTCTTTGATTACTGCTAAAAGTTAGATTGAAACCCCAATTCCAGCAATTTGACCTCAGAATGGTGCAGGAACTTCTATATTTTTCAGAACAAGTTTTCAGCCGTTTCTAAGTTTTGATATTGTATTCTCTCAAATCTCCTTGACAAAGAAGGAAAACAGGCCTCTTATAGAGGACCTCTAGGGCAACAGAATTGGTTCTGCCATTTAACCATTACCCCTTCCCCAATTTCCAATTTGTTCACTTTAGACCCTGATTTTTTAGTTTGCTTGCTAAATCAGTCCCAATCCCCACTTTCCTAGAATCTTCTCAATCAGTTAATGAAGATTCCCTTATCCAAACTCCCCAAATTACCCCTCGAATTCCCATTATTAACCTTCTTAGTCTCAGCCAAAGTAGGAACCTGAATCCCAATCCTGGGCCTAAACAAATGGGCTTCTAATGCCCCAGGTTTGGACCACCATAAACCCCAAACATGATCCCATTCAGTAAGGTAATGAAACAAATCGAGTAAAACCCAAAAAGCTCAAAATAATCAGTAGAACCCAGACGTGATGAACCCAAGCCCAATGACTAATTCAGCTAGAAAGAAAAAGAAGAGCAAAAGAAGCATAGTAGAATTGGGCATACTGGTACCATTTACAAACTTAACGGAACTATGATTTAAACAAAGAAAACAAGAGGAACTCGACCTACTAGTTTGAATAAACCATGGCAGAAATAAATGAACGAAGGAATGGTAAAAAGAAGAGGTGAAACCAGAACTGGGAGGCAAACAAAGTTAAAGAAGAAAAAGGTATACAATCAAAAGGAGAAAACATGTACTATCTTACCAGAAACACATGAGTGAGGTTTGCTTTGGCAAGATTTGCCGGTCTTTGGCCTTGCATGGGGCTGGTGGACTTCGAAACAAGTTGAAATCCATGCTAATCGCTCATCCTCGAAGAGAATAGTCGACTGGCATAGGTCTCGACTGATTATCGGCCCAGGAAAACTGCTTCAACTTGGAAAAAGGGAGCAAAATTAAGGTTTCGAATTTGGGCATCGGATTTGGGATTTGAGGGTAAGAGTGGGGATTTTGGAGATATTAGTGTTAGATTCGTCTTCCATGGGGTTTGGGGATTGTGTGGTTAAGTTTTGAGAGGATTTGGAAGCCGCCGCCAGCCGGAGATGGTGAAGGATTTCAAGGGCGGCGCTAGGGTTAGAGGTTTGATTAGGAAGATGAAGTGGGAATAACCGGGTCCTAGGTTGTTTGGACATTTTTAAATGAATTCAATGGGGCTTCCCTTTGGCCGTTGGATGATGGAAGACGAAGGGCCAGGATCTGTTCAAACCAAACAAACTCAAAACAACGTCGTTTGGTTAAGCTGTGAAGACTGGACCGGGTAAAAGCATGGGTTTGGGCCGGATTTTGAACGGGTCTTGGGTAATTTTAATTGGGTTGGCTGAATTGGCCCAAAAATCAACCTTCTTATTTGAATCTTTTCCTTTTCTTTTAATTTTCAATTTCCTCTTTTTCCTTTTCAAATTAAATTAAAACCTAAATTAACTCTTAAACTAAAATAACTTAACAAATTAAACTAATTACTCATCATAGTATTTACAACAATTAATTAACTTCTAAATTAAAAGAAAAACTATGAAATTAGAAATTAAAAAGTTAAAATGCAAAGTGAGTCATTTTTTGTGATTTTCATTTTTATAAAATGACTAATTTACTAATTAACCCTAAAAATGTAGAAATAAATCCTAAATGCAAATGCAGAGTATTTTTGTATTTCATGAATTAAATAAAATTAAACATGCACAGAAAAATGCAAATAATTAAGAAAATTCTACAATAATTCCTAAAATGGCAAACAATTAAAAGAAAAAAAATCTAATTCCTTGGGATTCTGTAGGAGTATTTCATATAGGGAAAAAATCACGTGCTCACACCATGGATACATCCCTTGAGAGTCGTCCCCTCTAGTCTATACCAAGTGGTCAAATTCCCGACACCATAGGGGATATTCAGTATAGGCGGAGAGCAGCGCACATCCCGAGAATGCTACCGCATTGCCTTAGACAGCACGTCGCAAGATGAGACCGAGAACGTCATCGAGGATCCGACACGGTCGAAGCCACAGGATTGACCATAGAAGACCTCGACCCCTTCAATTGGACCTCAACGATCATAGAAAGATGGCCTATATCGACTGCATACTTCGGGAACCAGGTAAATTCCGTAAATTCTTAACAACTAACGCAAACTTATTTGCTTTCAGCCATGCAGATATGCCAGGTATCCCAAAGGAAGTCGCCATGCACAATTAAAAGCCAACTCATTCCACCCCCAGTGAGACAAGTCAGGCGTAAATTCAACCCCGCTATCAATGATGCAGTCCTCGAGGAGGTGGAAAAACTGTTAGAAAATGGTTCCATCAGGGATTTGAAGTGCCCCAAGTGGGTTGCCAACGTAGTGATGGTCAAAAAGAAAATTGGAAAATAGTAGGTGTGCGTGAATCACATATTTGAAAAAAGCATGTCCAAAGGATTCATTCCCATTACCTCATTTTGACCAACTCGTTGACACAAAGGCCGGGCATGAGCTACTAAGTTTCTTGGATGCCTGCTCAATCTATATTCAGATCCTCATGGAAGAAAAAGATCAAGAAAAGACCACGTTCATCACCCACTAGGAAACGTATTGCTATAAAGTCATGCCGTTTGGACTAAAAAACGCAGGAGCTACTTATAAAATTTTGGTAACAAGGATGTTCAAAGACCAGCCCAGCAAAATAATTGAGGTATATATAGACTACAAGCTCGTCAAGTCCAAAGGGGGAGAAGATTACATTGATCATTTGAAAGAAACTTTCTACATACTTAGACGGTACTGAATGAAGCTGAACCTGAACAAATGCGCATTCAGGGTAGCCTCGGGAAAGTTCTTGGGTTTTATGGTATTACAGCGAGGGATCGAGATAAACCCAGACCAAATCAAATCAATTGAGGGGATATCAGAACTCTTAACTACCAAAAAACAAGTTCAAAGGTTCACTGGTCGTATCGCCGCCTTATCAAGGTTTATCTCGTGGTCGTCGGATAGGTGCCATAAATTCTTTGGCATACTCAAGAATGACGACGGCCTCGAATGGACTTCTGAGTGCATCCAGGCTCTATGAGAACTGGTGGCATACCTATCATCACCGCCCTTGCTTTTGAAACCCGAACCTGGGGAGCAATTTCTCGTCTATCTAGCCGTATCTGAGGTAACACTAAGTGCAGTCTTGATGCGCGAAAATAAAGTTATGTAATCTTACATCTATTACATTAGAAAAACACTCATCGACACTGAGACGAGGTACCTGCACCTCAAAAAATTGGCTCAGGCCTTGGTCGTAGCTTCACGAAAGCTTAGACCCTATTTCCAAGGTCACCCTATCTCGGTCGTCACAACTTTCCCCTTGAGGAGTATTTTTCATAAACCCGAGATATTGGGAAGGCCGGCCAAATGGGCCATCGATCTAAGTGAGCACAATATCACATACCAGCTGCGAACGATGATAAAGTCACAAGTGCTCGCCGACTTCAGCGCAAATATAATGCCTGAAGTCGAAATAGAAGCCGTCCAAACTTCCTTCCAACATAGAAGACCTCTGGGTCCTATAAACCGATGGCGCATCCAACATATCAGGGTCCGGACTGGAACTCGTACTCGAGGTCCCAACAAACAAAGTAATTCGCCAGTCCATAAGGTGCCTGGATATGATTAACAATGAGGTCAAGTATGAGGCCGTTATGATAGGATTAAGAGCCTGTTTGGATGGGCTTAAAAGCTGGTCAAACCAGCTTTTAAGCACTTTTTAACTTCTGGAAGTGTTTGGCAACTAAAAAAAGGGCTTAAAAAAAGTTAAAATCTGCTTAAAAAAAGCCAAAACTAACAAGTTGGGTAAACCCAACTTTTTTTAAATTGGCTTAAAAGCCATTTTGGTTTGACCAAGGATATTACTTTCTTATCCCTTATAATATTACTTATTCCCGAAATTACCCCCACTAGAAAACCTAAAAACCTCTCTTTCTTTTCTCTGTCAGCGCCTCTGCTTTCTTCTTCATCTTCTTCCATAACTCTCCCCAACTCCAGCTCCAATTTGAAAGCGTCTTCAACCCAGTAAGTTACCTTCCTGTTGTACTTTTTATTTGTTTCCAGTTCTGCTGAATGATATAGTTTGTTTTTCTGATTCAATTAAAAACAAATGAAAGGAAAATGATAGTTTATATGGTTTCCCAGTGTATAGTTTCATCATCTTCTTGTCTTGTAAATTACCAGCTGCTGAGTTTTATCACTTTAATTCCGTGCCCCATTTACCGACTATTTTCAGGTGCATTTTCCTATTTTTTTTTTCTTGAAATTTAGTTAGTTGATTCTTCCATCTTTGTTTATTATCAATATACATCAAGATGTCAGTCTTGGGTCTGTTTCATTGATATTTTGAACTAAGTAAGAAAAAGGGATTAAATTTGTGAACAAACGAATAACGTTTCTAACTGTTCAAAAACGCCTTTGATTTCATATTTGAGAATTTTTCTATTGCCTTGATGGAGGAAAATATCAAAGCACTATAGTCAGTGACCAAGTGAAATAAGACTATTCAATTTGGTTATATGAATTTGGTATATTTTTTTATTTAGCTATATAGTCTGCAAATGTGAGATATTCTTGGGAGCGAGTGCAATGCAGTTTTAACTAACTATGAAGTTATGTTTCTCTCATTTTAAGCTGCAAAGAGTAGAAGATGTTCTCAATTCTAACACTAGGAGCCTATATGATCGAATGTACTTCAGATCTACAATGTCTGTTAGTTGAAATAGGTTGGGAAATTATTCCAAGGCAGTATTATATCTGTTTAGTTTCTTGCTACTTCAGATCTACAATGTCATGGACTATTGAACAATCTAGTGTCCCTATATTCTTACTCTCTTTATGCAACTTCAGTATTAGCTTCTTGATTGTTCTGGTTTCTTCAGATTATTTACATTCAATTATGCCAGACAATGCTAAGTGGGACGATGATACACATATTATATTTCTTGAGTTGTGTGAGCAAGAGGTTAGAAAAGGAAATAGACCAAACACTTACTTAAATAAAGATGGTTGGAAAAGTATTGTTGACGAGTTCTGTAAGAAGACGGGGAAAGACTATGATAAAAAAAAATAAAAAATTATTGGGATTACATGAAAGGTGAATGGACACTTTTTAAGCAGTTGATGAGGGGAGACAGGTTTAGGATGGGATGCCATGAAATATACGATTATGGCAGATGATGATTGGTGGGAGCGAAAAATTAAGGTACATTTCTCACATTATTATATGTGTAATTCTTATTTTTGTCGCTATTAATTCTATCAGTTTGAGTAAAGTAGTTATTTTTTCTCTTTTTACAGGAGAATGCAAAATATAAGAAATTTAGGAACAAAGATCTTTCGCTCATATGGTTTCGCTACGATGCATTGTTTGCTGATGTTGTGCCACAGGAGAAAGAGCACGTGCAGCAAATCAAGAACAATCGTCCGGCATTGGACTTAATCTCGATGAAGAAGGGCTAAATGTTATTGATGATTGTGACAAAGAACACTTCACTTATCTTAATGATGAAATGAGCGATGAAAGTGATGATCTACAGAATATAAATTCTGTTATGTTTCCAGAGCCATCACTAAAAAGACAAAAACCAATTGATGGTGTTAGCACCAGTAGTCAAGTAAGAAAGAGTAAGAAAAAAACAGCTGCAACATTAATAAAAGAGAATATACACTCTCTCATAGAGTTTATGTCTAGCAAAAGCACTGCTACATCTCCTGCAGTTGATGAGACATCCATCGAGAAGTGTATTGGCACGTTGGGACAAATTCCTGATATTCTAGCTGGGAGTGAAATTTACAGTTTTACTATGAATATGTTCCGCAAGAAAAATAATCGACAAATATTTTTGGGCATGCCTACTGATGAAGCTCGCAAGTGTTGGTTGGAGTTTAGCTACCAGTTATACTTTAAGAAAAATGGATAATGTATCGTTGTGGTTGAGTCTTTCTATTATTCCGTGTTCGAATATTGTGATTGTATGTGTAAACTTTATTATGATTTTATTTGTAAACTTTATTATGGTTTTGATGTGTTTAGTTGTTGTGATTGTATCACTAAACTTTTATTAAATTAAAAATTTTGTTTGTTAAGATTACTATTGTTAAGCTTCAGGTAACATTTATTTTAAATGTTAAGCTTATGATTGGTATTGTTAAGCTTCAGGTAACAACTGACCATTGGAATGAATTTGTAAAGCTTTCAGTTAACTCCTCTTTACTTATATTTTTATTTTCAGTTAAATGGAAAGTTCAAACTCTAATGACATAATAGATCCTTATCCAAGTTATTCGTCAGACGATGAAGATGAAGAAGAACTGGAGGAAATACAGAGGAGCAAGATGAGAAGGAATGGACTGCTTTATGTCAAATAGCAGGTAAATTGATATTGATGTATTACCAAAAATACCTATGCAAGGAACCTTGTCGTACATCTAGTCGCTCTGGAAATGTATTTATTCAAGAGATATTAAGAGGAAATGAGACTCGTTGTTATGAAAATTTTCAATAGAGGAAGTCGGTGTTTGTTGATCTATCGAATGACTTAACTGAAAAGTATGGGCTTAAACCCACACGTGGAATGTCTATACACGAGATGTTAGGCATGTTCTTGATGACTTGTGCGCATGGAGCTGGAAATCGATTGATACAGGAAATCTTTCAACATTCAGGAGAAACAATTCATAGACACTTTTAAAGGCGATTTTTAAGCTTGCAAGAGATATAATTAGAGCACATCAAAATTATAATGATGGTGCAGGAGCTCACAAGCCATGTAATGGTCGATATCTCCCTTTCTTTAGAGTAAGAAATATTTTTACATAATTATTTTTTATTAAATTTATAACTTAACTTTTATAAGTATTACTAACTTAAGTTAAATTTATACTTGTAAATGTATGTAGGATTGTATTGGAGCACTTGATGGCACACATGTTAAAGCAAGAGTACCGCAAGGTCAAGAGATACCATATATTGGACGTAAAGGTTATCCGACTCAAAATATTCTTGCTGTCGTAGATTTTAATATGTATTTTACATTTGCATGGGCTGGGTGGGAAGGAGCAGCTCACGATAGTCGTATATTTGGTGAGGCCCTTCGTAGACCAGAACTTAACTTTCCACGTCCAATTGGAAATAAGTATTATCTAGTTGATGCAGGATATCCTCACATGAAGGGATATATTGCTCCATACAAAGGAGATAATGTGAGATATCACCTAGCATAATTCCGCTGCGGTGCAACAAGACAATTGCGAGAACCAAGAGGCCGAATTGAAAAATTTAACTATTTGCATTCTTCTTGTAGAAATATTGTTGAGCGAACATTTGGGGTTTGGAAAGCAAGATGGTCAATTTTGCGAGACATGCCTTTCTATCACATTGACACTCAAAGAGACATCGTACTTGCTACTATTGCCATTCATAACTATATTAGAAAGAAATGCAATATGGATGATGCATTCCGAGCAGCTGAGAATGAGAGATATGTTCCATCTGTTGATCCTGATGTTGGTACATCTTTGAGAGCTAATAACAATATAAATGCGGAAAATGTGGAAGAGCAAAGTGATCTTTTTTGGATGGGTCTTCGCGATTTGATTGCTAATGAAATTTGTGAAGCTTGATACTTGTAGTTGTATGAATCTTTTAAAACACTAATATTTATTATTTTACGTTCCAATTAAGTGTTTGTTATTTTGTTTCGTTCTCTTGAAATATGCATATAATGACCTAACTTTTATAAAATTTTATTATTTAAATTAAAATATGAATTATTTTTTGTTTGCATTACTTATGAATCAAATATATTGTAGTAATCAGCTCCTTTTATAATGTTAACAGCTTTAAGGATATTTCTGTCTTTTTAACAGAAAAAAGTTCTTACCAGCACTTGTTTACCAAACACTTCAACAGCTTTTTTTAAGCTTCAGCACTTTTATCCAAACAGGTAACTGCTTATTTATAAAACAAGTTTCAGCACTTAAAAGCTGCTTTTAAGCAAAGTGCTTAAAAGCTACTTTTTTCCAGCTAATCCAAACAGGCTCAACACTCAAATATGGGGCGAAAGGATTGAAACTCCGTTGTGACTCCCAAATCGTAGTCAATAAAGTCATAGGGACTTTCCAAATCAAAGAACAAAATTGCAAAAATACTAGACCAAAATCTGCAAGCTATTGCCTTAGTTTGACGAATGCTAACTCGATCAAATCCCATTAGCACAGAATATCGAAACAGATGGCCTCACCAAATTAGCCGTTGCTACCAAAAACATCATGACCGGAGATAAAAGCATAGTCTACCTCCTCAACTCATCATTGGACCAAGTCGAGGTAAGAACCTTAAACTTAACTTGAGACTGGCGCAACAATATTATCGCATATTTGTAGGACGGCACAATCCCAGGCAACAAAAAAAAGGCTAAGAAACTAAGAATGCGGGAGGCCAAATATAACCTCCTCCATAGCGACCTGTACAAGAGGACTTACAGCGGCCCTGTGGCGAAGTGCTTGGGCCCGAACCAAACCTAGCGCATCCTCGAAGAAGTCTATGAAGGCCATTGCAGAGCTCACTCCGTCAATAGAGCACTGGTCAGATGCCTCATACCCGCGGGATACTATTGGCCCACCATGAAAAAGGATGCCGCATACTTCATGAGAAAATACAAACAATGCCAAAAGTATGTCCCAATGATTCACCAAGCGGGCAAGAACCTCCACTCGGTCACCTCCCCTTGTTCGTTCATCAAATGGGGAATGGACATCGTGGGCCCCCACCTAGCGGGGCGAGGTAACGTACAATTCCTTTTGGTTTTACCTAATTACTTCTCTAAATGGGTGGAAGCAGGAGCATTCGCCCAAATATGGGTATAGGAGGTAATCACCTTTATATGGACAAACATCATATGCCGATTTGGCATATCGAAGGAAATCATCTATGACAACGGACCCTAGTTCATAGGAAAGAAAATCGTCGAGTTCTTCATAAAATGGCATATCAAGAGGATACTCTCAAGCCCATACAATCCAGCGGGTAATAACCAAGCAGAATCCTCCAATAAGTCTATACTAAACATCATGAAAAAAGCTTGAAGATGCCAAGGGACTATGGCTAGAAATGTTACCAGAAGTATTATGGGTCTACTGAACAACTCTGAAGACGAGCACAAGAGAGACACCCTACTCTTTGGTCTATGGGACTGAGGCAGTATTACCAATCGAGGTCAGAGAACCAGCCTAAGGTACTCCCATGAAAGCGGCACAAGTAACAACGAGAGTAGAAGGCAAAATCTCAATGAAATAGATGAACGGAGAGACAAGGCCTACAAAAGAGTGGTCACCCAAAAACAACAAGCAGAACGTTATTACAATAAGAAAGCAAAGGTCCGGCCGCTTAAAGTCGGGGACTACGTACTAAAAGCCATAACTCTAGCGAGCAAAGATCCTCGAGAAGGCAAGCTGGGAACGAACTGGGACGGTCCGTACAAAATCACAGCAAAAGCAAATAAGGGTTCATTCCAACTAGAGACAATGGATTGAAAGTTACTACCAAACAACTGGAATATCAGCCACCTCAAATACTTCAACTTCTGAGAGAAAAAGCTCCCCCAAGTCGTACTCTTTTTTCCCTTGAGTTTTGTCCCATTTTTTGGTTTTCTCAAGGAGGTTTTTAACGAGGAGACGAAGAGAATGCTTTGAGTTGAAGTATGCGAAGGTACGGTCGTGATTACTATTGCATTGCTCGACCTCTCAATACTCTCCAGTTCAACCAATGAAAGGACTAAATAGACTGGGATTGGGACTGGAACGCTAGCCAACACCCAAGAATCTGTAAGTTTCTCCAAGTATGTAACAAAGCAACAATGTCAAAGAAATAAGAAACTTTTTGCTTATCATCACACCTTATTCGCATTAAGGTTATGTTCGATTACGATCGAACAAACACCTATCAGCCCTCGACCGCAATCTAATGAAAGGTTATATTTGACCCCACTCAAACAAAAACCTACTGGCCCTCGGCCGCAATCTAATGAAAGGTTATGTCCGACCCCGCTCGAACAAACACCTATCGGCCCTCGGCCATAATCTAATGAAATGTTATGTTCTACCCCGTTCGAATAAACACCTACCAGCACTCGGCTGCGATCTAATGAAAGGTTATGTTCGACTCTGCTCGAACAAACACCTATCGGCCCTCGGCCATAATCTAATGAAAGGTTATGCTCGACCCCGCTCGACCAAAAACCTATCGGCCCTCAGCAGCAATCTAATGAAAGGTTATGTTCGACCCCGCTCGAGCAAACACCCACCTGTCACGACTGGGAGTGTGCATTCGAATCGGTTTATCGATAAATCGAATCGATTATTTGTTATCGGTTTATCGATATCGATTTATCGATTTCGAACTCGATTTTGAAATTTTCCTTATCGAGTTCTCGATTTCGATTTCGATTTTACCCTCTTAGGTTATCGGTTTATCGATAGACCAAAAAGATTTCCTAATTTTTTTTAACCCTTATTCTATAATACCCTTTCCTTTACCCTAAGTTCCTAACCCTATTATTTCCTCTAAAACACTTAAGGAATGATCTTATTTAAAGCTCAAGGGAATGAAGTTCAAATTAATGAAAAACAAAATTAGCCGTAATAATGTTTTTTTTATACCGTTGGAGTGTTGGTGGCATACATTTGATCCCTTACTTTGTTTCGCTGCATGTGCTAGTTGACACAATTTTTATGTTATAAACAGTGTTCGTCTTATTTTAGCTTCCTTTTGTCCATATTATTAGACGTGTTTATAGCGATATACTTTCCGTGGAATCCCGCAAATTTTCTTATTGGTGTAATCGATAACCGAATCGATAAGCCCCAAAAATCGATGAATCGAAATCGAAAAAATCGAAACCTTATTAAAACGATAACGATAAGCATATGTACAAATCGATAATCGATAAGTAATTATCGATAAGGGTCAAAATCGAATCGATAAATCGAATGCACACCCCTAGTCACGACCCAAAATCTATTAGAGATCGTGATGGCGCCGTACATCACTGTCAGGCAAGCCAACACCAAAATGTTAATTTAGTTCTCATTTTAATATTTTTGAAATTATAATTTCCTTCAACTAAATAGTAAATGATGAACTTTACAGAGTAAATAATAATATTTTTAGCAAATTTCAATATTGAATAACACATAATCATCCCAGAACCCAGTGTCACAAGTGCATGAGCATCAACTAGGAAAAATAAAATGAAATGCATCATCTGTCCAGAATACAACGTTGGACAGGAGAGAAAATATAAATACTCAGAATGAGACTTTGCTGGTTGCGGATCGTAACATAAGTTGCGTATCGTCTAAGCCCCCATATCAACCGCGTCGCTGCGCCTACACGTCCACCAGACATACATATGCTTGTACAACAAGTGTAGTATGAGTACGAAAATAATGTGTACCCAGTAAGTATCTAGTCTAACCTCGAAGAAGTAGTGACGAGGGTCGACTCCGACACTTACTATGCGCTATAAATAAAATGTCAATGATATGATTTAAACATGGGTTATATAAAACGGCTGTAAGCTCAATAATTTGAAGTAAGTAAGAAATTCTTTTATAATAGGAAATCTCCAAATTTACTCCTTATCATTTAACAATTTATCTCAGGCCAAAGAGGTAATATCATTTATTATAAATTCTAGAGCAATTAATTCAATCATGCTCAAATCATGCCGAGGTCGTACAGCCCGATCCAACATATAAATATAAACTGAGCACTGCCGAGGGTCGAACAGCCCGAACCAACATATAAATATAAATTGTGCATTACCAAGGGTCAAACAACGCGAACCATAGATGCATCTATTTAACCTGTTGAGGCGAACGGCCCGCTCCCATGAGAGTAGTGGAAATTTACCCCGCTCGGGGAATATAATTGCGACGCGGTTACACATAGAATTTCTTAAATAATTATTATTATAATATTCTTTAATTCTTTTCAACATATGAAATCCAAATGAAAACTTTCAAGTCCCTAAATCCTCAATTTCAACTCTTTTCAGGCATTTAATAAGCATACCCCATCTAAATTCCTTTCAAGGCAAGAAAATAACAAGATCAAATAACGGTATCAGCAAATCGTGGTGTAAACCTAGAACTACCCAGACATAGGCATAATTAGTAGCTACGTACGGACTCTCGTCACCTCGTGCATACATAGCCTCCATAAATAGAAGCATGTATTAATTCAATTTACCTGTGGGGTTAATTCCCTCTTACAAGGTTAGAAAGGAGACTTACCTCGCTCCGAAGTTCCATAACCGGCTCCCAAGCCCTTCCAACAACTCAAATCCATGCCCAACGCTCGAAAACTAGTCAATAATGAGCAATTCCATAAATATATACTCTAATACTCATAAAACTCCTATTTACAACAATTTCGAACTCTTATCAAAAAGTCGATAAAAATCAACCTGGGGACCACGTGCCCGGGTTCCGAAATTTTCGAAGATAAACTTTACCCATAATACCACGAACTCAAATATATAATTTATTCCAAATTCCATGCCCAAATTCGTGGTCAAAATCCAAAAATATCAATTTCTAGGTTTTTCTTCCAAATCCCAAATTTTCTACAAATTTCCATGCTTAAATCCTCATAGAATCCATGTATTTAACTTATAATGAGTGGGAATCACTTACCTTGTGTTACTTGATGAAAATCTCCCTTTGAAGCTCTCCAGAATCGCCGCAACCAAGTGAGAAATGAGAGAAGAAGAGCCAAATCTCGCTCTTAAAACCATTCTGCCCAACGCCATTTTTGCACTTGCGGAATAGTAGCCGCACTTGCGGCTTCGCAAGTGCGAGACCCCTTCCGCTTATGCGCCTTCTTCCGCTTCTTCCGCTTCTGCGCTCAACCCTTCACTTATGCGCTTGCGCAGATGCGGCCAAAACTCCGCACCAGCGGTCCTTCCTCTGGCTGACCTGTTCCGCTTCTGCGACCACCTAGCCGCACCTCTGGGCTCGCACCTGCGGCCCTTTTCACGCATGTGCAATTACACCAGATGCCCAGCTGCTTCAGCCCTTTCCCCAAATTCAAATTCGATCCGTTAACCACCTGAAATCCACCCAAGGCCCCCGGGACCCCATCCAATCATACCAAATAGTTCCAAAACATAACGCGGACCTGCTCGAGGCCTCAAATCACATCAAACAATGTCGAAATCACGATTCACACCCCAATTCAAGCTTAATGAACTTTAGAACTTCAAACTTCAACATTTAATACCGAAACCTATCAAATCACGTCCGATTGACCTAAAATTTTGCACACAAGTCACATTCAACATTAAGGACCTACTCCAACTTCCGAAATTGGGATCCAACCCCGATATCAGAAAGTTCGCTTCCCTTCAAACTTCTCAAAAACCTCAAATTTTTAACTTTCGCCAAATGACTCCTAAATTACCTACGGACCCCCAAATCCACTTTCGGACGCGCTCCCAATACCATAATCACCATACGGAGCTATTCCTAGACTCAGAATCCTAAGCGAACATCGATAACATTAAAATGCACTTCAACCCAAATTTATGAAATTCTTCCCAAAATGCTAACTTCCACAATAGGCGCTGAAACGCTCCAGCATCATCCAAAACCCGATCTGAACATACGTCCAAGTCCGAAATCATCATACGTACCTGCTGGAGCCTTCAAACCCCAATTTCGAGGTCGTTTACTCAAAATTCTAACCTTAGTCAATTCTTCCAACTTAAAGCTTCCGATGTGAGAATTTTCTTTCAAAATCAACTTTGAAGTTTCCGAAATTCAATTTCGACCTCGCGTAATAACCGGTCGGATTGTTACATTTCACACCTATTTTTTCCCCAACCCTTATTACGAGGTTGAGTTAGAAGAGTTTTTCCAAATCAAGTGACGTTTTAAAAAGGGATTATTTATTATTTAGAGTCGCCACTTGGAATTGAGTTTTGGTGTTCCAAGTCACTTTTTATTGAATCCCTAATCAAAAGGAAGATTTGACTCCTAATTTATGGTCTACGAAACAGAAGACTGAGTAAGGAATTCTGTTGAACAAGAGGAAGGTGTAAGGCACCCCTCGAGTCCCGTGGTTCTAGCACAGTCGCTTTATTGACTAATGTAAGACTTAAATCAGTTTTTGGCTATTCTTGTATTTTATTGATTATGGCTTATTGATTACCGCTTAACTAATTATTATATTTATTAATTGTATTCACCAAGATGCGGAACGCACACGAGGTACTTCTTTAAAATTAAGTGTTAAACCAAGATACGGAATGTACACATGGTTAAAACATAATTATTTTTAATTTAAAGGCATCGAGACGCGGGAATGCGCACATGAACCTTTTAGTACTTAAGCATATCAATTCAAGGTTCGGGTATGAACACATGAGCCAATATTTAAAGTATACATCTAAAGCTTTTCTAGTGTATTCTTAATTTGTTTCTTTCCTAAGTTAGAGATTGTAGTGAGGCCAAGAGTTATGGAGTTTATTTGGAAGAAAAGGTATGATGTACTCTAGTTTTCATGATACGAAGTATTTGAAGGTTAGTGATATTTTAAGGCTGGCTTATTCAAAGTTATGCCTCAAGAATATGCCTACGTCTTTATTAATTTTCCTATCCTTATTAATAAATATTGAATATATTTTCTCAACTTTGATATTTGCCAATCAACTATATATAAACAAACTGACAAAACTAATCTAAGTAATATTTATTCCATTTAATTAAGAAAACAAAATAACCAAAAATAATTAATGAAGCACTTCATCAAACAATAATTACGTAGGAAAAAAGATAAACAGACTATGATATAGCCTACTTCCATTTGGAGTCCAAAAGATGATCAATTTGTTTATTCTATTATAACAAAACTAAACAATGAGACAAAGTTCTTCAAGAAAGGTGAATAAATAATCAACCTAATCACAGAAGAAAGACATGTCATACAAGAGATGAAGGAAGAATGAAAACTAAGAAAACAGACCTTAATGAGGAAAATTTGCTTTCAGTTAATAAAGAATCTCCCAACGTGGGATTACAGTCAAGAAAAAGAACCAATAATCCAGCGACTCGATCGGCACCCTCAACTCGAACAAACCTCTCAATTTCGAACTCCAACTGGGCTGCAATAATGGTGGAAACAAACTGTTTTGAGGCGTATTCGGGACTGGGTTTCATGGAGTTTCACTTATTTTTCATGGCTGAAAATACTACTTTGATGATGGTTGACGGACTGATTTACAAAGATCGTTTGGGACTGTTTCTATGGTAGGATTTATGGAGAGAAAAAAATAGCAACTCCTCCCTTTCTTTGTGAGGTGACCTGCTCTCAATCTTAGTTTTCTTCCTCTCCTCCCTCTCTTTGTGAAGTGTGGGTATTTGATATATAAATAGGTGCGCGCAAGATCGTGTGTGTGTACAAGATCGTGAGTGAAATGGGGGAGTGGGAATTGGGAAAAGATGCAGATTGCATCTTATTTTCATTGGTTAGTCTTTTTTAACTTTTTTATTTTTATTTTTTTTAATCCATTTTTATTAAACAAAAAGAAGGGTGAAATACATACATATATATATATATATATATATATATATATATATATATACATATATATATATNATTATGCTGGAATCTCATATATACGGGTGTTCATAAAAACCCGAAAAACCGAACCAAACAAAAAACCGAACCAAACTGACCGAAAAAACCAATACTTTTTAGGTTTGGTTTGGTTTTGGTTTTGAATTTTAAAAACCGATCAAATTTGGTTTGGTTTTGGTTTTAATAAAAAAAAACCGAAAAAACCTGAACTAAACCGACTATAAAAGTAGCTATTTAAATTTATTATTACACCTATATATGTGTATATTTTATATAGAGTTTCTAAAATTTTATGGTACATATTAGTCATTTGTATTTTTAGTCTAGTTTTTTGCTATTATAATAATCTAATTCTTTACCTTTACATTCTTGTTTGATTGTTAGTTTTCTTTTGCCAAGTACAAGAATTTATTTCATGTTAAAATTATCGATTTTTAATTGAGTACTTAAACTATTCATCACTATTTAATTAAATTAACATCAATATATCTTGGTAAATGATAGGTTTCTCAAAGAGAAATTGATTTGATAGTGTTATGTTGAAAATGTAGTCGTCGGAATATGCGTTTGGTAGTATTTAAGAAAAAAAAACGATAAATAACCGAAAAAACCGACAAAAATCGAATCGATAAAAAACCGACATAATTGGTTTGATTTGGTTCCAATATTTGAAACCGACTTACTTGATTTGGTTTCCTTCTAGGGAAAAAAAGACCCAAACCGAACCATGAATATATATATATATATATATATATATATATGTATATATTAACCAACTTACTTTTAGACTTAAAGAAACTATATAAATAAGAGGACCCAATATTTACACTATAGTTTGAATTATTGTAAGAAAAATACCATAGCTTATTTGAAATTCTAATTAAAAGAAACCATATATATAAAGATAAAAATTTAAAATATTAAGATTAGACCTGAAAGAAATATTTACACTAACATAGTATAGAGGTGTGGTCAAGAATTAGGTATTCACAGCATGCCCCTCTTTGCTTGGAAACATGAAGAGTTTTTAGGCAAAGAAAATGAACAAGGTGACTGATTTTTGACCTCACTATTAATTAAAAAGGAAAAGAAGAGAAAATAAGAAATGTGACCGAGCCTTGGTTTTAGGCAGCCTACATATCCCGGGTTATAAGGGAATCAGGTCACATGTAGTTCAAGAGAGAAAAAAGACTGATAGAGTATGCTTAGATGCAGAGTCGAGCGAAGTTCCGTCGAGGTTCCGATTTGCGGTTCCTACTATTACATCAAAATAAAAAGAAAATTACATTCTCTTGCAATCTAAGAGTTACAAAATTCCTATCTAAATGACATTTGGAGTCTTGTCTTGATTCGTGGCTTTAGACTGAAACTTGATGCTCTCGATATAATAGACCATGAAATATTCTCACATGCTTGTTTCTTGATCAGATGATGAGAGGATGGATCTTAACACCCTATGTCTTTGCATGCATTATGTCAAAGCTGGTTGTGGCTGGTATTGAGATCAAACGTTCCACCTTCTTTGGCAAGAGCTGTTATCTTAATTTTCACACATCCCTCTATGCTTTGCAGAAAAACCTACAAGCCATTACAAACAAAAAATTTCTGCCCCAGTTTGCACTAGGAAATTTTTGTGAGTTATTGAAAACACATTAAACTATCTTTGCTATTGCAGAATAAAGAATTGAAAAAGACATATTTTTTTAAAATAAATAATAGGGGATGTCATACCCTGTGTTAACAAGAAGGAAGGCAACCAGGAGATGTAGTACCCTATGTTGACGTTAAGATGAGGCTCGTGGTACTTTAGGATGCTACTAGGGAATGTCGTACCCTATGTTGGCAGAAAATAATGCAGCCAAGGGATGCAGTACCCTTGTTGGTAATAAGGTGAGGCTCATGGAACTCGGGATGCTACAAGGGAATGTCGTACCCTATGTTTGCAGTAAAATGAGGCTCGTGGCACTCTGAAATGCTACTGGAGATGTCGTAGCCTATGTTGGCAGAAAATAATGTAGCCAGGGGATGTAGTACCCTGTGTTGGCAATAAGACGAGGCTCGTGGCACTCTAGGATGTTACTAGGGAATGTTGTACCCTATGTTTGCAACAAGAAATGAACCAGGGAATGTAGTACCCTATGTTGGCAATAAGGTGAGGCTCTTGGCACTCTGGGATTCTACTAGAGAATGTCGTACCCTATGTTTGCAATAAAATGAGGTTCGTGGTGCTCTGAAATGCAACTAGGGGATGTCGTACCCTATGCTGGCAGAAAATAATGCAGCCAGGGGATGTAGTACCCTGTGTTGGCAATAAGACGAGGCTCGTGGCACTCTAGGATGTTACTAGGGAATGTTGTACCCTATATTGGCACTAAACCAGGGGATGTAGTACCCTGTGTTTGGCAATAAGATGAGGCTCATGGCGCTCTGAAATGCTACTAGGGGATGTCGTACCCTATGTTTGCAACAAGAAATGCGACCAGGGAATGTAGTACCCTGTGTTGGCAATAAGGTGAGGCTCTGGCATTCTGGGATGCTACTAGGGAATGTCGTACCCTATGTTTGCAATAAAATGAGGATCTTTGCTCTCTAAGATTCTACTAGGGAATGTCGTACCCTATGTAGGCAAAAAGTAATGCAGCTAGGGGATGTAGTACCATGTATTGAAGATAGGGTGTTGATTCCCTATAATGAAACTAAAAATAACATGATTACATGTATATTGGAAGAAAATCAAGGATTTGAGAACTTCACATGGTGGTGTTCGTCTTTTCACGAACTGTTTCCTAAAATTGTTCTGTTCCTGTTCTGGACAAAGAAAGATTCGTTAGTTTTAAAATGGTGGTCGATTTGTGGCCTTGATTATTTCAAGCTCTTGATCTCGACTCATCTTCTTTAATAATTTCAACTGCAACTGATTATTTCCTGAATACCAACTGCATTTCTGACCCTGGAGAACCTATAGCTTTTCCAAACTTTTCCATGACGGTACTTACCCTTTTTCAACTTTATGTTGCCTTTATGGGCATTTCTCTTTTGACTTCTTTCTTCCAAATTCTTAAATTTCAGAGCATTGGGAGACTTTTGGATTTTCAAACTTTGTCCATGACTATTAGTCACGTGGGGCTTAACCTTTTAGCTTTATTTTGCCTTTGCTGGCACTTCAAATTGATTTTCTTCTTCCAAACCTTTCAATTTCAAAACATCAGCCAATCATGGTTAGTCGGGGTCGACTTGATGCCCTTGCCGAGGCTGGGTGCCTTCTTGAACATTGGCTCGTGTCAAACAAAAGCCCAGTAAATCAATCTTGCCATCCTTTCTTTATCTTAGTCTCAGAACAGAATTAGACCGAAAGGGATTCAAAGAAAAACAAACAATGAAATGGACTAATGAAATTAGACGAGAGGTATCCCTTTCGTGGAAAGGAAAGAAGGACTTATCTGGAGTATATGCAGACTTCAATGACATGACATGCCTCTTGGACTGGATGCCTGATGTGTGTAAACCGTCCAACTCTCCGAAATTCATCACAACTCATGCTTTCAAACCAAGAAACCTTGCCAGGTTTCTGTTGATGCCGAACGGTCGTGAGGATCCTCTTTCCGATCAATGGCGCCCTTTGCGGGTTTTCACCAGCTAACCTCTCTCGTTTCTCTTCTCATTGTCTCCTTGTAGTGATTTTTGCGAGTTTTTACTAACAAGACTCTCTCATTTCTATTTCTCTGCTTACCGTCGCCTTACGGTGCCCGCGAGGGTTTTCACCAATAAGACTCTCTCATTTTATTTCTGTCATTTTGATTGTATCAGATCCAAATGATTGTATCCTCTAATTTTTTAAACATTCTCGCTGATTAATTGGAAGGACTTGAAAAGGATTTGGGTAAAAAGAATTTGGACTGAATTACAAATTTGGAACCTTTCAGGCAAAACCATTGCCGAAACATTATAATATCTGCCCCAGTTTCACTTTTTGGGGAATTTGGATTTTTATTTTGGTGTGACTGAACCTCAGAGAGGCTGCCTATGTATCGTTTTGGAATCAAGTCGAACATAGTTCAGGGAACTCTTTTTTTTTTCTTTTTTTTTGTTTTCTCTTGCTTTTTTTTTGTTTGCTTTTTGTTTGCTTTTTATATTTTTATTTTTTAATAGTAACTTCCAGATTCCAAAGAGGGCAATCAAAGAGAGGGAACCGACTCAAAGGGGTTGCAAAAGGGTTCATGGTGTTTGGGTAGCGAGAAAGAAAGCCTCCGTCATGCCAATCAGAAAATGTTAACACCAAGTAATGAGTTAATTATTTTAACTTTTGACTGCATCTGTGTTGACTGTTGTCTAGGGGATATTTCCTTCGATATCTCCCAAATACAACGCTCCATTTGGAAATACTCTTGTTACAATGTATGGACCTTTGCAATTTGGAGCAAATTTTTCCTTAGATTTTTCATGGTGCGGGAGAATATGTCTCAGAACGAGTTGCCCCACTTCAAATTTCTTGGGACGTACTTTCTTGTTGTAAGCATGGGCCATTCTTTGTTGTACAACTGCCCATGGTAGCCTCCGGCCAATCACTTTCCATCAATCAAAGACAATATTTGAATCGGGTCTTGACTCAATCTTCATCAGCGATCTCGGCTTCAACAATGATCCAAAGAGAGGGAATCTCATTTTTGTTTCAATTCTTTGTTTATTTTCTTACAAGCCTTATCTTCAACACATTATGCTTCTTGGTTCATTATTTCGAAATCTGACAGCGTTCTAGGATCTGGGCATGAAGTCCGCAAGCATGTCATGTTATTAAAATCTGCATTTACAGAACTGAAAAGAGAATAAGAAAGGTGACAAGATTAAGAAAAGAGACATTCATGGATGATGAAATATTGATTTCATTTATTTGAATATTTTTTAAAAAAAAAGATAGAAGGGTTTACATCAGAAAGTAAGACAGTAAAGTAAAAACATTCGGATGACACACCGAAATAACTCGGAAGGCAGAAAAGATAGCAAGATCGGCTACTGAGACTCCCGTCTGATAGGGAAAGTTTCTGGTTTGGTACCCGTTTTTGGTTTCTCTTCTGCCGCGACAATGGCTACTATGGCTTTCAATGTTGGATCAAATTCCCCATCATTAAATCATCTCGAGCATGCCATGTCTTATTGCTCAAATTTGGTATAGTCAATCCCATATTTTCCTTTATTTTTTATTTTTCACCGCCAACTTAACTACTTGCCTTTTCGTGACCTTGGATCAGTAACAGTGGTGATTGTTCCATTTGTTGAGAAGATGCTTTTACTTCCGAGGGATCTTGGATTGTTTGCGTGACTCGCCATTGCAAACCAACAAACCGACCACCTTTAATTAGCTTTTACTTCAAAACAACAAGCATGTTAGAATAACACTCTCTCTTTTTTTTTTTTTTTTACCACTTCTTCTCTTCTCTTTTTTTTTTTACTTTTTTTTTTTCAAAATGATTCGATCGAACCTGATGTAGGTTGCCTACGTATCATGTGGAGACATGAATCAGATCTTACGTAGTTCGAGAAGATCAAGAGTAAAATGAATAAACTAACTCTCTCTTTTTTTCTGTTTTTTTACTTTTTAAGAAAAAAAAATCGTAAAAGCTCCTAACGAAGAATATATTTTTGAACTTTGAATTCTCTATATCTTTTTATTTATTTAAACTTTTCGAAAGAAAGACTTCTAAAAAAAAGAGTATATTTTTGGATTTCCATTTTTGGTAATTTCGAAAGAAAGAGATACTTTTTTGGATTTCGATTTTAAAAATTTTTTGGGAGAAAGACTTCTTAAAAAGGTGGAAAATGTTTTTGGATTTTTGAATTTGACGTCTTAAAGAAAGACTTCTAAAGAAGGAATAAAAAAAGATTTTTTTTTTTTTTGGATTTTTTTAAAACTTAGGGGCCGGACCCGATGAAGGTTGCCTACATATCTCACATCCGGTGAGAATCAGACCCGCGTAGTTCGGTTGAAACAACTAAAAAAAACTATTTTGTTGAATTTTACACACCAAAACCCTTCAAAATCTTATTAAAAAAATCGGGTAATTTATGAAAACTTGGGAGAAATTTTCTGTTTCTCTCTCCTCCGTTCAATCAATCTATCCTAAAGCCGGTCAATATTTGAGTAAAGCCTACCAAACAATGTTACATTTAGCATAGAAGGATGAACATGTTGGTCTGAAAAAATTGATACCTGTCCTAGACAGGCCCGACCCCTGTGCCGAGTCCCGCTAAGTCCAATGCACATGATGCAAATAAAATGTAGCCTACTAGGGATATTCATTGCTTGTGGCTTGTTCTTCTAAGTTTCAAATCCTAAAAGAGATGGTATCTTGACCTGGCATACCCGGGCGGGAAACCTGAGCCGAGGAGCGTCAAGCGTCACCAGTAGTAGAACAACACTGGCTAGCTAACGGCTCTCCCGCCTAAACATGTATGACTAAATCCTTCATCAGAAGCTGGTAGGCTAACTGACTTTATCTCAAGACAGAAATTTTGTGATGCTGGTAAGCAAACACAACATAACTACCTATCAAAGGACTCAGAGGGGTGCGAGAGAGGATACAATTTATATCACAGTTCAAATAAGTATTAAAGCGGTAATGTCACGATCCGAATTTCCCGCACTCGGGGTCGTGATGGCGCCTACTCGTGGTAGCTAGGCAAGCCTACTCATTTACTCTTCCATTGCTAACAAATCTTTTAACAATTTATAACATCAATATACAACATGAAATTTAATAATAATAGCGGAAGTCTGAATCATGATCTAAATCAAAACGCGGAAAAGTCAACAATAACCTCTACCCAAGACTGGTGTCACATTACTCACGAACTGCTAAGAGTTTACTAAATACAAAGGTCAGCAAGAAACATATAAACTGTTTGTCTCGAAAACAAGGAGGCAACAGTATAGAAAAGAAAATAAGGGAGAGACGCCGGGCCTGCGGATGCCTGCAAGGCTACCTCGGACTCGTGATAATGAAAGCCTGCTCCCGTGCTAATGCTGTTGCTGCTCCTCAAAACCTGGACCTGTGCAAAATTGCACAGAGTGTAGCATCAGCACAACCGACCCCATGTGCTGGTAAGTGTCTAGCCTAACCCCGGCGAAGTAGTGACGAGGCTAGACTGGACACCACATAAACCTGTGCAATTATAAATATACAACGGGATCGAAATACCAAACAATTAACAATATGGGAGGGGAAACATACTATGGGGAGATGGCAATATTAACAGTAATCCAGAGTAACAATCTAAAGCAGTCTAAATTTACGATGAACAAGGAACCAATACTCAATATAAACACATTTGTATCAGTAACTGTTGCGGCGTGAAACCCGGTCCACAATTACCATTGTTGCGGCGTGCAACCCGATCCACAAATACCACTGTTGCGGCATATAACCCGACCCATATCATTTATCATTGTTGCGGCGCGCAACCCGATCCACAAATACCACTGTTGCGGCGTGCAACCCGACCCATATCATTTAACATTTATCATTGTTGTGGCGCGCAACCCGATCCTCATATCTCATTTATCATTGTTGCGGCGTGCAACCCGATCCATATCATTCGACAGTCTAGCTCCACAAACAATAGTCACAAATAAGGGGCATAAAATCAAACAAATATTAGAAGGATTCCCGGCAAGGGAAAAGAAACCAACAAGTTCAATGCAACGTCCCTACAAGGGTTCACCANAACTGGACAGTGCTGAAGTCTAACACATGGGTAGGATCGCCGTGATACCTCCGAAGCATGGACACATGGAAAACTGGATGCACGGCTGATAAGCTAGGTGGCAATGCAAGTCTATAAGCCACCTCTCCCACTCGATCAAGAACCTCAAACGGACCAATGTACCTAGGGCTAAGCTTGCCCTTCTTCCCAAATCTCATCACGCCCTTCATAGGCGACACCCGGAGCAATACCCGCTCACCAACCATGAAAGCTACATCTCGAACCTTACGATCTGCATAACTCTTTTGCCTAGACTGAGCTGAACGAAGTCTGTCGTGAATCATCTTGACCTTGTCCAAGGCCTCCTGAACTAAATCTGTACCTATCAACCGAGCCTCTCCCGGCTCGAACCATCCAATCGGAGACCGACACCGCCTACCATATAAGGCCTCATTAGGAGCCATCTGGATGCTCGACTGGTAAATGTTATTGTAGGCAAACTCCGCTAAAGGCAAGAACTGATCCCATGAGCCCCCAAAGTCAATAACACAAGCCCAGAGCATATCCTCCAAAATCTGAATAGTCTGCTCGGACTGACCATCCTTCTGGGGATGGAATGCTATGCTCAACTCGACCCGTGTGCCCAACTCTCGCTGAACTGCTCTCCAGAAGCGCGAGGTAAACTGCGTACCCCAATCCGAAATAATAGATGCCGGCACACCATGAAGGCGAACAATCTCCCGGATATAAATCTCGGCTAATCTCTCGGATGAGTAGGAGACTGCCACGAGAATGAAATGCGCTGACTTGGTCAACCTATCCACAATAACCCATACCGCATCGAACTTCTTCCGAGTCAACGGAAGCCCTGTAACAAAATCCATGGTAATCCGCTCCCACTTCCACTCGGGGAGTTCAATCTTCTGAAGCAAACCACCGGGTCTCTGATGCTCGTACTTAACCTGCTGACAATTCAAACAACGAGCCACATATGCTACAATGTCCTTCTTCATTCTACGCCACCAATAGTGCTGCCGCAAATCCTGATACATCTTCGCGGCGCCCGGGTGAATAGAGTACCTGGAGCTATGGGCCTCTTCTAAAATCAACTCTCGAAGCCCATCCACATTGGGCACACAAACTCGCCCCTGCAATCTCAAAACTCCATCCGCATCTAAGGCAACCTGCTTGGAACCTCCTCGCTGCACTGTGTCTCTAAGGACACATAAATAGGGATCTCAAATTGCCGATCACGATACGCTCCAATAATGAAGAACGAGCGACCGTGCAGGCTAACACTCGACTGGGCTCAGAAATATCCAGTCTCACAAACTGATTGGCTAAAGCCTGAACATCCAAGGCAAACGGCCTCTGACTGACCGGAATATAAGCAAGACTACCCATGCTGGCTGACTTCCTACTCAGAGCATCGGCCACTACATTGGCCTTTCCCGGATGATAAAGAATGGTGACATCATAATCCTTCAACAACTCCAACCATCTCCTCTGCCTCAAATTCAACTCCTTTTGCTTAAATAGGTACTGAAGACTCTTGTGATCAGTGAACACCTCACATGCCACACCATACAAGTAGTGCCTCCAAATCTTCAAGGCGTGAACAATGGCTGCCAACTCTAGATCATGCACTGGATAGTTCTTCTCATGAATCTTTAACTGTCTCGAAGCATAGGGAATGACCTTGCCATCCTGCATCAACACTGCTCCAAGTCCCACACGGGAAGCATCACAGTAGACTGTATAGGGCCCTGATCCTGTGGGCAAAGTCAACACCGGTGCCGTAATCAGAGCTGTCTTGAGCTTCTGAAAGCTCACCTCACACTCATCTGACCATCTGAACTGGGCACCCTTCTGGGTCAATCTAGTCATCGGGGCTGCAATAGATGAAAATCCCTCCACGAACCGCCTGTAGTAGCCTGCTAACCCCAAGAAACTCCGAATCTCTGTCGCTGATGCTGGTCTAGGCCAGTTCTTGACTGCCTCTATCTTCTTCGGGTCCACCTGAATACCCTCAGCTGATACAACGTGACCCAGAAATGCTACCGAACTTAGCCAGAACTCACACTTGGAGAACTTGGCATATAACTGACTATCTCTTAGAGTCTGAAGAACCACTCTAAGGTGCTGCTCGTGCTCCTCCTGGCTGTGGGAGTACACCAAAATATCATCAATAAAGACTATCACGAACATGTCCAAATATGGCCTGAATACTCGGTTCATCAATTCCATAAATGCTGCTGGGGCATTGGTCAACCCGAATGACATAACCAGGAACTCGTAATGCCCATACCGGGTGCGGAAGGCTGTCTTAGGGACATCGGATGCCCTAATCCTCAACTGATGGTACCCGGATCGCAAGTCAATCTTGGAGAATACCCTGGCACCCTGAAGCTGGTCGAACAAATCATCAATCCTCGGCAGTGGGTACTTATTCTTGACTGTTACCTTGTTCAATTGCCGGTAATCAATACACTCCTCATTGACCCATCCTTCTTCTTGACAAATAACACCGGCGCACCCTAAGGAGACACACTGAGTCTAATGAAACCCTTCTCCAGCAAATCCTGCAACTGTTCTTTTAAATCTTTCAACTCTGGCGGGGCCATTCTGTACGGCGGAATAGGAATGGGCTGAGTGCCCAGAACCAAGTCAATATAGAAATCTATATCCCTGTCGGGTGGCATACCCGGCAGGTCTGAAGGAAAGACATCGGGAAACTCCCGGACAATAGGCACAGAGTCTATGGAAGGGACCTCAGCACTAGAATCACGAACATAGGCCAAACAGGCCAGGCACCCCTTCTCGACCATACGTCAAGCCTTCACGTACGATATGACACTACGGGTAGAATGACTTGGAGTCCCTCTCCACTCTAAGCGAGGCATACCCGGTAAAGCTAAAGTCACAGTCTTGGCATGGCAGTCCAAGATAGCGTGATAGGGTGATAGCCAATCCATACCCAGAATGATATCAAAGTCCACCGTATCTAAGAGTAACAAGTCTACACGGGTCTCAAGACCCTCAATCACTACAACACACGAACGATGGACTCGGTCGACAATGATAGAGTCACCCACCGGTGTAGACACATATATAGGAATACCCAAAGCATCACTAGGCATAACCAAGCATGGTGCGAAATAAGAGGAAATATATGAATACGTAGACCCTGGATCAAATAGTACCGAAGCACCTCGATCACAAACCAGAACCGTACATGTGATCACCACATCTGAGGCCTCTGCCTCTGGTCTAGCCTGGAGAGCATAGCAACGGGGCTGGGCCCCACCACCCTGAGCTGTATCCCTAGGTCGATCTGCTGCTAGCTGACCTCCGCCCCTGGCGGTCTGAGCTCCACCTCTATGGCCTCTACCTCCACCTCTATGACCTCTGCTTCCACCTCTGGCTGGCTGTGGGGCATCTAGTGCCTGAATCATAGGACGGGGACCCTGCTGTTGAGACTGAGTACCCCTCAATCTCGGGCAAGCTCTCTCGATGTGACCATACTCACCGCACTCATAACATCCCTCCGAACGCTGTGGCTGGCCCTGGCGACCCGAATGACCTCCACGAAAACTCTGAAGTGGCGGTGTACTGATAGGAGCTGGTGGTGCACTGAGTGACTGTTGATCAGAATAATGCCCACGGGAACCACGATCACCTGGGGCACCCTGAGAAACCTGGAGGGCTGACTGGAAAGGCCTGGAAGGCTGACCCCTATCATAAGAATCCCTGCCCCCAGATGAGGCACCACTGAACCGACCTGTGTGACGGGGTCTCTTGTCGGTTCTATGACCAGCCCCCTGCGGCAGAACCATCTCGATCCTCCGGGCCACATTAGCCGCCTCCTGAAAGGTAATATCACTCCCTGCCTCTCTGGCCATCTGAAGACAAATAGGCTGGATCAAACCATCAATAAATCTCCTCACCCTCTCCCTCTCAGTGGGGAGTATGACAAGGGCATGACGAGCTAGATCGATAAACCTGGTCTCATACTGAGTGACTGTCATAGACCCCTGCTGGAGGCGCTCAAATTGCCTCCGATAAGCATCCCTCTGAGAAACGGGGAGAAACTTCTCCAGAAACAACTCTGAAAACTGATCCCAAGTCAAGGACGGCGACCTTGCTGGTCTGGCTAAACAGAAATCCCTCCACCAAATCTTGGCGGATCCAGATAGACGAAAGGCAGCAAAATCAACTCCATTGGACTCCACAATGCCCATGTTCCGAAGAACCTCGTGGTAGCTATATAAGAAATCCTGGGGGTCCTCAGAAGAAGCTCCGTTGAATGTAGCAGTGAAGAGCTTGGTAAACCTGTCCAGCCTCTATAAAGCATCTGCGGACATAGCTGCTCCATCGCCGGCCTGTGCAACTACCCTCGGCTGAACTGTCGTAGCTGGCTGAGCCGCTAGAATCTGACCCTGGGGAGCTACCAGCTCCGAAGTACGTGCAGCAGGAGTCTGGGCCCCTCCTCCAGCCTGAGAAGTGGCTGGTGCTACAGGAAGCAATCCTGCTCGGGTGACACTCTCCATGAGGCCCACCAACCGGACCAAAGCGTCCTGAAGAACTGGGGTAGCAATAAACCCCTCTGGGACATGAGCTTGGCCAACCGGAACTGCTGCGGCTGGGGCCAGAACCTCCTTCTCAAGGTCAACCTGAGGCTCCGCCACTGGTGCTGCTGCTTGGGGCTGAGCCCTGCCCCTACCTCGGCCCCTAGCATGGCCACGTCCTCTGCCCCTAGCGGGAGCTGTCTGGGGCTCGGACTGTTGATCGGTAGATGAGGAAGCGCGTGTCTCGCCATCTGCGAAAGAACAGAGTAGAATTTCAATCAGCATTGAGAAACCAAATCGCACGGCAAGAAAGAACAAATGAGAGATTTTTCCTAACTCAATAGCCTCCGGGGGACAAGTACAGATGTCTCCGTACCGACCCCTCAGACACTACTGAGTTTGTTCGTGAGTTGTGAGACGTATGTAACCTAGTGCTTTGATACCAACTTGTCACGACCCGGATTTCCCGCACTCGGGGTCGTGATGGCGTCTACTCGTGGTACCTAGGCAAGCCTACTCATTTACTCTTCCATTGCTAACAAATCTTTTAACAATTTATAACATCAATATAGAACATGAAATTTAATAATAATAGCAGAAGTCTGAATCATGATCTAAATCAAAACGCGGAACAGTCAACAATAACCTCTACCCAAGACTGGTGTCATATTACTCACGAACTGCTAAGAGTTTACTAAATACAAAGGTCTGAAAGAAACATATAAACTGTTTGTCTCGAAAACAAGGAGGCAACAGTATAGAAAAGAAAATAAGGGAGAGACGCCGGGCCTGCAGACGCCTGCAAGGCTACCTCGATCTCGTGATAATGAAAGCCTGCTCCCGTGCTAATGCTGTTGCTGCTCCTCAAAACCTGGACCTGTGCAAAAATGCACAGAGTGTAGCATCAGCACAACCGACCCCATGTGCTGGTAAGTGTCTAGCCGAACCCCGGCAAAGTAGTGACGAGGCTGGACTGGACACCACATAAACCTATGCAATTATAAATATACAACGGAATCGAAATACCAAACAATTAACAATATGGGAGGGAAACATACTATGGGGAGGTGGCAATATTAACAGTAATCCAGAGTAACAATCTAAAGCAGTCTAAATTTACGATGAACAAGGAACCAATACTCAATATAAACACAATTGTATCAATAATTGTTGCGGCGTGCAACCCGGTCCACAATTACCATTGTTGCGGCGCGCAACCCGATCCATAAATACCACTGTTGCGGCGTGCAACCCGACCCGTATCATTTATCATTTATCATTGTTGCGGCGCGCAACCCGATCCTCATATCTCATTTATCATTGTTGCGGCGTGCAACCCGATCCATATCATTCGACAGTCTAGCTCCACAAACAATAGTCACAAATAAGGGGCATAAAATCAAACAAATATTAGAAGGATTCCCGGCAAGGGAAAAGAAACCAACAAGTTCAATGCAACGTCCCTACAAGGGTTCACCAACAACGCTTTCTCTTTCTTTCATTTCTTACGTTATAATCCACTTTACCATTTTGAGCCAACGCTTCAAAGAATCAAGTCATTTCATATACTTTCAATATTCGTATCACAATTCGAGCCAATGCTCCTAGGAATCAATTGATCATATAATCGTTCACATGTTATTCACAACATATAGAAATCCTCCAATAAACACGGAAATCACAACCAAATCATGATAATCACATTATGAGGACTCACGGTCATACTAGACACCAATGTATAGATACTCGTCACCATGCCGATACATCGTACTCAATCATTTAGCAATTAGCAAACAAGACTCAACTCCTATTCCCTCAAGCTAGGGTTAAACCAAACACTTACCTCAAAGCCTTGAAATCCACTTAATCCTCAACTATCGCTTTACCCCGCGGTTCCACCTCCAATTCGCTCGAATCTAATCACAAATTGCTCAATTACTTTAATAAACGCTATATGAATCAATTTGAATGCATAAAAAATGAATTTCCCAAGTTTTTCCCAAAAATTCCAAAATCGCCCCCGGGCCCACGTGGTCAAAACCCGAGGTTCGAACCAAAACCCGGTTACCCATTCCCCCACGAACTCAAATATGTAATTTGTTTTGAAATCGGACCTCAAATCGAGGTCCAAATCCCCAATTTTTAGAAAACCTGGGTTCTACCCAAAACCCCCAATTTCACCCATGAAAATCCTTGATTTTAAGTGGAAAACATGTTAAATGATGTTAAAGATTGAAAGAATTGAGTAAAAATCGACTTACAAATGATTTGGGATGAAGATTGTTCTTGAAAAATCGTCTATGGTGTTTGGGTTTTGAAAGAATGGTGAAAAGTGATGGAAATTCGACTAAGTATAAAATTTGTTGGGCCTCGGATATGGGAATTGCGAACAGGGGTTCGCAATTGCGAACCCCAACCTGCTAACTTGGGAATTGCGAACATTAGTTCGCATTTGCGAACTCAGGCCCAGATGACAGGTTTCACATTTGCGAAAATGTGATCGCATTTGTGATCAACGACCCCTCGCATTTGCGAGCAAAATCGTCGCATTTGCGACCAGTGCCGGAATTCTCATACTTCGCAATTGCGACTCGAAGCTCGCATTTGTGAGCTCGTAATTGCGAGTCTCCCCTTCGCGTTTGCGGAAATCACAGAAGCCAAAATACCAGATTTTTACAAGTTCAAAAATGAAATGCGTGGCCTATCCAAAACTCACCCGAGCCCTCGGGGCTCCAAACCAATTATGCACACAACCTCAAAAACATCCTACGGACTTCTTCGTACGATCAAATAGCCAAAATAACATCATATACATCGAATCAAGCCTCAAAACTCATGTTTTTCTTTGAAATTTTCATAAAGCATCAAATTTTCATTTCAAGTCCGAAACGCGTCAAACGACGTCCGTTTTCAACCAAATTTTATAAAAAGTGCTTAAACCATATATAAGACTTGTACCGGGCGTCGGAACCAAAATACGAGCCCGATACCACTGTCTTTTAATCAAATTTCATTTCCAATTTCCTTAGTAATTTCAGAAAAACAATTTCACAGAAAAATTCATTTCTCGGGCTCTAGACCTCGGAATTCGACACCAGGCATATGCCCGAGTCCCATATTTTTCTACGGACCCTCCGAGACCGTCAAATCACGGGTCCGAGTCCGTTTACCAAAAATGTTGACCAAAGTCAAATATATTCATATTAATATCAAAATTTAGCATTTTTCACACAGAATTCATATTTAAGCTTTCCGGCTATGCGCCCGGACTGCGCACGCAAATCGAGGCAACCCTAAATGAGGTTTTTGAGGCCTCGGAAGCACGGGATGAGTAAGAAAACAGGTGATGACCCTTTGGGTCGTCACATTCAGTGGTCAAAAGAGCGTATCCTACGTTGATTTGTGTATGTTTCCACATGTCCACCTACCCTGGGTTTTAAAACTCCCAAGTTCGAGAAGTACGATGGCATGGGGATCCCATAGCTCACCTTAAGAGGTACTGCAATCAACTGAGAGGGGCAGGCGGGAAAGAGGAGCTTCTCATGGCTTATTTTGGAGAGAGTCTAGTGGGCATTGCATCCGAGTGGTACATGGATCAGGATATATCCCGTTGGCACATTTGGGATGATCTAGCTCGCGATTTTGTCAGGCAGTTTTAGTATAACATAGACATAGCTCCTGACAGGAATTCTCTGTTGAATCTCAAGAAGAAGTCATCGGAAAGTTTCCAGGAATACGCTGTTAAATGGCACGAACAAGCGTCCAGGGTCAAGCCCCCGATGGATGAAACAAAAATGGTGAGTGTTTTTCTACAAGCCCAATAGGCTGACTACTTTCAGAATATGATGTCTGCAATGGGGAAACCGTTCGCTGAGGCCATCAAGATTGGTGAGATGGTAGAGAACGGTCTAAAAACAGGACACATATTGAGTCAATCTGCCATAAGAGCTACGTCCCAAGCAATTCAAAGCGGGTCCGGAGGTGTAGCGAACAGAAAGAAAAAGGAAGAAACGGCAATGACGGCTTCAGGTCCGAGGAACCCCCGTCCACCCAGAAGTTACTTCTCTCCAAGCCCCCCACAACATTATTATCCCCACCAGGATGTGGTTTATGCTATGGCCCCCCAACCGTACGCAGTGATGTACGCCCAGCCATACGCTCGGCCACAACAACGTTTAACCAAAATAGAGCTCCACCTCCTAGAAATAACCCTCCCCACCAAGCTCAGTATAATCCCCGACCTCCACAAAATAATATCCCCTACAATGCCCGTGCTCGGGAGCCACCTAGGAGAACAAATTTCACGCCTATTGGTGAGTCATGCTCTAGCCTTTTCCCTAAACTGGTCCAAATTGGTTTGCTGCAACCCGTACCCCAAACCAGGCAAAACCGAAAGTCGCCCTCTTACCGACCCGGTGCTCGATGTGCCTATCATTCGGGAGCGGAAAGGCATGATACTGAAGACTGTTGGACCCTAAAAAGGGCGGTTGAGAATCTCATAGAGCAAAAACGGATAGTGCTGAAGGATGAAGAAATCCTAATGTGACCAACAACCCATTACCGGCCCACAACAATGGACCTGTTATGGGATGATCTACGAAGATAAAGAGTTTGATCCCGCCTTGAAAGCCATCATTGACATCGCTGATCTTGAGAAGAAACCGAAGGCTACTGCAAAGCAAGATAAGGGGAAGAAGAAGAATGAACCCACCCCTCAAAGTGCAGAAAAGGAAGTAGAAACCAAAACTAGGGCAGTACCCCCAAAAAATGCCATTCTTTATGTTCCCCGGGATCACAGGAAAGAACAAACAACATTGAGCCCTCCAAAAAGGTTCAAGCTGAACAATGGACGTAAAATGTACGTACCTAAAGGGACCTATGTGGTACAGGGGCCAGTAATTTCACCAAGGCTGAATGAGCCCATGGTTATTGGCCGCCCACCGCAGAGGCCCATGACAGACCCCACTGCCGTCCCATGGAATTACAACAAAGCGGTAGTGACATACAAGGGAAAAGAGGTCCTAGGGGAAGCAAATGAAACTAACCCAGCTGAGAAATACCTTAATTTGGAGGATTTGAACAAGGCCAAGAAGAAGCGCTTCCCACCCAAGAAGCCTGTTAGTGCCGAGGAGGCCGAAGAATTCTTCCGTAAAATGAAAACTGCGGACTATGAGGTTATAGACCAACTCCGGAAGTCTCCATCACAGGTCTCACTCCTGTCTCCGCTGGTGAGCTTAACCGAGCATCAGAAAGTATTGATAAAAACCCTCAATGAAGCTTATTTTCTGATTGAAATCACTGTTGAACAACTGGAAAGGATGGCAGAAAGATTCTCCGCAATCAACCAGATCTCATTTACCAAGAATGATCTACCCCCGGAAGGGGCTGCCCACAACAAAGCCCTTCACTTGATAGTTAAATGCGAGGGGTACTATGTGAAAAGAGTCATGCTGGATGGAGGATCCAGAGTTGATATCTGCCCTCTCTCAACTTTGCAAATAATGGAGATTGGGGAACCGAGAGAATCATGGCCTAACAATGTCTGTATGTGTGCCTTTGATGGCATCAAGAGAGACACCATAGGCGAGATCGAATTGATTTTGACTATTGGTCCTGTGGATTTCGAGGTGACATTTCAGGTCTTAGACATGGATACTTCTTATAATTTCCTCTTGGGAAGGCCTTGGATTCACGCGGCAGGGGCCGTACCTTCCACTCTCCACCAGATGGTGAAATTTTTTGAATATGAAGATCAGGAGATTGTGGTCCACGGAGAGGACGAGCAATCAATTTATCAGGACCCGTCAGTCCCATGTCTTGAAGCAAGGGAAGGTAGCGAACATATAGTCTATCAGGCTTTCGAGGTTGTGGTCGCCGACCAATGTGAAGAAGGAAGCCCGTGTCCTCAACCTTTTCTCTCAAATGCATCAATTATGGTTGCCAAGAAAATGATCAGGCATGGTTATAAGCTCGGGAAGGGGCTCGGGACATCATTGCAAGATATCACAGAACCTATCACTTTGGCTGCTAGCGAGAAGTTCTTTGGTGTGGGCTTTCACGCCAAGCCAGCTGATGAAACATGGGCAAATGAGCGGAAGAACAATGGTTGGGTCTGCCTCAGCCAATCCAGCATCTGTTTGAAACATTCGTCAAGCCCAAGTACACAGAAGAGGAAGACGAGGCCTTCACGGCCGAAGAAATTGGAGAAATATGTGGGGTTATGAGGCAGATGTTGTATGAAGCCCACATGGTCCACCCGGGAGAAGGATCGAGCACCGCTGAGGTGCTGTATATGGGGCCCAATGCCAAGTTGCAAAACTGGAAGGCTACTCCGTTCCCAATCAGGAGAGAATCCCGGTAGTCCAGTCTTGCCACCTTTTCTACATCACGAGTTATTCCAGGGTGTAACTCGGATGTTTTCTTTAGTTTACTATCTTTAAATTCCAATGTAAACCCAGTTATCTTCAAAATTCAATGAAATGAAATCAATATTTCATCGTTCATGAATCACCCTCTTTATTCTTTCTGATTATTGTTACTTTTTCTTATTTCTTCTTTCAGTTCTAATAATGTGGCTTTAAATAACATGACATGCTTGCGGACTTCATGCCCAGATCCAAACACGCTGTCTAATTGTGAAATAATGAATCAAGAACTGGAATACAATGAAGAAGAGGCTTTTAGAGAAATAAATCGAGAATCGGAACAATTTGAGAATAAGCCTAAGCCGAATCTAAATGAAACCGGGCCAGTAAATTTGGGTAGTTCAGAAGAGGCCCAAGAAACCATGATAAGCATTCACACAGATGAAAGAACTAGGGATGCACTGATCCAACTTTTGTTTGAATTCAAAGATGTGTTTGTTTGGTCCTACGATGATATGCCAGGATTAAGCGTTGACCTAGTGGTTCACAAATTGCCAACTTACCCCGATTGTCCCCCTGTCTAGCAAAAATAGAGGAAATTCAAAACCAATATTAGTGACAAGATCAAAGAAGAGGTCACTAAACAATTGAAAGCAGGTGTGATCCAAGTGGTCCGATACACCACCTGGTTGGCTAATGTGGTCCCACTGCCAAAGAAAGACGGGAAAACCCGAATGTGTGTCGACTATCGGAATCTGAACAAAGCAAGTCCCAAAGACAACATTCCTTTGCCAAACATCCACATTCTTGTTGACAACTGTGCCAAACACGAGATACAATCCTTCATGGATTGTTATGCTGGATACCATCAGGTCTTGATGGATGAAGAAGATGCGGAAAAGACAGCCTTCACCACACCCTGGGACACCTATTGTTACAGGGTCATGCCTTTTGGATTGAAGAACGTCGGGGCAACATACATGAGAGCTATGACTACCATCTTTCATGACATGATGCACCAAGAAATCGAGGTGTACGTGGACGATGTGATCATTAGGTGTGCAAGTATGATTTGAAGCTAAACCGGCTAAATGTGCATTTGGAGTTCCGTCTGGGAAACTTTTAGGATTCATAGTTAGTCGGAGTTTTACCTCCTCCAAGAACCTAGAAAGAGGTTATGAGCTTGTTGGGAAGGTTGAATTACATCAGCCGGTTCATTGCTCAGTTGACTTCCACATGTGAACCCATATTTAAGCTGTTGAAGAAAGATGCAGCGATCAAATGGACAGATGAGTGTCAAGAAGCCTTTGACAAAATCAAAGAATATCTGTCAAATTTGCCAGTCTTGGTCCCACCCGAACCTGGGAGGCCTTTGTTTTTGTACCTGACAGTCTTGGAGAATTCTTTTGGCTGTGTCCTCGGGCAACATGATGTGACCGGGGAAGAAAGAGCAGGCAATCTACTATTTGAGCAAAAAGTTCACAAGTTATGAAGCCAAATACACCCTGTTGGAAAGGACTTACTGCGCCCTAACTTGGGTCGCTCAGAATCTTAGGCATTACTTGTTGGCCTACACCACCTACCTCATCACCAGGTTGGATCCTTTAAAGTACATATTCCAGAAGCCGATGCCCATGGGGAGGCTAGCAAAATAGCAAATCCTGCTCACTGAATTCGACATAGTCTATGTTACTCGCACGGCAATGAAAGCTCTAGCTCTAGCAGATCACCTGGCTGAAAACCCTATTGTTGATGAATATCAGCCTTTGAGTACCTACTTTCTGGACGAGGAAGTAAACTCAGTTGAGGTAATTTCGAAAGATGTCAATGCTTGGAAAATATTCTTCGATGGGGCGGTGAACGCAAAAGGTGTCGGGATTGGGTCAATTTTGATCTCACCCACTGGTCAGTACTATCCAGCCACAGCCCGGCTTTGGTTTTTCTGCACAAACAACACTGCCGAGTATGAAGCCTGCATTATGGGCATGAATATGGCAATTGATCAAAATGTGAAAGAATTGGTAATCATGGGAGATTCAGATCTGATTATCCGACAGGCTCAAGGAGAATAGGAAACTCGGGATGTCAAGCTTATACCATACAGGCAACATATGGAAGATCTTAGCAAACGGTTCGAATCCGTTGAGTTCAGGTACGTCCCTCGGTTTCACAATATTTTAGACGATGCACTTGCTACCTTGGCCTCGATGTTGCCATATCCAAGCAATGTCCACATTGACCCGTTGGAAATTCAAATCCGAGAAAGGCATAGGTATTGCAATACAGTTGAGGTAAAGCCAAGTGTTCAGCCATGGTACCATGATATCAAGATGTTTCTAAAAACGAAGGAATATCCCGAGCAAGCCAGTGGAGATCAAAAGAGAACCATTAGAAGGCTCGCTGGTGGTTTCTTCTTGAGCGGAGAAGTTTTGTACAAAAGGACTACAGATTTGAACCTTTTGAGATGTGTGGATACCCAAGAGGCCGGANGAATCATGAATGAAGTACACGCAGGAGTATGTGGGCCGCATATGAATGGACACGTCCTTGCAAAGAAAATCCTTCGAGCATGGTATTACTGGATCACCATGGAAAAGGATTGATTCAGCTTCGTCCGAAAATGCCATCAGTGTCAGGTACACGGCGACTTGATTCATGCACCGCCCTCAAAGTTGCATCCTATGTAGGCACCATGGCCATTCGTTGCTTGGGGTATGGATATTATTGGGCCAATTGAGCCAAAAGCTTCAAATGGGCATAGATTCATATTGGTTGCCATCGATTACTTCACAAAGTGGGTTGAAGCAATTACTCTCAAGGCTGTCACTAAGAAAGCAGTGGTAGACTTCGTGCACTCCAACATCATTTGCCGTTTTGGTATTCCTACAACTATCATTACAGACAATGCCGCAAACTTGAATAGTCATTTGATGAGGGAGATGTGCGAGCAATTTAAGATCACGCATCGAAAATCTACCCCTTATCGGCCCGAAGCTAAGGGTGCCGTTGAAGCAGCAAATAAGAACATCAAGAAGATTCTTAGAAAAATAATTCAGAGTTCTAGACAATGGCATGAGAAGTTGTTGTTTGCATTGATGGGATATCCCACAACTGTGCGCACGTCGATTGGAGCAACACCCTATCTTTTGTTTATGGCACTGAAGGTGTAATACCCGTGGAAGTTGAAATCCCTTCCCTCCGAATCATTGTTGAAGCTAAAATTGAGGACAGTGAGTGGGTCAAAACCCTTCTAGAACAGTTAACCCTGATTGATGAAAAGCGAATGGCCGCAGTCTGCCACGGGCAGTTGTATCAACAAAGAATGGCTCGTGCCTACAACAAGAAAGTATGGCCTAGGAACTTTGAAGTGGGGCAACTCGTTTTGAGGCGTATTCTCCCTCACCACCAGGAACCAAAAGGAAAGTTCACTCCAAACTGGAAAGGTCCATATATTATAAGGAAATTGTTGCCAAAAGGGGCATTGTACTTGGGAGACATTGAAGGAAATGATCCCGAAATAGCTATAAATGCAGACGCAGTCAAAAGGTACTATGTTTAATCTTTCTGCGGCACCAGTATTATCCGATTGGGATGACGAAGGCTTTCATTCTCGCTACCCCAAACACTTCTACCCTTTGCTATCCCTTTGAGCCGGTTACCTTTCTTTGATTACCCTCTTTGTGAATCCGAAAACATCAAAACAAAAAAAATCAAAAAAAAATCAAATCAAAACAAAAAGAAAAACAAAAACAAAGTTCCCTGAACTACGTTCGACTTGATTCCGAAAGGATACGTAGGCAGCCTCTCTCTGGGGTTCAGTCACACCAAAACAAAAATCAAAATTTCCCTAAAAAAAAAAAAGTAAAACTGGGGCAGATGTTATAATGATTCGGCGACGGTTCGCCTGAAAGGGTCCAAAGTTGTAATTCAATCCAAAATTCTTTTTACCCCGAACCCTGTTCAAGTCCTTCCGATCAATCGGTAAAAGATGTTCAAAATCGGAGAACACAGCTATTTGGATCCATTGCGATCAAAATGAGAGAGATAAAATGAGAGAGTCTTGTTGGTAAAAACCCACACGGGCACCGTAAGGCGATGGTGAGTAGAGAAACTGAAAATGAGAGAGTGTTGTTAGTGAAAACTCGCAAAGAGCACTATAAGGCGACGGTAAGAAGAGAAATGAGAGAGATCCATTGGCGAAAACCCGCAAAGGGCGCAATTGATCGAAAAGAGGGAATTCCTTACAACCATCGGCACTGAAAGAGTCTTGGCAAGGTTTCCCGATTTTAAAACATAGGTCATAATGGGTTTATGAGAAGTTGGATAGTTGCACAGATCGGGTATCCAGTCCAAGAAGCATGTCATGTCTATTGAAGTCTGCATGCACTCCAGATAAGTCCTTCTTTCTTCCCCCTAAAGGGACACCTCTTGTTAAATTCATTATCCTATCCTTTGTTTACTTTTCTTTGAGTCCCTTTCGGTCTAATCCCTCTTCGAAACTAATACAAAGAAAAGATAGCAAGATTGGTTTTACAGGTTTCTGCTTAACGAAAGCCAAACACAAAGAAAAGCACCCAGCCTCAGCAGGTGCATCAAGTCGATCTCGACTGATCATGATGGACGATGCTCCAGGTTTAAATTTATTGTAAAGGAAAGAAATCCAAAGTCAAGTGCCCATAAAAGGTAGAATAAGATGAAAAGGCCAAAGTCCCACACGGGTGAACCATCATGTGAAATTTTGGAAAATCAAGGTCCGTGGTTTTAGAAGAGAGGTCGATCTCCAGAAAGCCAGCAAGCAGTAGAGGTGCTCATCAAATGCGTGGGGCCGAGATCAAAACAATCAAGGCCACAAAATCAACCACCGTTTCAAACTAACCATTGTTCTTTGTTTGAAAACATGAAACAAGTGCAACTCAAAGCAGCCTTGCAAGAAGCAGGTGCAGCCAAAAGAAACTGCGCAAGGGCTAAAAATAGCTTTGCAGCAACGATCCATAAAGGGAAGTCCCCTCCAAATTCTTTCCCGCATTTACTCATTCCATAAAATAAATAATTGGAAAAAAAAGAGATAAGAAGAAAGAATTCAAAAAAAATGGTAGCCTAGGGTCCCCAATCTCTAGTTACGTTTTTCCAACATAGGGTTTCCACTCCATAGTTGAGTTTATTTTAGACATAGGGTCTCCACTCCCTAGTCGCTTTTCCAACATAGGGTCTCCACTCCCTAGTTGAGTTTATTTTTAGACATAGGGTCTCCACTCCCTAGTCGCTTTTCCAACATAGGATCTCCATTCCCTAGTTAAGTTCATTTTAGACATAGGGTCTCCACTCCCTAGTCGCATATTTCAACATAGGGTCTCCACTCCCTAGTTGAGTTTATTTTTATACATAGGGTCTCCACTCCATAGTCGCTTTTCCAACACAGGGTCTCCACTCCCTAGTTGAGTTCATTTTAGACATAGGGTCTCCACTCCCTAGTCGCCTTTTTCAACATAGGGTCTCCACTCCCTAGTTGAGTTTATTTTTAGACATAGGTCTCCACTCCCTAGTCGCTTTTCCAACATAGGGTCTNCACTCCCTAGTTGATGCCAGCATAACCTGATGATTTTCCAACATAGGGTCACTACTCCCTAGTTGATGCCAATGTAGGGTCACCACTCCCTAGTTGATGCCAGCATAACCTGATGCCAACCTAGGGTCACCACTCCCTAGTTGATGCCAACATAAGGTCTCCACTCCTTAGTTGATGCCAGCATAACCTGATGCCAACATAGNTAGTCGTCTTTCCAACATAGGGTCTCCACTCCCTAGTTGAGTTCATTTTAGACATAGGGTCTCCACTCCCTAGTTGCCTTTCCAACATAGGGTCTCCACTCCCTAGTTGAGTTTATTTTAGATATAGGGTCTCCACTCTCTAGTTGCTTTTCCAACGTAGGGTCTCCACTCCCTAGTTTATTTTTAGTATAAATATAGGGCTTCACTCCCTAATCCCTTCTTCCCAAGGATACACAATCCTGATTTTATTGCTTTCAACAAAGAAATAGTTTAGGTTTTGTTACAATAACTCACAAAATTTTCCTAGTAAAAACTGGGGCATAAAATTTCGTTCGTTTGTTTGCTTTGGTGCCTGAACAGGTTTTTCACCGTGAGGAACAGGGTTGAGATGACCAAAAGAAGAAGTCTCAACCCAAATAAAAGAAAGAAAGAACAAGAAAAGAAGTTGAAATCTAAGTGCAGAATCGAAAAAAAGATGTGGACTGCCCAAGATATGATTGAAGTCACAAGCTTTGCATGTCCCACCCTGATCCGAAGAGTTGAAGGAAAATGAACCAGTGTGTGCAGCTAATGAGCATCAAGATTCAGATCAGAGTCTGCAGGAAGAACCATCCCAGACTCAAGATCAAGCTTTAGAAGGTTTATAGATAGGAATCTTGTAACTCGTAGTTGATAGACTTGGCTAGTTTAGCTTTTCATCTTTCATTTTGGTGTGATAAGGAGCTCAGCAAGCAGAAACAAAAGCAACAGCAGTGAAATCACAGTTTTCCGGTAGTCCCAGCTACCAAAACTTCCAGAACTATATTGACCTGATTCTTTTATAGCCAAGGATATGTAGGCAACCTCTGAAACAAGGTTCGGTCAGGCTTTTTCAAAAGATGCTTCCCATGGAGTTTCAGAACAGGCAAAAATCCCTCATAATTGCTGATTTTGTCTTTGCCCGAAAATCCTTCGTGTTTTCGAGCAAAGAGGGGCAGCTGTGAGCATGTGATTTTTGCCCTATACGAAATACTCATATAAATTCCCAAGAAAATAGGTTTTCTGTTAATTATTCGCCATTTTAGGAATTTTTGTAGAATTTTTCTTAATTATTTGCATTTCTGTGCATGTTTAATTTTTATTTAAATCATGAAAAATACAAAAAATATCATGCATTGCATTTAGGATTTGTTTTTACATTTTTTAGAATTAATCAATGATTATTTGTTTTATGAAAATTTGAAAATCACAAAAAATAGCTCATTTTTATATTTTTTGTCTTTTAATTTTAATTTATTGATTTTCTCTTTTAAATTAAAATTAAGTGATGTCTATGATTGTTATAATTAGTTAATTAGTTTAATTTCTCACTTTTAGATAATTTAGGATTTTTAATTAAAAGAAAAAGGAAAAAATTAGAAATAAAAGAAAGTATTGAAGAAGAGGTTTATTTTTGAAATTGGGCCATTTTTACACCTAAATCCGGCCCCAGTTCCAATCCCAAATAACCCACAACCCAAGCCCAAAACTAAATCCACCCGGTCCAATTCCCATTCCCCTAAATGACCCCGTTTTGATCTAAGGAATCCCAGCCGTTGATCATCACAGATCAAACGGCTGGGAACTGGTCGTTCATTTAATATACATATGTCCGAACGGACCCCCATTACCCTCTCTCATTCTCTCCCCTATCTCAAAAGACTAAACCTTAGCCGCCCCTATATTCTTTCGCCGCCTCCGCCGCAGACTGCCCACCGGAAATCGCCCACGGCGCCGATGCTCCAATCACCCCCATCTTCACACCACAAAATCCTCATGACCTTCCCCTTCCTAATCTCCAACCATCTTCCCTCGAATCCCTTCAGATTTGTTCGAATCTTTGATCGAAAAATTTGGCCAAAACCCTAATTGTTCCAAATCACTCCAAACTCACACCCTATAACCCTTGCACTCCCCTGAACCCTAAACCACTGTTAAACCTCTTCGAATCAGCCTCAATTCCCCCAAATGTTGAATCTAAGATGGTGAGGAAAAAACCCTAGTTCTTCTTCGTCTAATCTTGGCCAGTGCATGAGATTTATGAACCCAGACGACCATTAGTTGGTTGTTTTTATTAAGACCAGCCAATTAATGGACGTATAAAGTTCATGGGTGTCCCTGCAGAAGTTTCAGTAACTGGTTTGCCTCAGGTATTTTCTTTTTCCTTTTTGTTTCTTTTCTTTTCTCACTTCTTTGTTCTTAATGTCTATCCCATCTTTGTTTTCCCTTTTCATGTAGCCAGCAATTGTGTTTTTCTTTACTTGTTTTAATTTCTTTACATAATAGTCTGCTCTTTTCTTCTTTGATGTTCTCTGTCAATTAGTATTAATTTGTAGTTGATTGTCAATTAATTAGCTAATTTAGGGTTTCGGACTTCTTAACTAGTTCTTAAAAAATGTTGTGATTGTTTTCAGAATTTGAATTGCTGATTGAGTTTTACTTCTGAGCTTAATAGATTTTCACCCTAGAAACGTTAGTTAGCTGCGTAATTTTTAGCATTATTAATTTCATTACCTTGGTTTGCCTTGAATAAAATAGAGATGTCATGTTTAGATGATTAAAGTTAGATAGATAGAATAGCCCTGTTATTAATCAGTTTGATCTTCAATTAAAATTGCATCAGCTCTCTTTTACTCTCATTCTGTTAGTATTTTTTTTGCATCTTTCGACTTACTCTAATTGTGTTTGTCCTAATTTGAAAATCATTTGAAAATTCAGGGACTTAGGAAAGTTCTAGAATACAGCACAGTTGTCCTTATCCTTAGAAAATAGTAATTTTGGATAAGGAAAAAGGACAGTACAGCTGTAAAATATGTTGTTTAGGTCAGAATATTCTTTCTTGGATGCTTCTTTTGAGCACTCTATAAAAAGAGAACACTCACTCACTCTGAAGAGGAGGATCATGAGCATATACAAAGATTCAGCCTATTTTCTCGGCACAAAAAGCTCTAATTTCTTTTTAAAAAGTGGAGATTTCAGAAATCTTGAAAACTTCAAGTATTCTCGTTTTTTTTATTCTTTACAAGATTGAAAACATGTTTTGAAAATAGAAGATTTTTTTATATCCTTTAGCTGGACTTCTTGGTGTCAAGCTGGTTTTGCTTTGGATTTGATTTCTTGGGTTGATTTTTGGGGTTTGTTGCTGCTGGATCTTGTTGTTTTTCTCAGCCAGTTTATTTCCAGAAAGCTTTTGTTTTCTTTGTTATTTGGCTGATAAAGGTATACCTTTGGACTCACATGTTTGGTTTGGGTTCATTTAGCCCTTTTTCCGTAATCTTTGTCTAGATGTTTGAATGAAATGCTCTTGGTTGTTAAATGTCTCCAGCTTATTTGTTCTTTGTGACTATGATTCTCTTTAAAATATGTTCATTTGTTACTTCACTAGCATGCCTCAGCATTTTTACTTAGCTGAAATCCTTATATGTGCTGGAATGGTTTGAGCATGAACTCCTAATTACTGAAATAGCCCCCTTTTAAATTGCTCTTTTAGTTAATGTTAAAGTTACATTGATTCATGGCTTTCTTATACGTAATAATGGCTATATTATTACTGTTATTTTTATGTTGGCATGTAAGATGGCCATAAGGCCAAATAATCTCAAGATTGAAGTTGAAAATGCGAATTTGTAAGAGGCAGTTCCATAGCCGTTCTCTTGCAAGTCAACACATTATAGCAGAGGACCTGAGGGTAGAAGAAAAATCAGAAATTTATTTTGATCATTTTAATACACTTTTAGACAGTAGTATGATAATTTTGAAAAAATGATATTTTGTATATTCTGGACTTTCAGCAGTGTTAATGGACTTTTATAACTCTTTAAATTCAGTTTTCTTTTCTTTGGTTTGTGTAGTATTCGATTCCCACAGTTAGACCCTTTATTTTTTTTTAATGAAAATGTACTATGGTGGTAACTTGGGTTGGACTTGCAACCAGGCCCAAGTTTTGGGTCATTCGAGCAAGTCTGAACCCAGGCCATTGGGCCTGGGTAGTTGGACCCAACAGCTTGACTTGTCTGTAAATACCTTTCTTTAGCAACTTACAAATGTATATCTGATGAATCTCGCCAATCAATGTAGTAAAATTAATTATTTTTTTAGACTAGCCCTGCCTTTCGATTTTTTTTAGAATGAGTTTGTTTCTTTTTTTTTCCAGCATTTTCGACCAATGTATATAAATGAAGGGTAGATAGGCCCAATTAGAAAACATAGCCATTGGGCCCGCCTCAATTCAAGCCCAATGTGGGCTGCCTAATTCAGACCCAACAATGATTTCCGGAAACCTTTTGATTTACTGGGCCAAATCGTGAGCCCAGTTGCAGCTTCAAAGCTGATTTGTTTAAAAAAGTCATTGCTGACCTATGCGTCGGATCCCGTATAACAAGCGAGCTCTTTATCATCTCGTGCCAGATGCAACATCCTTTATCATTCCACTTGTCCAAAACGACTAAAAAAAACCTGCTTATAATCAATTAGCTCTTGTTAAGCTTAAGTTAGTTTCAAATAAGAATATTCTTAGATGGCCTTAATTAAACACATTTCTTTTAAAAATCATTTGAGGTGTGCCATGCCAAATGAAACCCCTAAGCCCATGGCCCTCATAAAACTAGTTAGCTCTTATAGAAAATTTGAGGTGTGCCATTTTCCATTAAATAACCATGGCCCTTATTTAAACCTTGTAAAATTGAGGTGCGCCATCAATTGAACTCTCCATGGCCCTCATAAATACTGTTAATTTGAACCTTCGTAGTTGCGTTAGGTGCGTTCTTTAAGTAATTCAATCATAGCTACGGGTACGGTTCCCGTGACGTAGTTGTGATTTTAATTACTAAATGCGGGTGTACATTTCATGTGACCCAATTTCAATTTCCCAACAATGTTAAATAGAACGTGTCACGAACCGCGGATGCATTTCATGTAGCGAGGTTTAGGACGTGTTCTAAATAACATTGAATCTTCCTAAATGCGGTTTAAAATTAAAAGTCGTTAATAAGCTAAAAATGCACAGTAGGTTTAAAAATGTGTAGTAAATCAGATAATTAGGCCAATTTTAACAGTTTAAGCGACTGTGCTAGAACCACGGAACCCGAGAATGCCTAACACTTTCTCCCAGGTTAACAGAATTCCTTACTTAGAATTTCTGGTTTCGCAGACTTTTAAATAAAGTCAAAATTTCCTAGATTTGGGATTTTAAAATAAATCGGTGACTTAGGACACCAAATAAACTATTCCAAGTGGCAACTCTGATAAATTAAATAAAATAATCCCATTTCGAATAGTATCACTTTAGTTGGAAAACCTCCCATATATTACCCTCGGGGTGGTAAAAAAGGAGGTGTAACATCATGTATTGCAGTATGATTCTCAGTTCCTGATTTTAAATCCCTGAATTTTGAACACATGTATTAGGGCATGAAGCTGCAGTTTATGCTTTATGTATCTTAGGGCATGAGCCGTAATTTATGCTTTATGCATCCGTGGGCCTGAGGCCGCAGTTATGCATACGTATATTAGGGCCCGAGGCTGCAGCTTGTGCACATATATATATTGGGTTTGAGACTGCAGTTTAATATTCAGATAAACAGGTGGTTCATCATTCATAGGAGGAAGTATCATATCCTTACTTCATTTGTTCACTTCAGTAATCAGTTATCAGTTATCATTTCAGTTATTAGTTATCAGTTATAATTTTAGTTTCAGTTCCAACTGTTATCGTTTTAGTTATCAATTATCCGTTATCAATTTTCAGCTCAGTTTCAGTTTCATAATTTATAATTCATTCTTTCAATTTCATTACACACCAGTGTAATTCAAATGTACTGACGACCCTTTTGCTCAGGGTCTGCATCTCACGATGCAGGTAATGATTTATAGGATGACGATTCAGAGCGCTAGGATTCTTGTACCAGCTATTTGGTGAGCCCCAGTTCTTTCGGGGCATTATTATCACTTTGGAGTCTTTCAGTATATTCAGATAGTCAGCATTTTTAGTACTCCATTAGAGGCTTCATATAGTAGTGTACTAGTTAGGCAGAGTCACATGCTTTTCATGTTAAGTAAAGTCGGCTATAGATTTATTTCAGACTTACGTTAGTGTCTCCATACATTAATTTATATCATTTTGACTTTTAGTATATCAACTTGTGTTAGTTTATCTCCGCATTCAGTATGTTATGATATCACATATTGATTCAGTCAGCCAATTGGTTTCCTCGGTTACGTGCAGTCAAGAATCGGGTACCGTGTTACGTCCAGGCCCAGGTTCGAGGCATGCCAGTAATATTTCTTTCACTCGAGTTGTAGAGATCGCTAGACAAATTGAGAGGATTCGTGGTCAGGCTAGGGAGGTGGCATCTGAGAAGAGGCCTCGTTATTTTGGTAGTTTCAGTGGTGCCTCATCTAGAGGTAGGGGTTTGGTAGAGGCCATCCCATAATGCCCATTCATTCAGCACTTCAGGTGTCTCGTGGTTCTTTAGGTGGCCACAGACCTCGTTTCAAGCAGCTAGCATATAGTGCACCTTCAACTCCGGTTAGTGCACCTCCGATTTATTATTAGGGTGGTTACTTAGGTCGACAGGATCACTTCAAAGGTCAGCAGTCACATCATCCGAGGGCTTGCTATACTTGTGGAGACCCAAGGTACATCGTGAGCTTTTGCCCCAGGTCATAGAGTAGCATGCGCAGTAGGGTACTCATGCCATAGTTCTGGTTAGAGGCCGTCCGAGAGGTGGAGGTTAGATTGGTAGGAATCAACCCCAATTTTATGTATTTCCAGCTAGACCTGAGGCAGAGTCATCTGATGCGGACATCACAAGTATTGTTCCGGTTTGCCATAGAGATGCATCAGTTTTATTTGATTCGGGTGTCGTCCTATTCTACTTCATATTTGGATATGTCTTGTGATTCTTTGAGTGCTCCTGCTTATATGTCTATGCACGTCGGGGATTCTATTATGGCGGACCGGGTCTATCGTTCCTTTTTGGTCACTATTGGGAGTTATGATACTAGGGTTGACCTTTTATTATTTGATATGGTGGATTTTGACGTAATTTTTGGCATGGATTGATTGTCACTGCATCAAGCTATCTTGGATTTTCATGCCAAGATGGTGACGTTAACCATGCTAGGCTGCCTCGATTGGAGTGGAGAGGGACCCCTGGTCACTCCACTAGTAGGGTCATTTCATATGTGAAGGTTCAACATATGGTCGAGGAGGGGTGTCTGGCATATCTAGCTTATATCCGTAATTCTAGTGCCGAAGTGCCTCCATGGATTTAGTTGTGGTGGTGAGAGAGTTTCCAAAGGTGTTCCCTATAGACTTGTCGGGCATGCTACCCAATAGGGATATCGACTTTTGCATTGACTTGGTTTTAGGCACTCAGCCCATTTCTATTCCACCATACCATATGGCCCCAATTGAGTAGAAAGAATTGAATGAGCAGTTGCAGGATTTGCTTAACAAGGGATTTATTAGGCTTAGTGTCTCGCCTTGGGGTGCACCAGTGTTGTTTGTGAATAAGAAAGATGGATCGATGAGGATGTGCATAGACTATCGACAGTTGAACAAAGTCACTATCAAGAACAAGTATCCATTGTTGAGGATTGATGACTTATTTGACCATCTTCAAGGTTCCAAGGTATTTTACAAGATTGATTAGAGGTTGAAATACCATCAAGTGAAGAATATAGCATCGGATGTCTCTAAGACAGCTTTTCGGACTCGGTACGGTCACTACGAGTTCCTGGTGATGTCATTTTTCTTGACTAATGCTCTAGCAGCCCTTATGGATTTGATGAACCGGGTGTTCAAGAATTATTTTGATTCCTTGTGATTGTCTTCATTGACGATATCTTGGTTTACTCCCGCAGTCAAGGGGAGTATGAGCAGCATCTTCGGATCATACTTCAGACTCTGAGGGATCATCAGTTATATGCAAAGTTTTCAAAGTGTGAGCTGGTTGGACTTGGTCCCCTTTTTGGGCCATGTTGTATCTTTCGAGGGCATCAAGGTGGATCCTAAGAAGATTGAGGCGGTTCAGAACTGACCTAGACCTACTTCAGCTACAGAGATTTGGAGTTTCTTGTGTTTTGCGGGTTATTATCACTGGTTCGTGGAGGGGTTTTCATCTATCTCAGCCCTTTTAACCAAGTTGACCCAGAAGGGTGCTCTTTTTAGATGGTCAGATTAGTGTGAGGTGAGCTCTCAGAAGGTCAAGACTATATTGACTACAACCCAACTGTTGGTGTTGCCTATGGGTTTGGGATCTTACGCTGTGTATTATGATGCATCGTGTATTGAACTTGGTGTAGTATTGATGCAGGACGGTAGGGTGATTGCCTACACGTCTCGACAATTGAAGGTTCATGAGAAGAATTACCCCATGCATGATTTGGAGCTGGCAGTCATTATTCACACATTGAGAGGAACTATCTATACATCATTCCATGTGAGGTCTATGCCAACCATCAGAGTCTCCAACACCTGTTCTAGCAGAAGAACCTTAATTTACATCATCGAAGATGGTTAGAGTTGTTGAAAGACTATAATCTCACCATATTATGTCATCCGGGAAGGCCAATATGGTGGTCGATGCATTGAGTAGCAAGGCTGAGAGCATGGACAGTTTGGCATATCTACCGGCAGTGGAGAGGCCACTAGTTATGGATGTTCAGGCTTAGGCCAACCAGTTAGTGAGGTTGGATGTTTGGGAGCCTAGCCGAGTTGTTGCTTGTGTTGTGGCATAGTCGTCGTTGTTGAAGCATATCAAGGCTCGCCAGTTTGATGATCATTACTTGTTGGTATTGAAAGACACGGTGCAACAGGGTGGTGCTAAGGAGGTTGTGATTGGAGATGATGGTAATATGCAGATTTAGGGCCGGATTTGTGTTTCAAATGGATGGGTTGAGAGAGTGGATCCTTAAGAAGGTGCACAGTTCATGCTATTCCATTCACCCGGGTGTCACAAAGATGTACCGCTACTTAAAACACCACTATTAGTGGAAGAGGATGAAGAAATATATTGTCAGTCATGTCTCTTGGTGTTTGAATTGTCAATAGGTAAAGTATGATTATCAGAAATCAGGTGGATTGACTCAAAGATTGGAGATACCATAGTGGAAGTGGGAGCGCATCGCTATGTATTATTGGTGGACTTACCACGAACCTTGAGGAAATATAACGCAGTCTGGGTTATTGTGGACTGGTTGACTAAGTCCACACACTTTATTCCAGTGATGAATTTCTATTCTTCAGAGCAGTTGGCTCCGATTTACATCCGGGAGATTATTTGCTTGCACAACATGCCCATTTCCATCATTTTTGACTGAGGCACACAGTTCACCTCACAATTTAGGAGAGTCGTACAGTGTAAGTTGGGCACGAGTCGAGTTGAGTATCGCATTTCATCCTCATATGGACGGATAGTCCGAGCGCACTATTCAGATTTTAGAGGACATGTTGCGGCATACTATATGGATTTCGAGGGTCAGTGGGACAGTTTTTACCTCTAGCGCAGTTTGCCTACAACAACATTTATTAGTAGAGTATTCAGAAGGCTCCGTAAAAGGCCTAATATAGGAGGCGATGCCGTTCGTCGATTGGTTGGTTTGAGCCTAGTGTGGCTAGATTATTGGGCATTAATTTGGTTCATGATGCTTTGGAAAAGGTTAAGGTGATCCAGGAGCTACTTTGTACAGCTCACTCTAGGCAAAAGAGTTATGCGGACCGGAAGGTGCGAGATGTGGCCTACATGGTTGGTGAGAAGGTTATTCTCCAAGTGTCGCCTATGAAGGGCATGAGAGGGTTTGGGAAGAAGGGCAAGTTGAGCCCGAGGTTTATTGGCCCATTTGAGATCTTGGAGAGAGTTGGGGAGGTTAATTATATGCTTGTTTTGCCTCCTAGCCTAGTAGCGGTACATCCAGTATTTTACTTTTATATGCTTTGGAAGTATCATAAGGACACGTCACATATTTTAGACTTTAGCACGATATAACTTGATGAGAATTTGACCTATGAGGAATAGCTAGTAGCTATTCTAGACTGGTAGGTTTGAAAGTTGAGACCCAAGAGCTTTCCTTCTGTGAAGGAGCAGTGGAGAGGTCAGCCGTTTGAGGAGGTTATGTAGGGGTCCGAGTCCAAAGTAGATACCCACATCTTTTAACCAGTCCATGTACTTTTCCATGTCCATTCGAGTACGGACGTTTCTTTTAGAGGTGGAGAATGTGACGACTCGATAGGTCATTTTAAGTACTAGACTTAATTTATGTGTTCCGAGACCTCTCATAGCTTTATTTTATGATATATGAATTTATGTGTTGTTCTTAGTAAACGACCTCATATCGGTGTTTTGACGATTCCGGCAGGTTCATATGATGTTTTAGACTTGTAAGCATGTTTGATTTGGGTCCCGGGATACCCGAGGGTGTTTCAGCACGTTATGTGGAAAGTTGAAAATGAGTTTTAAACTTCACAAAATCTTAAGTTTTGATGATAGATTCATGATTCTTGATGCTATTTTGTGATTTGAGTGAGCGAGCGAGTTTATGTGATGTTACTAAACTTGTTTGAACGTTCATATTGGAGCCCGAGGGGCTCGAGTGAGTTTCATATTGATTTAGGATCATTTTTGGCCTAGTTGAGTTGCTGGTTTTGGTGCTGGTGCATCAGTACTTTGCGATTGCGGGGCACTATCGCGATCGTTAAACGGAAACTTAGGGTTGGGGTAGGTTGTTCTATGCGAACACGAGGGAAGGCTCGCGAATGTGAAGGCTTGGAGGGACTGACCTTTGCAAGTGCGGCACCCCTCCCGCGAACGCCTAGGTTTGGGATAGTTGGGGAAGGCAAGAGGGGTTCTTCATCACGAACGCGACCCACTAGACGCGAACGCGGAGGCTTGGCTGGGGAAATGCTTTCGCGAACGTGATGAGGACGTCGTGAACGCGATGAAGACGTTGCGAACGCGAAGGTCAATTGGCATGTGTGCTTCGCGAACGCGGCAGGTGCTCCGCAAACACGAAAAGCACCTGACGCTCAGTTAAACAAAATCTAGAAGTCGGGAATTCGTTATCTTTCACCATTTTTGAAATCTAGAACACGGATTGGAGAGATTGTTAAAGAGATTTTCATCCCCACTTCATTGGTTAGTGCTTTTCAACTAGTTTTGATGTATTTTCATAATCACCCATTGATTTCTATCCTTAAATTACATAGTTTAAAGCTAGAAATTAGGGGTTTTGGGTAGAATTTAAAAAATTAGTAAAATTGAGATTTAGACCTCGAATTGAGGTCGGATTTTGAAACAAATCACGTATTTTGGGCTCGGGGGTCCGAATCTCGGATTTTGACCAAGGGGGCCAGACATTTGTTGACTTTTTAATTTAGTTAAAGATTGAACCTTTTTCGCTCGTGGGTAGTTTCTAATGCTTGTTTTGAATTATTTAAAACTATATTTGGCCATATTCAATTGGTTTGGAGGCTTATTCTAAAGAAAAAGTCATGGTTGATTATTGATTGATTGCGAAAAGATGTAATTATCGTGATTAACTTTAACTTTAGGGGATTAGGACTTGTTTGGTTGATTTGCTACGTGAATTATGTGTGGGGATGGAGTATATACAAGGAGATGAGTATATATTTGTTGTCATGGGTTAAAGCATGCAGGTGATATTTTCCTATTTGTAGCATGTTGTTCTATTTACTATGCTTTCCATATCGTAGTTAGATCATTTATTCCTTGTTTATTCACTTTTATGTTCATTACTTATTTTGGAAATTGTTGTAATATTGGAAGCTGAGATTGATTATTCTAACACTATTGTTGAGGTTGAAATTTTCTTCCCATATTGCTTGATACTTTGGGTTGTTGTTGTTGCTTGGTGAGAAAGAGTGAAAAGCATGAAGGGTATTACTGTGGCTCATTTTCATATGGATATCATTGATTGAATGCATGTGAGGATAAAAGCACGAAGGGTGATGTTGTTCACATGCTTATTTATCATGAGAGGTTAAAGCACAAAGGATGATGTCGTGCATATGTATATTTATTATGATCACTTGAGGATGAGAGTAATAGCACGAAGGTATGATGTTGTGCACCTGAATTTATTTGATATGGTGAGGATGAGAGTAAAAGCATAAAGGGTGATGTCGTGCGAGTTTATTGATTTCATTATTTTTCCTTGATATTTGGTAATGTAAAACTTGACTTGGTAGTTTCGTTGCCTGTTTTGGAAAGAGGTTACTTCATGATTCTTTATTTACTGTGTCTATCTATTGTTCCCTATACCTGCCCTACTCTGCTGTTTCATTTGACTCTTTACTTGTTATTCTTTTGTAAATATATATATGTACATGCTTATTGTAGGTGTCTTGTCTTAGCGTTATCACTACGTCGTCGATGTTAGGATCGATATTTACGAAGTACATTGGATCGGTTTTACTCATACTATATTTCCATACTTTTTGTGCACATTTCGGTGTTGGTCCTAGCGACGCATAGAGGAGGCTGCTCGAATCAGATCTATTCAAGAGACTTGAGGTAGAGCTGCACGGCGTTCACAGTCCCCGAAGTCCCCTTCCTTATCTTGATTTACTGTTTACCTTATTTAGAACAGTTGTATTTTGTTTCAGATTGTATTTGTAGTATTATAAACGCTCATGTACTTGTGACTCAGGACTTTTGGAAGTAGTGTAGATGTTATTTATGGATATATATATATATATATATATATATATATATATATATATATATATATATATATATATATATATATATATTTCAGAGCATTTCAGTCATTGATTATTAATATTATGCTTTTAAATTGTTAAAATCGATTAATTCTTTAGCTAATGTTGACTTACCTAGCAAGTGAATGTTAGGCGCCATCACGGCCCATGATTGGGATTTTGGGTTATAACACTAGTCGTCGTGGAATCGGTTGTAAAGCAAGCTTGTTGCTCATTAGTTATTTAGCATGTTTCTCTTGTTGATGTTAGTAATGTTTCATTTGTTGCGTAACATTTTGAGACTGGTTTTGTAGTGTGGAGGTGCTGGAGATATTCATGTATGTGTAATTATGTGTTACTGATGGTGCTATGAGGATTAGACAGGAGTTAGGCGAAGATGTACGCTGTAGAATCATATATAGAGCACATTGATGTTCGTCGGCTAGTTGTTATGTTTCTCTTCATTAATAGTAATATTGTTCTTAAGTAGCTTGATTTGTGGAGAAGGTTGGTTCCATCAGCGCCGTGGAAAGGTCAACTTAGTGGTAAGGCTATCCATTATTCCCTTCCTTAGTATGAATCTATAGTAAGTTCCCCCTCCAGAAAAGTAAGTTCCAAAATGAAATACTTAGAAATATTATACTCGTGTATTCAACGATAACCTATGTTCTTAATTAATTTCAAAACAGTCACCATTAAGGATTGCTCTACTCATGCCTTTAGTAGCCTGTATGTGCGTTAACTGGTAGCACTTTCATAGGTCCAATTTTAATTGTTTGTTAGTAGCTTCTTATCCTATTTAGAAGGTGTCTATAAGTTATAGTGACTTCCTTGTGAAAATTCCAGTATCATGACAATGCAAGTTGGCACTATGCGAGCTATTGGTTGTATACAATTGTACAGATGATGAGATTACCTTTTGTTGATAGTTATTGCTTGTAGTATGATTTGATGAACTTAGTAGAAGTGATATAAGAACTCTACTTGTTGAGGCATGTTGTTGGTACAATATATACGTACAGCGGACACGTCCAGTGACCTGGTATTACAGGAGTGCTAGCCTAGTAGATACATGCATGATAGCCTAGTAGATGATGAATACGCTAGCACGAAAGTACCAGCTTATTAGTTAGGTATGAGATGATAGTACCGGTATACAAGCTGAGAAAGTACAGACTTACGAGTTTGGTAGGTAGCACATGCATACGAGATGATACGAGTAGTTAGCATTTCAGTTTTATGTGTTCGTGTGACTGACATATGATATACTGGACATGGTATGATTTGTGAGGAGATGTTATAGAAAGTTCAGGAAGACAAAGCAATGCTACAGTTCCCGTTTGGCAAGACTAAGGTATATGACCTTCTATACTTATTATATGTGTGAGCTCCGATCTCCGGGTGATCTTGACTCTTGTTTTATCCAGTTATTTCCTTCAGCATTCTTTTATTGGATTACAATATTTATTTATGATTATCAGTTTCCTTACATACTCGGTCCATTATTTTGTACTAACGTCCATTTGGCCGCGGACACTGCAAGTTCAGGTGGGCAATTTGACGAACCCCCAAAATAAGTAATTTCAGTTCTAGTTGTTGATCGGTAGACTCCATATCATCTGGAGTGTAGCCGACCTAGAGGTCCTTATGTTCTTATTTTATATATAATCTTATGGAGAGGTCGTAGACATATATCGTCTATGTTATGTCAATCAGACGCTCTTATAGGCTTTTCTAGACGTATGGATACATGTGGTCGGTTACAGTGTGTTGCCACTGGATTCCACTATTTTTGTAAAGAGAGGTAGACTTGTTCAGCCCCTCTATAAGATAAAGATGCTTGTGTCTCTTTTTCAACTCCATAGAAAAATTCATCCATACTTATCCTTATTAATTCAGAGATTGAGATTGATTCATGAATTATCCGTGATTATATGTATGTGTGTGTGTGTGTGTTTGGGATTTTCTGATTATAGGTGCTTTAAATATTGTAAATTTATCGGGTTTTTTACATCTCGCATACGTAAGACATTAGATGCTTGCACACCTCATCTAAGTTGGGGTGTGACAATTGGTCCTATATATGTTATTATTCTTGGTTTTCAATATTATAATATATTGAAATAAGGGTTATGCTCTACCAGCATAAGACAGAAACTTGGTAGTCCAAGATTTGATTCTCTGTAGAATCTTATCAAGCAGAGGTTTACATTGTACACATGAAATTCTTTTAGAGCAAAGGGGAACCCTAGATATTTGAAGGGAATTTCTCCTTTAGTGAACCCGAGCATCTGCAATATTTTTTCTTGCACATCAGTGTTCATGCCTCCAAAGTAAATTGAGCTTTTGGCAGGATTAGCTATGAGTCCAGAAATATTTGAGAAGTGCTGAAAGTGCTCAATCAAGTACCTTACTGATGTAACACCACCTCTACAGAAAAGAAGTAAATCATCTACAAACCCCAATTGGATGATATTCAACTTGGCACACTTGGAGTGGAAGTTGAAATTTGGATTTTGCCCCAATTGTTTCAATACCCTGCTCAAGTACTCCATCACTAACACAAATAGGAAGGGGACATAAGGTCCCCTTGCCTTAAACCCTTTTTGGCATCAAAAAGTTTAAAAGGATTCCTATTTATACTGATTAAGAAAGATACTGTCCTAAGGCATGTCATTATCCAGCCCACAGATACATTAGGGAAATTTAGACCAATCAACACTTGTTCAATAAATGTCCACTCCACATAATCATATGCTTTCTGCATGTCAATCTTGATCATTCATATTGGAGAGATTCCCTTTCTCCCATAGCCCCTTACTAGTTCATGGCTCAATAAGATGTTATCAGTTATAACCCTCCCAGGAACAAAGGCAGCCTGGCTACTATCCACTAGGTCGTCCGTGACATTCTGCATTCTCTTTGTAATAACCTTGGAAATAAGTTTGTACAGTATAGTGCAGCAAGATATGGGCCTAAACTCCTTAATATTAGAGGGGGATTGTACCTTAGGGATCAATGTAATAGTGGTGCAATTGATAGCCTTATACATCCATGTGGTTTGAAAGAGCTGGATCACAATATCTGAAACATCCTCACCAATAATAAGCCATGCTTTTTTGAAGAAGCATGCATTAAAACCATCATATCCTGGGGACTTTAGATAAGATATATCTTTCAAGGCTAAGTAAACTTCTTCTCTTGTGACTGGAGCTATAAGGGGCAATTGTTGTTCTCTATTCAGAATGGGGCCAGCAGCTAGCACACTAGGTGTAGTTGCAGGTAGTTGTGTAGCACAAGTGCCTAGGAATCCCTTGTAAATCCAATGACCTATTCTTCAATTGCCCTGTCAGTGTATACCACATCTCCATTAGTAGTGGTCGGCCTATTAATGTGATTCTGGGCAATCCTATTCTTGAGACAAGCATTGAAATAGCTTGAGTTGGTATCTCCTAGCCTCAACCATTGAACTCTAGATTGTTGTCTCAGGATACTTTCCTCTACTAGGATATATTTCTCTAAGTTGAGTTTAAGCTCTTTCTCCATATCATATAAGTTTGGATCATTGTAGCAGGTTCTTAGCTTCTCTTGAATATCGTATAAGTCTTGCCTGGTATTTTGTATCCTCTGCTCGGCTTTACAGAACCCATGGTCATTTAAATATTTCATCCCTACCTTCATTAGTTTGAGCTTATGCCAAATTTTCTCCATATACTCCCCTTGCACATTACAATTCCACACCGTAGAGACAGTATTAAGAAAATCAGTATGAGCAGCCAAGTGATTCAGGAACCTAAAAGGTCTTGCAATTGGGTTCCTACTGAATGTGATGCAAAGTATGGAATGATCAGAAAAATAGGGGACTGTAACTTCAACTGCAAGCTGGGGCCATAGAGACATCCAAAAAGGACTGACTAGAGCTCTATCAATTCTGCTGTGAATGTGTGAACTAGTCCAGGTATAGAACCTTCCCGCTGTTTTCATCATTGTTAGGCCAGTTGATCCCAAGAATTCCTCAAAATCTTTCACCTCTATATCTTGTATTGCACTTCCTCCCATTATGTCATCAGGTTGAAGTACTGCATTTAAATCTCTCATAATGAGCCATGGGCTCTGAATATTGGGCTCCATTCCTGTCAAATCCTGCCATAGATGCTTCTTATCAGCAATTGTATGAAGGCCATATACTGCAGTGAATTCAAACTCAACGGTACAATCTGCACTTCTGATAGCAGAGTGAATGAACTGAGAGATAGTACAAAGCACTGTAACATCAACCTGTCTGTGATCCCATACTAGCCTGATCCTTCCTCGCCCATTAGTATCATAGTTATCATGCCAACTCCAGGTAGGAAAGACTTTCTTCATAATCTTTAAGGCATTTTGTTTAATGACTCTATGTTCTGTAATGGCTAAAATTACTATTTTCTCTTCATTTACTATCTTCTTCATCTCCTTGCGCTTAAAAAGCTTATTGAAACCCCTAACATTCCAAGTAGCAATAATCATTGATGATTGTTGTGGGGGGTCAGGAGGCTTTCCTCCTTTGCTAGAGCTGCATCTTATGTCCATCTTTCCTGGGGCTGCTTGCAACACCTACTGGAATGAGGTTCCTCTCATAGGGGAGAAACCATTCTCATCATCCACCAGATGGTGACTACTTTCATTGAATAGCTGGGGCCTTGCAACTGCTTTCCATTTTACTGTTGTCCATCCATCTTTTTCATTTTCAGGACACCCTCCACCTCCTCAGATGGCACCTCAGGTGTTGGTGTTATTGGGGCATCATTGCTTTACCAAACTTGCTTAGTCTTCCTTGTCTCAATCTTGGCTTGCTTAGGTTGGTTCTTTACTTGCTCGGCTTGATAGATATGTCCAAGTCGGCAGTAGCATACTGGATAATACTGAGGCCACCACTCATATCTAACTTCTTGATCATAGGGCTTGCTAGATGAATCCAACACTTTGACAATTTCAGGTAATGGGACAGTGATGTCCATTTCAATAAGTACTCGAGCATACGAAATCCTCTCTTTACGAGAGGTGCATTCATCAGCACATAGAGGAGTGCCTAATACACTAGCTAGTCTGCTCAGAGAGTTGGGGCTCCAGCAACTCAGAGGTAAATTAGGAAACGTTACCCATTGGGGAATTGTTTTGAGTATCTCATCACTAAAATTGAAATTGGCACTCCAGGGTTTGACAATCAAAGGTTTACTATTAAGCATATGAGGCCAAGACATCAAGACATCATCCCTATCACCACAGCTATAGAATCGTATCAAAAAATAACCATCGTTATGGTAGTATATGTGAGGCTTATGCTGAAACGTCCACTGGCTCCCTAGGAATCTGGTCATTACCCCAATAGTTGGAGACTCCCCTACCACGTAGAGTATCAATGCATATTTCCAAGTCTCAGGTTCCTTTTCGATCTCAACTTTATCAAATTGGACCATTTTAACACCATTTTTATTATCGGAGCAATAAATTGAAGATTGATACCTTTTGAGGCTAGCCGATTCCCTGTAAATAAATTCGCCCACGTCTTCTTCTCTTGCATAGGTGGTGGTGGCTGCTTTGTAAGCTCAGATTTATTTGGGTTAACAGCCGTAATCGGCGGAGAATTGAGTTTCCCAACGAGTGGGCCTGTTTGCACCATAGCCGTTTCGCTTTGATTCACCATGCTAGGGTTTCCCCTCGAAGTCCCACCATTAGGTGGAGTAAGCATCACACCTAATCGTTCTATTTCCGCCTGAGCTTTGAGTATACTCGATTGTTCCACTTGAGCAGTGGCCACCATGCATGGCAATAGCAGTGGTAATCTCATCCGCAACATCAGCTTGTCTTCGTGTTCCCTTAGCCAATTGAACTGGAGCCTGTGTCGCGTTCTGTATCTTCGGTGGCCGGCTTTTCGCCATGCCGACGTCGGTGGCGTACGCTGGTTGCACCACTAACGTGCGCCTATATAGTGAAAGAGTACCCTGTTATCGTGCGCCGAGAGAATTTAGAAGCTGAATATATTGCTATTATTGAATGGTGTTTTCTTGAATTTTAAGTATAGCTTATTTTTCACTACCCAATCAAAGTATTTATTCCCTAGGCTCTAAAAGTTCTATCATTCTTTTGGTAATACTAATATTGCTTCATTTAGTTTCATTTGACTAATTTTTGAAACAAAATTTATTGTGAATGAATATTTGAAATATTTAAATATTAGAATCGACCTTTTAAGAAATGGAAAATGACATGTTTTAGTTCAAAAATATGAGGAACTTAACTTCCTCTCGTAATTGATGAAACACAATTTGTAGAACACATAAGAATAGTAAGATAGCTGCAAACTCTGACAAAATATTTCAGATTGGTAGGATAATGTTGAAAAGTTTGGGTCTTATCCAACTTTCTTTTCTACTTTGAATTCCCTTTAGAAGAACTGTTGCTGATACTACTTACCTTTAAATGTTTTTATTTTTTTTATTTTTTATTTAAAATCCAAGTTCAACTATAGAGAACATAGATAAACTCCGAAGTTGATGTTATTTATCTTAAAATGCATAAAATCACTGCCTCTATAGTGATAAATACATCATGTAACGTTGTGAAATTTTTTAGAGCCTGTTTGGAAAGCCACCTTAAAAATGGATTTGGATGTAATTGAGTGTAATTACACAGTTTGGCATGTTTGTTTGGCCAAGTAATTACTTGGTCATCATGGAATTGGGTGTAATTCGAGGGGTCTAATTACACTCTCAAATTCTCAAGTGGAGGTGAGAATTGGTGGTAATTACACTATGGAATTACAAGATTGCTTTTTAGTTTCTTTTCTTTTTATTTTTATTTAAATTTATTTTCTTTATAACTTTTTATTTCTATTATTTTAATTGTTTAATTTTATTTTCACTTTTTAATTTCTTTTGAAATATTAAAATATATTTTTCTTTGTATTATTTATCTTTTATTTCTCTATCTTTACTTCTTGTGATTTCATGTAATTGCTTGTATTTTATATTTTATTTTTTAAAACTACACCTCCTAATATTAGAGATAATGAGTCATTAACAAACTTGACATATAATGAGTGATGCAATTAATATAGAATTTTGTTGTTGAATATGGTTATAAACTTATCGTGTTTCCTAAATAACTGGCAATAGTAGGAAAACCGTAAGTGTACATGGACTATATTTGTAACCTAACCTTAGTATTAAGATATCTTATTTATACGAATTTCTCCATGGATGTAAACAGGAATAGGATATGACCCATGCCTTCTCCTACTTGTATGCTTTTCCTAAAACAAAAAATTAAATTAAGTTATCTAGAATTGACTATATGAATTCAAATTTATAGCATTCTCAATAAAGAATGGCTTCCAAATTTTTAATTATATGAATTTAGAAATTTGAAGTTTGATGAGTCCATGCTCGATATACCACATTGAAAACTGACATTATTATATTTACATGGGAAAAGAATTATGATAAGAAATTCAATTATTTAAGATATTTCTCAATTCAAGTAGAAAAGAAAGGATGCATCAGAATTTCAAGTGCTCATTATCAATCTATCTAGTACTCATTGCCAAAAAAAAAAAGTACTCAGTCGTTAACGTGTCGAGTCAACTAATTCAAAAGGATTGCGAATTGCTTCGAGGGTAAGAGATTGGAGTACCTCTCGTTCAATTTCTTATTGCCACGTGTCCATCATGCAGCTCTTTCTTTCTTACAAGCCAGCTGATGAAGAAACTATTGTCAAGGCTGGACTAAACGACCAAATCTGGTGGTGATGTTGCAGCTACGGTGAATACGTTGGATTTATAGATAAACACATGAAAACCATGTTGTTGGATAATTCTTAGAAACTTGGGAATTGGATTATATGCACACATTCTATCCCCGAGAATATACTTGAGTTTTTTTGTGCTTTCGTCTAGTTAGTGCTCCATTATTTAGTTAATCATGAGAGAACAAAGTTTATTAGGAGTTAGTCTATTAAATGTTTTAAGTTTAATAAACAAAAAATTTAGAAAGGTAGGGAACCGGAATAACCAACGTTAACATTTTCTAGCATTCTGCATCTTGTATTTTCGTACCTTTATTTCTCCATTAAAGATTAAAATAGTAATTTTGAAAGTTAGTATGTGAAGAAAGGAAAATAAGGGGTTACTGGAGGAGAGTCGAGAAACAACTAAAAATTGTGAAAAATTACTATACTTTACAAGGCTTTGAAAAAATCAATACATTCAGAAAAATTATACGACTGATGCAATATCATGCTTTCGCCTTAATAAAACATGTTTTCTTTGATGTATAAAGAAAGGAGATTTGGGTGCCCTACTAATTGATACTTCATTTGCTTTCGAACGGCACTGTTCATTTTTTTCGATGTTTTAACATTGATCTTAACGGGAATAGCTAGAATATTAAGTAAGTAGTATTATTTTGATGTTATTATTTAAGATTACGTGCAAAACAAATAGCAGGAGTTAACTATGATTAAAGACCATTAGTTATAGTTTAATAAGATGATAAATATTATTTATTTATTGGCTTGATGTAAATATTCGGTACGGATAAGTTTTTACTCTTATTTGACTCGGTAACTTCCACGAACTACTCTAGCACACTATTTTCGTTTTGTGTTCACCCACCCCCAAGGGTGGTTAAATTTATTGAACAGAAAAACAAATAGAAAACATCATAGAGGAGCTACACCTATGAATACAAAGCTTGAGAGAAATGGTATAAGAGGTAAGGTATACGCCTTAAGCTCCAAATTTAGGGGCCCCATTTTTTAATACAAAATAGATTTTTTAATATAAAAGTAAAGAAAGTTCTTTATATATATAAATAAAGTAATAAATTGACTTGATTAAAAGTGGGTAGATGAATAGTTTTCCAACATTTCAATTTTTTACGTTTCACTCCTTCATTAGATAACGTGTAAAATTTTTACTCTCCCTTTCTTAACTTATTCAAGTCAATCTTTCTTTTTCCCAAGCTCTTCATATTTCCACATATTTTTTTTCTTTCTATTTAATATTCTTACTCACAATCTTTCTCCAAGATTTTATTAGTTTAAGTGTTCAACAATACTTTTAAGCTTCCAATAGTTCTATACTTCTATTTCTCTATAATATCTTATCTAAAATCAACAATATCTTAAGAAAGACTAAATGAGTTGGCTATAATATCAGTTGACAAAACATTATTAAAAAAAATCGATTATAAAAAAATTATTAACAACTTATATCTCAAAAAACTAGAATTATATAGCCTCAATATTTAAGGATCTAATTTTTCTTCTAAACCAGCTTGGTTTTTCGTTTTCTTGTTTACGGAGGAATAAAAGTTCAAAATTTGACATAATTTTAATATCTTCGCTTGATTTTCTGGATTTTTCTAAAACCGGATCATCAAATAACCTTATTCATTTTGGACATCATTTGAGTCGTCATAATCCAAACGTTATATCGATTCAAAATCTTTTTCGTGATCTCGTCTTCTATAAAATCTCCAAAGGTTAGATTACGGGATCGGAGGACTAATGAATTCACGGTTGGTTCATGGTTATAAACTTTCATCGATCCTTAGATAGTATTGTACCAATAGTCCCGGGGTCCATTGGGCTAAGAAATGTCCAAAGGATTGTACAAGTCCCAGGGTCCATTAGCTAAGAAATGTTAAATGAAGGAATAAGCTCAACCTATAATTCATGAATGTGGTGATAAATTAAGGGATCTTTACACAAATATCCGGACATATTCATTGTTTACTTTTTTTAGCCATATATGTAGATTATATATTGATTATACACAATTATACACATATATTACATAAATTATGCATATATTATACCTCCACCGGCTATTTTTAGTTTAAGCGATTGGGTAGACGACTATTTGAGTTAATTCACGAAACTAGCTATTTTAATTAAGCGTAAATATTATACTTACGTTGGTATAAGTTTGCTATATGTTTCATGTACATAAGCATTTTGCTTATGAAAAGAGATTAGGGTACAATGATATTTATTTAGCGATATTTATGATAAACATCATAAAAGACATACTTTTTCGACATTCTCAAGAATATATTATATCACAAAAAAAGCGATATATGGTAAAAAGTATCAAGAATATTGTGAATTTTAATTATAATGTTATATTATAAGTCGGTAATTAGTGACACTTACAAGTAATCCTGGTATTTCTCTACATTTGTTTAACTGTAAGTTTATATTTCGATTGCTCAATTTACTGCTTGATTTTCCCTTTTTATTTTCTTCTCAAGTAAGGTTCTAACCTTAAAAACTTCTAAGGTGTTTAATCAATTTTGTCAGTGTGTTAATATGACTTTCTCGCTGGCGATTCGTCTTCTGCTGGTGCCTTTCCAGACGTTAGCTTCTTCTCGGCCTCTAATGCCTTAAGCTTACAATTTTTAAAATTATTTTCCTGCAAAATTAATACTTTTTAAAAATCTTTGGATACTTTTATTCGGTGCTTTCATATCTTTGCAAGATACTAATTTGGAATGCTCAATGAAAGGTAGAGTTTGTTTGTTTATTTATTTGTTGCTTTTTCATCAAACTTAATTTTATTTTTGATAAAGAATTAGGTCAATTTTCTTTTGGTTTTCCATCTTACTTTCGAGTTTGTGTGCGAGTAAAATCGGGGATAATGTTACCCCCAATTTTTCGGAAAAGAAACAAAAGGGATGTATGATCTGACACAACCGCTAGTAAAGCCGAAGGGTTCTTCATTTCAAAGCCCGGGGAGGAAGAACGGTGCATCCGGGATCGGACGCGACTGGACATCGGGTCTGGGCAGAGTGAAGGTTCGAGACTAAGGAAAAATAGAGACGGTTAAGCACAATAAGAGGGGAGTCGTAATATCCGCTCTCAACCGGATGTTACGGCGTAAATCCCGCCCGATATCAACTGTGGATCAACCTTTACTAGGAAAAGAAGATTTTTACCTTGTTAAGACTTGTACTAGGATTGAAACTCCCCTATATAAATGGGAGAACTTTTTTATTTTAAAACGACTGTTGACACACTTACCAAAGCAATAAAGTTCACTTTTGTTCTCTAGCTACTGTTCATAGTGTTCTTCGGCTGCTTAATTATTCGGTTACAACTAAACCAGTCTCGAGGGCTCGACCGAGATCAATTTTCAGTGTTCATCCAAAAGGCCAGGCTTAATTGTTCATTACGTTCAGTTTGATTATTTTGCTTATCTTTACTTTAATTAATTTATGTTCATTGATCATTCGTGTTAAATTAAATCACGTATCCTTTAACCGTGTAAAAATTTAATTGTTACTCATTTTAAGGGTAAACAATTTTACGCCGGGGCTAAGGATAATAGTGGTGATTTAATACGAATCTCCATAACACACCATAATTTACACTTGTTCTTTGAAGTTTGATTTTAAGTTAATCTAAATATGTCAAATTCTCAGTCCGCTTACTTGAACGTTGATGCCGAGTCGGGCCACCACGGTGAAAACAATAACATGGTACCCAGCATAACATACCACCTGTTGATCCCAATGGCATCTCAATCGTTGACCTGATCGACGCCAACTCACATGTTGCCATCAACATCAACTTGCCAACTGACCCCGAAAATAGCATTCGCAGAGCACCCCGACCTTCGGTCCGAGAAGCACCCGAAAGGGAAGGTGATGGAGTTAGCTTGCAATTGATCTTCGAAATCTTACAAGCTTAGCAAGCAACATAGTGCAGTTACAAACCCAAAGTCATGCGCCTAACAAGATCGAGCATGAGCGGGCCAAAGAAAACGCTCGAAGGGATGAACAAATTACCGTGGAACCGGATGAATTCGGGCTCGGGGAAACTTCCGAGGTTATGAAAATACTCGAAGCACTAACGAAGCGGGTGGAGTCTAGTGAGAGAAAGATAGAGGCAAACAACAAGAAGGTGGAAACTTACAACTCGAGGGTCGATCAGATGCTAGGAGCGCCTCCAATATTGAAAGGGCCGGATTTCAAGAAATTCATTCACAAGCCTTACCCCCTGGTGTAACACCGAAGCCAATCCCGAAGAGATTCTGAATGGCCGATATTCCCAAGTATAGTGGGATCACAGATCCAAACGAGCATGTAACCTCCTATACGTGCGCAATCAAAGGCAATGACCAAGAAGACGATGAGATCGAATAATTGTTATTGAAGAAATTTGTGGAAACCTTGTCCAAATAAGCGATGATATAGTACTATAACTTGCCTCTGAATTCTATTGATTCATTTTCTATGCTTGCAGATGCTTTCGTAAAAGCCCATGCCGGAGCCATCAAGGTCGAGACAAGGAAATCGGACCTTTTCAAAGTCAAGCAAGAGATAACGAGATGCTCAGGGAGTTCGTGTCGAGGTTCCAGATGGAGCAAATGGACCTGCCCTCGGTCGCGGATGATTGGGCCATTCAGGTGTTCACTCAAGGGCTCAACCCCCGAAGTTCCATTGCTTATCAATAATTGAAGCAAAACATGGTAGAGTACCGTGAGGTTACTTGGTCCGACGTCCATAACATGTATTAGTTGAAGATCAGAGTCGAGGACGACTAGCTGGGGGCCCCCTCGGGGTCTGTTTTTCGTAACACAATGAATGACAGATCTAAAAGGATTATGGACTAGGAGCTAAGGCTAGTCCGAGATCGGTATCAGTCGTACGGCTCAGACAGAATGGGAAATAGATCTGGTTGCCACCTAACCAGGAACGACATGAGAAATGATCAAGGACCAAGCAACCAGGGTCTGATGAGTAAAAACGATTTTTACATGTCACTCGGGGGTAGGGAAGCACCGAGATTATCGGAGTACAATTTCCACGTGGATGCTGTGAGTATAGTGTCGGCCATGGGTTGCATTAAAGAGACCAAGTGGCCTAAGACACTTCAGTTCGATCCCGCACAGAGGGATCACAGCTCAGTGTGTAAGTACCATGGTACTCACGGTCACAGGATCGAATATTGTCGACAGCTAAGGGCAGAAGTGGCTCGACTATTCAATAATGAACATCTTCAGGAATTCCTAAGTGAACGGGCCAAAAATCATTTCAAAAATAGGGATGCCGACAAACAAATTGAACAAGAGGAGCCCAACACGTGATCAACATGATCATTAGAGGGGGGGATGTCCCCCCCCCCCCCCCCCCCAATGACCAATGATAAGACATACCAAAGTTTCTATCACAAGGGAAAAATGCACCCGGTATTACGTCCCGGAGGGGGCCATCTCATTCAGCGACGAGGATGCCGAGGGAATCATCTAGCCTCAAAAAGATGCACTGGTAATATCCGTACTAATAAATAAATCTCGAGATAGACATGTGTTAATGTATCCAGGTAGCTCGGCCAACATCATTCGATGGAGGGTGGTAGAACAACTAGGATTATTGGACCAAATCATACCAGCGGTCCAAGTGATGAACGGATTCAACATGGCATGCGAGCCAATGAAGGGTGAAATAACCCTACCGGTAAACACTGTCGGGACCACCCAAGAAATGAAGTTCTACGTGATCGAGGGATATATGAGGTACAACGCCTTGTTCGGAAGTCCATGGGTCACATCATGATGGAGGTGCCTTCAACCTTACATCAAGCATTGAAATTTCCCACTCCGAGAGGAATCAAAACAGGCCACGAGGAACAGCCGGCCGCGAAGGAGATGATCGTTGTCGATGAAGTGATCCCGGTGTCCGTAGTTTCGACATCGAAGGACAAGGGACTAGGTGAAGTAGAGGAAACCAAATAGCAATCAACGATCCTGGCCTCGATCGGACCGGAGAACATAAGGAGCACACAACAAACGAGGAGGATGATTATAGTATCCTGAGATCTTTTATAGCACCTGATGACACCAATGCCACTAATCGACAATCAAAGAATTAGAACAAATTATATTGATCGAGCACCTACCGGATCAAAAGGTATACCTGGTCACAGGATTAACTCCCGAGCTCTGGAAAAAACTTATTGATTTCCTTGAAGCTAATGTTGATTGTTTTGCCTGGTCCCACTTAGATATGACAAGGATCCCACGGAGGTGAAAACTTACAAATTGAGCCTGGATCCAAAGTTCCACCCGGTCAAACAAAAGAGAAGGCCGCGAGATCAACACACATTCATAAAAAAATAAGAGGTATCTAAATTTTGAAAATGGGTTCCATCGGGGAAGTTAAGTACCCATATTGGTTAGCTAACGTAGTGGTCGTACCCAAAAAATGAAACAAACTTAGAATGTGTGTAGATTATAAGGACCTAAACAAGGCGTGTGCAAAATATTCATTCCCTTTTTTAACATCGATTGAATGATCAATGAGATGGCCGAACACGAGATACTGAGTTTTCTCGACGCCTATTCTAGGTACAACCAAATTCAGATGGACCCGAACGACCAAGAAAAGACTTATTTCATAACAAAATTTGGCACCTACTGTTATAACGTAATGCCGTTGGGCTAAAAAATGCCGGTGCTATGTATCAACGCCTAGTTAATCGGATGTTCGAAGAACAAATAGGGAAATCAATGGAGGTTTACATTGATGATACGTTGGTTAAGTCCCTACGAGATGAGGACCATTTGAAGAATTTGCAGGAAACCTTTAACATATTGAGAAAATACAACATGAAGCCGAACTCGGAGAAGTTTGCTTTCGGGGCCAGCTCCGGCAAGTTCCTCGGGTTCATGGTATCTAACCAGGGAATAGAGATCAACTCGGAAAAGATAAAAGCCATAGAAAATACACCCTCGTTGACAACGTTAAGGTAGTACAAAGACTGACCGAGTGGATATCCGCGCTGCGTTGGTTTATTTCAAGGTTGTCGGACAAGAGATACTAGTTTTTCTCATTACTAATAAAGAACAACGACTTCTCTTGGAACCCCAGAGTGCCAGAGAGCTTTAGAAGAACTTAAACGGTACCTATCGAGCCCTCCCCTGTTTCACACTTTAAAGGCGAACGAACAGTTCTACCTTTACTTGGCAGTATCCGAGGTAGCGATAAGTGGTGCCTAATAAGAAGGTACACAATTTCCTATTTATTATGTTAGTAGAACCCTAGGCGATGCCAAACAAGGTATCCACACTTAGAAAAATTAGCGCTCGCATTATTGAGCAACATCTAGGAAATTAAAATCGTACTTTTAGTGTCACCCCATATGTATCGTGAACTCATACCTGCTGAGGAATGTATGCACAAACCCGAGCTCTCGGGCTGGTTGGCCAAATGGGCCGTAGAGATTAGCGGGTACGATATCGAGTACAAACTTCGGTCCGCCATAAAATCTTAAATTTTGGCAGACTTCGTGGCCGACTTTACGCTGGCCTTGGTCCCCGAGGTTGAGAAGGCATTACTGCTCACCTCAGGAACAGCTGGGGGATCTAGACCCTATTTACGGATGGTGCTTCTAATGCAAAGGGGTCCGAGCTGGGCATTGCATTAAAACCACCTATGACCATGGGTAGTGTAATAAGGCAATCTATTACAATTGTAAAATTTACTAACAACGAAGCCGAATATAAGGCTATGATTGCAGGTCTAGAACTGACCAAGAGCCTGGGGGCTGAGGTGATCGAGGCTAAATGTGACTCCCTCCTTGTTGTCCACTAAGTCAACAAGACGTTTGAAGTAAAAGAAGAATGGATGCGGAGATACTCGGATAAGTTGCAGGTGACTTACAACAATTCAAGGAATGGACTCGACAACACGTACCTCGAGATCAAAATAACAAGGCTGATGCATTGGCCAATTTAGGGTCATCAGTCAGCTTTGACGAATTCGACTCCGGAGTAGTAGTGGAATTGATGAACTCGGTGACAGAAGAAGGTCATACCGAGGTGAACTCGACAAGCTTGACTTGGGGCTGGAGAAATAAATACATAGACTACCTTAGAAAGGGAAATTGCCGTCGGATCCCAACGAAACGAGGGCCCTACGCACTAAAGCTTCCAGGTTCAGTTTGTTCTAGGGAAAATTATATAGAGATCATTTTTCGGGCCACTACCTAGATGCTTGGGTCTGGGGGAGACCGACTACGCAATGAGGAAAGTACACGAGGGTACTTGTGGAAACCATCCAGGAGCGGAATCCTTGGTTCATAAATTTATCAGAGCCGATTATTATTGGAACGAGATGGAGAAGGATGCGAAAGACATCAGTCAAAAATGTAACGAATTTCGGAGGCACTCCCCGATGATTTATCTATCGGGGGAAATACCGTACCCGATCTTATCGCCATGGCCATTTATGAAATGGGGGGTGGACATTGTCGGTCCCTTGCTGTGGGCACCCGACAAAGCCCAATACATATTGCTCATGACCGATTATTTCTCCAAGTGGGTCGAAGCACAAGCATTCGAGAAGGTTCGGGAAAAAGAGGTCATCAACTTCATTTGGGATCATATAATATGCCGATTTGGGATACCGACCGAGATTGCTTGCGACAACGAGAAGTAGTTCATCGGCAGCAAATTAAGTAAGTTTCTCGAAGAACACAAAATTAAAAGATCTTGTCGACACCCTACCACCCTAGTGGGAATGGTCAAGTGGAATCAACAAACAAATATACTCCAAAACTTGAAGAAAAGATTAACCGATTCAAAGGGAAAGTGGAATGAAATTTTGCCTGAGGTCTTGTGGGCATACCAAACGACTTCGAAGTCAAGCTTCGATGCTTCTCCATTCACTTTGGTCTACAAAACAAAAGCCCTAATCTCGGTCGAAGTAGGAGAACCGAGCCTAAGGTTCCAGTACGCTACTGAGACGTCGAATGACGAGGCAAAAGCCATAAGCTTACACTTATCGAACGAACAGCGAGAAGCTGCCCTAGTCCATTTAACGGCCCAAAAGCAGCAAATAGGGAAATATTACAATCGAAGGGCTAACCTTCGACACTTCCAAGTCGGGGACTTGGTATTAAGGAAAGTCACGCAACATACCAAAAACCCAAACGACAGGAAACTAGGCCCGAACTGGGAGGGTCTATACAGAGTTACCGGTATAACCGGGAAAAACTCATATAAGCTCGAGTCAGGGAACGGTGTACAACTACCCAACAACTGGAATGTGGAACACTTAAAGCGGTACTACTGCTAAGGTACAAACACAATTTCCTTTGAAGTTTATTACGCTTTGAACTAACCCATGCAGGTACTCAATTAAGGTTAAATTTGAGGAATAGGTTTGAAATCACGTGTTGCACTCTTCCCCTTGGACTGATTTTTCCCTGAAGTGGGTTTTACGGGGAGGTTTTTAACGAGTAAAATATGATACCCTAGTTTTGAAGATCGCTCTGAGGCCGTGATTGTTAATCACCTGTATTGGATCGATAGTATTCGAGCCCGCATGAGCTCAGTCTCGAATACTAGGGGGCCATTATCCCTAAGCCAGGATCCTTAGAAAGCATTTTTTATTTGAAATTAAAAGCCAAGAATTGAATATTAGAATTAATTGTAAGGGTTGAACGGTCAAACGAACTGTGCTCGTGTAGCTCATTCTTGCTATGACAGAAAGCTTTAATGCCTTCGATCATGTACTCTACATTCAAAGTAATAGAAGAAGTCTACCTTCTATATTTCATCAGTTAACATTTGCTCCAACGATATTTTCGTTAAGTTACTTAGAATAAATAATGGGTTCAAACCCTAGAGCCCATTGGCATAACCGAATCAGGGACTGCTATCCGACAATAAGATCGGGCATCTCGAGCTACTGAATCCCGAAGGCACCAAGCCTATTAAGCAGGGCCCAAATGTGAAAGGCTATGGCCAACTTAAAATGGTTTGGAGACTTCCGAGTCCGTGAGTAGAAAGTAAGGCCCTTACACAAGGTTAAAACCTATGAAAAAGTACTTTAGACTCAACTATAAAAAAGCCACTTTTGGCAAACAATCATCGTATCCGGTTGAAACATTCAAGTATTTTAAAGACTCTATTTTTATCAGATATTCCGAAGTCAAAGCAACTCGGAGTTGTTACTTAAACCAGGCCTCATTCAAACTCTGGGGGAGAAAACACTCTAAATTATAACAAGTTCTAGGCTAAGGCATTCATGGTATATTTTAAATAAAAGGTTGATGCTGAAAAGTAAAGAACATAGTATAGCCGAAGGGAACTTTTTTATATATATTAAAATTATTTACAGAGGCAACGTGAGGCGTCCCCAAAATAATAAAAAAAAGAAAATATGTACAAAGGAAAAAAAAAAGTACACTAAGGTATTTTTCGCATAGTCCTCGCCAGAGCCCGAATCGCTACCCGAGCCCTCGGGCTCGTATACCTCTTTAACTTTTGCCTCGAGACTTTTCGATATCAACCGTTAGATTGAACCCCCGGGCATGGATCTCCTCGAGGGTCTCCCTTCAGGATAGCTATTTCACGTATTCGGCCTTATTATATGGGCCTTCGCCACCTCCACGTCATTCTTATATTGGGCCAGCATATCCTGGACCTCATAGGACTCATTCGAAGTCGCCTCCAGCTTGGACCTCAATGTGGTGTACTCCTGGCCAAAGGCATCCCATTCCGAGACGGCCGAGTCCTGTTGTGCTCGGAGCTCATCATTTAGCCGAGACCATTTGTCGGCTTTATCTTTCATCACCCAGAGTTGGTCCTTGGCCAATTCCAGATCCTCTTTGGTAGCCTCCTTTCCCGAGGCCAAGAGGTCCATCTTTCTCCTTAACGCCTCAGCCGAGGCTTCGACCTTGTTCATTTCAGCCTGGAGCTGGTGGATCAGGTCTATCTTCTCTTAGAACTGCGAGGTTGTGGTGCTAGCAGCTGTGCTTAGCCTTTCGTTATTAATCTCAATTACCCTTACCTTTTTGACCAGAATGGCATGCTCCCGTTTCACTGATAAGGCCTCCTTTTGAGTTTTTTCTAGCTCTGCATGGAGGATGGGGAGTTCCTTGAGGGCCTCATATCTTTGCTCACTAAGAGCTTTATTCATGTCCTTCTACCGTACTGGCTCCTTGAGCTCAAGCTCGAGATGGCTCACCTCCATTCGAGACCTATGGAAGCTCTCATGGTGAAGCACCAAGGCCTGAGAAACAAGAACAATGAAATCATAAAAATATGCTAAGGTTAAATGAACCCTTTACGAGATATAACGAAAGAATAACATACCCTGTTCAGTGCTTGTTGTGCCTCGTTGAAGAGGCTCGGTACATCCACGTCATTCATCTTTGGTTGGTCCTCCTCGGTCACCAAGCAGCGAAGGTAGCTGACAACACCAAATGGTTCGGACAACACTTGGGTATCCACCAAGATCGTAAACATAACCGTTATTTTACGATCGGGATCCATGCTCGGGGCGGGGAACTACTTCACCAGCTTTGGGCTCGAGCTCGGCCGGCCTAACTCTGACAACGCATCCTTTTTCGGGATCTCCAGGTCTCCGAACCCGGAGTTCCTCCAGCACAAGTTGAGGGCCTCATCTATGGCCCATGACATCTCGGTTGGATATTCTTTATAGGCTTGAGCCTCGTCAAATAGAGACTCTGTGTAAGATGGTGACTTCGGGATGTCGGTGACATAGGCGGCTTCTCTCGGGGTGGGACTAGCTTCTCGAGAGGTCATAGCCACTTTCTTTCCCTTAGGCTCCTGCTGAGGAGAGTTCAGCCTCCCGGTCGCTTCCCTCCGGTGCTGCCCGCTGTTCTACAACAATGGCTAGCTCATGGGCGACGAACTCCAAGTTGTCATCTTCAGGGTATTCCCTAAGCCAATGAAGGGATTCGGGGTCCGGTATCCTAGCTCGAGTGCGCTTCTTGTAGCTCTTTCAGCCCCGGACCGCGACCCTCTTCTTCTTGGCCTCGGCGTCCGCGTCCGGGGAACCGAAAGACCCCCTCTTTCTTCTCTTTTTCTCCTCCTTCGCAGCGGCCTCGACGGCAGGTTGTCCCAAAGTAGAGGGTTTAACAGGTGAGGATGGAGCCCCGTCCTCGTCCATTGCTGAAAGCTTAGTGGTCATGGGAAAACCTGCAAAAAGGGACTTAGTAAAAATAACGGTTGAATAGAAAGGGAACCTCAATC
>NC_031999.1:44592838-44606981 GCF_001879085.1 Nicotiana attenuata
GGAGGGGTGGGAGAACACTCACCATGGGAACAGGCCTTCCACTTGGCCTTTAAGAATTTGCACCATTCGCGCTGGGAGTATGATAACTATTTGCAGATCCCCTCGACCCACTCTTTGAAAGAAAGAACTGTGTTGGGGGACTCGGGCAACCGTTGCATAACAGTAGAACCGGGAAATGAGAAAGAAGAACAAAACCCAAAAGGTATTTTAACTACTCAAGAGGAGAGGAACTTACGTGTCAGGTTCCACTTTTCAGGGAACGGCATGAACTCGGGGACAATAAGATCCTCGGTCTTCACCCGAACGAATATCCCTTGCCAGCCTTGGTCCCTATCTTCATCAATGCTCGCGAATGGAGATTTCTTTGACCGTTGGGCAAGATTGATTAATCCCCCTCGGAAGATTCGGGGACTGTAGAGGCGATGTAGATGGTCAAGGGTAATCTGAGGCTCCTCTATGTTGTTTACGAAGTGATGGAGGAGAATCACGATCCTCCAAAAGGACGGGTGAATCTGCCCGAGGCAGACCTCATATCTTTTTGCAGAAGCCGAGGACTATCGTATCCACTAGGCCAAGCATGAAAGGGTACGTATAAATACTTAAGTACCCCTCCACATGCGTGGTGTTGTCCTCATCGGAGCCAAAGATGACCACATCCTTTTTCTCCCACTTGCAGTCCTCCCGAACCGTCGAGAGCGTGTCCTCTATGATTGAGCATATGTACCTCTACACCTCCTCACCTCGATCCCCTTGCTTGGAGGCATTTTCAACTTTAAAGTCGTTGTCTATAGAGCAGCTTCTGGGGATAAAATTCTTTAAAGGAGGTTACGGGGCCGCTTCAGGAAGGACCTCCTCGACATCCATGGTCGGGTTAGAAGTTGAAGGGGCAGTCTGTTGGGGCATAGATTTCGAAGTTTTAGCTACAGAATTCTGGGAATACGAATGTATGAAGGCGGGCATGAAGGTTTGAAGATGAGAATGAAGGTTTGAAGGTCAAACTTGAAGGTTCAAGGACAAAGTATGAAGATTTAAAGATGGGAAGATGAAGATATGAAGATGTAAAGAACAACGTATGAAAATTTGAAGGGATTAGGAGCAAGTAAAAGATTTGGGGGGTAACTTAAGAAGGTTTAAAATCGGAAAGTAAAAAAGTGAAAAAAGAACCAAAGCTTTTATAGGGTGGAGGTAATTAATGCGTGACGTTTCGCATTCGAGGATGGTCAACCGGCAACTGGCACATGTCCGAAGTCAGAACGACACGATTGATGAGACGTTTCACTGAGTGTCGACCCGGTTACAGCGTAAAGAGGAAGGAACGGGGTCAACTAATCACTTCTCGTCACTTCGATAAATCTGCTCTCCGAAAAGTGAGGAGACTATCTGTGTACGGGTAAGATCCTGAATAATGTTACCCCCAATTTCTCGGTAAAGAAAAGAGAGGGATGTATGATCTAACACACCCTCGAGTAAAGCCAAAGGGTTCTTCGTTTTGAAGCCCGGGGAGGACGAACGGTGCATCCGGGATCGGACACTACTGAACATCAAGTCCCAGCAGAGTGAAGGTTAGAGACTAAGGAAAATGAGAAACGGTTAAGCACGATAAGAGGGGAGATGTAATATCCGCCTTCAACCGGATGTTACGACGTAAATCCTGCCCGATATCAACTACGGAGCAATCTTTACTGGGAAAAGAAGATTTTTGCCTTGTTTAGACTTGTGCTAGGATTGAAAGTCCCCTACTATATAAAGGGGAGAGCTTTTTCATTTTAAAACCACTGTTGACATGCATACCAAAGCAATAAAAGTTCACTTTGTTCTCTAGCTACTATTCATAGTGTTCTTCAGCTGCTTAATTTTTCTGTTACAACCAAGCCAGTCTTGAGGGCTCGACCGAGGTCGATTTTCAGTGTTCATCCAAAAGTCCAGGCTTAATTGTTCATTACGTTCAGTTTGGTTATTTTGCTTATCTTTTCTTTAATTAGTTTCTATTCATAAATCGTTCGTGTTAAATTAAATTATGTATCTTTTAATCACGTACAAATTTAATTGTTACTCATTTTATGGATAAACATAGTTATAATTCATAATTTAATGTAGAGTGATGAATGTTATTACCTTTTTTCCCAACGAAATTCAAATGATTGATTGTTTTGTTATAAGTCAATTCCAGTGTAAAAAAAACTCATTGGTGTGAATTTGTTACTACACTAACACACCTTTGACAACAGCTAAATTTTCAGTTATTCGACAATCATCATCATTACCTTTGAGTCAAAAATGTATGGTGTACAAGTTAGAACATAATAAAGAGAACTTTTCCTTATTGTCACTTTGATTTTACAAAACAAATATGCGTTCAAGCATCTTTTATTTGTCATTTTCCTACTTTATGGGACATACACATTTATGATTCGTTTATTGTGGTAAACTTCAACTTATTATTGTTTTTTCTTCTTTTCGATAAGTAAGTTTCTCATTCATTTTTTCCTTTACGAGGAAAGTTCTTAAGCTACACAAATTGTAACATTCATGTGATAGCATTTAATTTGCTATATAATTTCTATATATAGATCGGTTATCTGTTAACTTTCTTTTAACCTTATCTTTGGTTTGCTGCCGAAATTATGTGAATGATTGTTGTATTAGATTAGAATTAATCATTTTGTTTAGTATCTAAAAGAAAGAAAACACTATCGATTAAGTATAGAAAATTTCCCGATATTTCCTTATATGTGTAGCAATGGGTATGATCTGACTGACATTTCTATATATATGTGTAGCAAGAATAGATATGATCCGCCAACATTTCTTATATGTTGCCATTAGAATGAGTTAAAAATCAAAATTGGCGACATTTGATAAATGTCACTAATTAAATAAATGGCACTAATTATTTGCTGACATTATGTAAATTTCGGGAAATCTTCAACAGTAAAATTTATGATATTTGATTTAAGTATCAAATAAATGTCAGCAATACATTTATCTAACTTAAAACTGCATTTAAAAATATTTTCATATCCTAACTTTCTTGTACATCCTTTTGAGATGTGGTGGTATCGCTGCACCGTTGAATTATAAAAACTCGTGCATATAATAACTAATTAATATAGTCCGAACACACAGGTAGTGAGGGCACACAAGCCTGAATGAATTATCAAAGAAGCAAAATTCTAATCAATCTACACATTCACTATATATAAAACTCAGCAAACTTGTGTCTGCGGTTTCAACTTTAAGAGATAATGTCTCTGCATAGAAAATTTTCAATTCTTAGTGTTGCGGTTGGTATTATCTTTGATAGCCTCTTTGGATTCTTCGGCCTTGCCCATCACTGTTTCTTTCATCTTCTGTGTGGTGTCCTTAACAGATCCCCACGCCTCTTGGGCTGTTTCTTTTGCTTTTCCAGCCATGTCTTGTGCTGCATCCGCCACCTTATCTCCCATTACCTTTGACTTCCGCATAGCCTTTCATATCAAATGTTTAGCAGAATAATAAAGGATGATAGAGACATTATTATTAGTAATTAATTACCTCATCAGCAGCATTGGCAGTCTCGTTTTTGGCTTCTTGGCCGGCCCTTTTTGCCGCATCCGCGCCTTGTTTCGCTGCATCAGCTCCTTTTCCAGCTGCATTACGAGCCTCTTCTTTAATTGCCATCGCTAGGTGGCGTTTACCTACCTGTTATCCACAGATCAATCCAATTACAAATTGATCTATAAAAATTTATTTATACAATAAGTGTATATAACTTAAATTAGTATATAAACATTAACTGATCACCTGGAAAGGTCTGGTTGGTGCACCAAGAAAAACTCTAGAGCTCAAAGGGGTATGACCAATAATAGCTCTGGCATTTTGGAGCTTTGTAAGAGTAGGTGTTAGAGCCATGCTTGCCATTTCTTTCTAATTTGTGTTTTTTTTTTCAAATTTGGTTTCGATATTATTTTTATTCTACAGTACAGTTGGTAGTTGTATATATAGGGGAGGATCGGGATCAAGGATAACACGCACAAATACAGAAATAGTGGAGAAGAGTGCTGACCCATTATTTGAGGTTAGTTTCCTGTCTATTTCCCGAATTTTAAGTTGCCAATCAATAGAAATTAATTACAAAGAGCATTGTACGGATCGCTTCCTTCCTCTCACTGCCACTAATCCTTTTTGCTGTCTGCAAAAAGAAACAAAGGGATAATCAATAATGAACGTAAATTTACAAATTAATTTATATATTTTGCTGATCAGTTGGGCGGTTCATCACTTTTTTTAATTTTTTTATTTTTTTCTTGCAATCCATCATCACTTATTTAGAAGTGTAATTATCTTGCGGGAATTAAACTAAACATTTTTGAACCATTTAATTAGAGTAGAAATGATGCTTATATCATTTTTAAAAATGATGCTTATATCTTGTTTACCCTTAAAATTGGATAACAATTAAATTTATAATGTGGTTTTAAGAATACATGATTTCACCTGATAACAATTGATATATGCAAAGAGTAATAATAGAAATTAACAATAATATAAAGCAAACCAGTGTTTGAACATAATTTAGCCCTCGAGCTTGAATACCCTCGAACTAGTTTAGGCAAAAACAATTAAAATGTAACAAGCCGATGAACAAGAATATGAACTATAGAAAAGGCATTATATTGCTTTGATATCTCAGAGTGTAGGTCTTTACAAAATGATTAGAACAATCTTTATATAGTAAATGAATTCTATCTATGGTAAAATTCTAATTACGGAAGTAAATCCCATGATTAGCCAAAACAATCGCCCTTGATTTGATCTGCTCCAGGATTTCCGCCGTGATCTTCGACTGGTCACGGATATCTCACTTTTCCGTTATTGCGCTTTGCTCGAAGTCTGCCATATTAGGTCTCGATTGTTGCTGGCCTCGATCTCGAAAGGCACCTCGATCCTCGAACTCGATACCTTGTCTTTGTGCTCTGGTCTGATCCACTACGAGGCTGGCCTTCGATCAAATAGTAAAATCGAATAGGCCCGGTTTTAATCGTATACAGATAGTCCCCTCGTTTCTTGGAGTGTAATGAGAAGAAACAAACTGAGCTTTCGATTTTATACCTTGACATATCATGACGTCATCCTCCTAACGTAAGCGACAGAAGTAACTGAAACGTCCTGTCGGTTCATATACCGAGGCATTAAATGCCTGTCAGTTGCTGTCGGCCATTATTGGTTCTGAACCGTCATCTTCATCCTATAAATGTGCTTTCCTTCTCTTTGCCCAAACTTTACTCTTGATCTCTGCTCTAATCTTCGAAGCTCTTTACATCTTCTAAGCTTTTCCGTTCTGCACAATCTCTAGGCTTCGTTATCAACCTTCCCTCAAAACACCAAGCGTTATCTTCTTCTTCCTTCTTCAAACTTACACAAAAATGGCGAAAACGTCAAAAACTATTCCTCAAAAGGAAAAATTTTCTTCATCGCGGTCGGCCAGCGATAAAATGCCGGTGGAGCCGCGCCCTAAGGAGTGCATTCCCGAGAAGGGGTGTGTCCTTGATTCCGACTTCAAAGTCGAGAAGACTTCGTCGGTCCCTGGTCGGTGCGAGCCTATGTCGAGATATATATGCTCGATAATTGAGAGTGACCTCGAGCAGGTAAAGAAAGACTGTCATTGGGAAGATAAAGAGGTGGTGATTCCGGCTCCCGAAGAAGACATCACTACCCATGTGAAAGGGTTTCTAAGTGTTTACAATTACCCTTTCACGCTGGGCCCTATCGATCCCGTTATTATCGATTTTTGCCGTCAATATAAAATAACCCTCGATCAGATCCATCTTTCTTTTTGGCGAATTGTCATTCTGCTCCGATTCTTTGCGAACAAAACTGAAAGGATGCCTTTCACCCTCGACCACCTCATCAAGTTGTACAACCCCCGTCTCTATTGAGGTGGTTTAATAAGGCTTCAGCATCGGGCAACCACGGTTCTATTCTCAAGCATACACGAGGACAAGGATTGAGGATAGATGGGTCTGTTCGTTCGAGTGAAGACTTTCGACCTAATCCCGACCGAGAAGATGCCATTTCTCGAGGAATTGAATATGAAGCGTAAGTATAATCCCACATACAACTTCCATTTATTATTTTATTTCCTTTGTTCTTTCTCATCGACATCCCTTCCTATGATGTAGTGGTCTCTTAGATGCCCGGTGCAATTCCTAACCTCGAGAGCTGGGTTCGAAAATTAGCTTCGAGCTCCTCGTATGCTAAGCGCTAATTGCGTGATTTAGCAAGGGGCCGATGGGAAGCCAAAAATCATGGTAAGCCCCTTTTCACGTATAAGGTAACCTTTTCTGAAATGTTTCTTTTCATACTCACTTGATTTCCTTTCATACAGGCCTCGAAGAAAATGCAGTCACGAGGCCCCCATCCGGGGAGGAAGAGGTTTCGCTCCCGGCCTCGAAACCGACGAAGGATAAAAAGAGAAAAGGGTCTCGACCTTCGAGAATCCAAAGCCCAAGAAGAGTAAGGCTCGTAAGTCGAAGAAACACACTGCCGTCTTGCCTGCGGAAGTAGTTCAGCGACTAAGAGAGGAAAAAGAGGAAAATGAAGATGATGGCTCCGAGCTGGTTGCTCAAGTGAAGAAAAACACTGAGGCCCCAAAGGCCGCTGACCCGGTGAGGGTTGAAGAGATTCAGCCTTGAACCGAGGAGATCTTGGAAGAGGGACCGAGCAAGTCCATGAGTCGTCGGAGGCTGAAGATGCCTCCCGCCGAAATGAGCAATCGGTAGGTGTGACTAAAGGGGCTGACTCCGAGGCCATTTGAAATGAACAGAACGCCCCAAATGACTTGCTTGAGGAAATAGAAATTGGCGATTCGCCGACTCTCCCCCTACATTTTCTGAGGGGCAAATTCAGGAAGCCCAGGCTATGGGGACCCCCGATGTAGAAAGATCCCACGGAGGGGAGGACCTTTTTTGTGGTTGCTTTACGGGAGTCGAAGATACTACCGACCTGAGTGATGCATCGAGTCTCTTTGACGAGGCTCAATGACTCCTGAGTCGGGTAAGTCTCAACTCTCCTCATCAATATCTCACTTGCATTTATTTCTTCATGTCTAATTTTCTTTCTTCTTTTTGCATAGGCCTTGACACTCCATAGGGATGCGTTTTCTAAATCCCGAGCAGAACTGAGCCGATGCAAAGCCGATCTTCAAAGGCTTATGGAGGAGAGAAAGGCCCTCAAACTTCTTAGTGGGCAAAAAGAAGAGGAGATCAAGGACCTCCGAGCCGAATTGGATACAACTCATAAAGAGCAGACCGACCTGATTGAGCAGGTAATGAAACTGTTTAGAAGCTCAATGTATCAATTCGGGGATGATGACTAATACTTCGATTCTACATGTTCACCACAAGGCCGAAAAGATCGAACAGCTCTGTGAGGAGGCCAACATGATGAGGGCAGAGACTTTGGGGTGGAAACAAAACATAGACCGCCTTGCCTCGGAGAAAGATGCTGCTCGAGCCCAACTATCATCGTCCGAACGTCAACTCCAAAATAGGAAAGCGGAAAGCTCAACCCAAGCCAAGAAAATTGAGGAGCTCGAGGCTCGGTTGGCCGCCGAACTTGCAAAGGTTACATCTGAGGCAGAAAATGTAAAGGCTGATGTGAAGGCGATCGTGACCGTCTACCGAGCTGATACTGAAGCTGCTCAAGCTCGAGCAAAGGAAGTTGCTGATACCGCTCAAACTCGAGCATACTGGGCTGCCGAGCATGCCAAGTACCAGTCTCAAAGAGAGACTCTTGAGGAGATTCATGCTCATGGCTTTACTTTGCTGTCAAGATAGAGAATGCGAAAGAACTCGAGGCCGAAGCCAAAGCATTGTTCTCTTCCAATGACGATGATTCCGGGAGCACGAGTGGATCCGAGAGCGGAGGGGATTCCGATGGCGAAGGTGGAGCTCCCAAGGAAAATTAGGCACTTAGAATTTTTTCTTTTTTGAATTTTTTGTGTAGGATCCTGATCGGTCCTTGTAAATATTTTCATATGTATAAAAGATCTCTTTTCTTTCTGACTTGTCTTTATTTCAATTTCTTCATCATGAAAATTCTGTTTTGTCTATGCCTTGTGAAAAATTTGTTCATGAGTACAAGGCTTAGGCAATTTGATCGAAGTCGGACTAATATAGTCTTTGTAATCGAGTGAGTACTTGCTCGGACTCGAAGTAGGGTGGCCCTTAGGTTTTAGTTGAGTGAGGATGACTTCTCGAACTCAAAAAATGGCCTTTAGGCTCTTGAATTAGGCCGATATGGCTTCAAAAGAATGGCTCTTTTCCCTTTTCGACTTAAGAAAGTTCAATCATATAAAAATTTGTTATGCCTTAGCATGAAATGAGGTTGCTTCGAGAGTTCGAACAATCTAGTACCCTTTTAGGGTTTTCGAGGGTTGATATTGTCGAAACCCTTTATAATTTTATCGAGGGTAGCCTTTTTAACCGGTTTTGTGAAGATATTAGAAGGCCTATTTTCATTACGGAATTCGAACGTCTCCGAACCGTGTTAGTTTGGCCGTAGCCTTTAGTTTAGGATTTGCCTATTGGGCTTGTTTCTCCATTACATTCCGAACTTGTTCGAAATGTCAGTCCCTGAGTGGGTATAATATCGAGGGTTGCCTTTTTAAGGTCTTACGATCTCGAGATCTTAGTAATTCGATCATGTCATTTTTTGGAAGGCAGTCCCTGAGTATGGGGTAAGTTGTTCGAACTTCAGTTATGATCGTCCCTTAAGCCTATTTCCACGATAGATAAAAAATATGAAATTGTAAAGTGAAAATTTCTCTTAGGCATGAAATATTTGGTAAGGAAAAATACTTATTTCAATAGATTATACATGCGTACATGTATGCTTTAAGGGCTCAAGTAATCTACATGGGCACTGTTCATTTGACCATTTAGCATTTACAAAATTTTACCTATCGAAACCCAGTTGACACGAAGTATCTTCCTTGTGATAAAGTTGACATCCGAGGGTGATGCCCCCCCAGTATTCGAAGTTGATTGAAAAGAAGCCTCGGATACTGTTGAATTGCCCCAAGGTAGCACAAACAATGGTTGCCTCGTTAAAAACCTCGCCGGAAAAACCCATTTGGGACAAAACCTGGTCAAAGGGAAAAAGAGTGCAACGCGTGCTTTCAAACCTTAGGATTTTTGTGTTGAAGAATTCCTCGATTCCTTCGATCAAACACCTGCAATTGGTTAGTATAAAATATAAATGAAAATGGAGAAAGTTGTACCTTAGCAGTAATATCTTTTGAGGAGCGATACGTTCCAGTTGTTTGGTAATTGCTCGCTGTCCATCGTGCCAAGTTTGTAGGATCCTTTTCCGATGATATCGAGGACCTGGTATAGTCCTTCCCAATTTTGGCCAAGTTTTCCTTCGTTTGGGTCTCGAGTATTGAGGGTGACCTTTCTCTGAAATATGTCCCCGATTTTAAAGTGTCGAAGATTGGCTCTTCGATTGTAATACCTTCGATCCTCTATTTCTGTGCGGCCATTCGAACGAGGGCGGCTTCTCGTCTTTCATCTAGCAATTCTAGGCTCGTATTCATAGCCATGTGATTCGACTTTTTCGTTGCATACCGAAACCTGAAGCTAGGTTCCTCGATTTCGACTGGATCGGAGCTTCGGCACCATAGACTAAAGAGAATGGTGTGTCCCCCGTACTGGATTTCGACATTGTTCGATATGCCCAAAAGACCTCGGGCAATATTTCTCTCTATTTTCCTTTGTCTTTGTTCAATCTTTTCTTCAAATTTTGGATGACGGTCTTGTTTTTTGATTCGGTATGTCCATTCCCACTGGGATGATACGACATTGACAGGATCCTTTTTATTTTGTGATCTTCGAAAAACTTTGTCACTTTGCTGCCGATGAATTATTTTCCATTATCGCACACGATCTCGGCAGGCATTCTCAATCAGCATATAATGTGGTCCCAGATGAAGTCTATGACTTCTTTTTCTTTGACTTTCTCGAAGGCCTGTGCTTCAACCCACTTAGAAAAATAATCATTCATAAACAAAATGAAATTAGCTTTACCTGGGGCCGATGGTAGGGGGTCGACGATATCCATCCCTCATTTCATGAATGACCATGGGGATAGGACTGAGTGGAGTTGCTCTGCGGGCTGGTGGATCATCGGCACATACCTTTGACATTTTTCGCATTTTCGAACAAATTCGTTAGTGTCTTTTTTTCGTATCGGCCTAATAGTATCCTGCTCTGATGACTTTGTGAATGAATGACTCGGCACCAGAATGGTTTCCGCAAGTGCCCTCGTGAATTTCTCGTAGAACGTAGTCGGTGTCTCCTTGTCCAAAACATTTTGATAACGGTCCATCGAACGTTCTCCTATACAGTGTTCCATCTTCGGCAAAGTGAACCGTACGGCCTTAGTGCGTAGAGTCCTTGATTCTTTAGCATCCGATGGAAGCTTCCCGTTCTTTAGGTATCGATGTACTTATCCTCCAATCGCAGGTTAGAGTTGTGGAGTTTATCTCGGCATGTCCTTCTTTGAACACTGACCTCGAAAGTTGTACAACAGTCCCGAGCTAAGCTCATCATCTTCGATCGACGACCCCGAATTTGCAAGGGCATCAGCCTTGCTATTTTGTTCTCGAGGTATGTGTTGTAGCATCCATTCCTTAAGTCAATGTAGAGGCACTTGTAATTTGTCTAAGTACCTCTGCATTCGATCTTCCCGAACCTCGAAAGTTCTGTTGACTTGATTTACCCCAAGTTGGGAGTCATATTTGGCCTCGATCACCTCCGCTTCTAAGCTCTTAGCTAGCTCGAGGCCTGCAATCATGGCCTCATTGTTAGTCAATTTTGAAGTTTGATAGACTGTCTAGTTGTATTTCCTGTGGGTGGCTTTAAAATGATGCCTAGCCCGGACCCCTTCACGTTCGAAGCTCCGTCCGTGAAGAGGGTCACACCCCCGATGATGTAGCCAATTTTAATAATAGTTCCTTTTCGACCTCGGGTACAAGGGCTAGCGTGAAGTGAGCCATAAAGCCTGCCAAGATTTGAGACTTGATGGCCATTCGGGGTTGATACTCGATATCATACCCCCTGATCTCGACGGCCTATTTGGCTAATCGGCCCAAGAGTTCGGGCTTGTGCAAAATGTTGCGAAGGGGGTAGGTGGTTACAACACAAAATGGGTGACATTGAAAATATGGTTTTAATTTCCTAGAGGCGCTTGTTAAAGCAAGCCCTAATTTTTCTAAGTGTGGGTACCGGGTCTCGGCTTCACCTAAGGTCCGACTAACATAATAGACAGGAAATTGCGTACCTTGCTCTTCTCAAACTAAGACCCCACTTACCGCTATCTCTGAGACCGCTAAGTACAAGTAAAGTTGCTCGTCCACCTTTGAGGTGTGAAGCAATGGCGGGCCCGACAGGTATCGTTTGAGTTCCTCCAAAGCCTGTTGACATTCCGGGGTCCATGCGAAATTTCTCTTTTTCTTAAGCAGTGAGAAGAATCGGTGGCTCCTATCTGAGGACCTCGAAATAAATCGACCCAGGGCGGCTATGCGTCATGTTAACCTTTGTACAACCTTGACATTGTCAACAATTGTGATGCCTTCGATTGCTTTTATATAATTGGGGTTGATTTCGATCCCCCAATTTGATACCATAAAGCCGAGGAACTTGCCCGAGCCGACCCCGAATGCACATTTCTCTGGGTTAAGCTTCATGTTATACTTTCTCAGTATGTCGAAGGTATCCTACAAATGTTTCAAATGGTCCTCTACTCGCAGGGACTTAACAAGCATATCATCAATATAAACCTCCATTGATTTACATATTTGTTCTTCGAACATTCGATGTACTAGGCGTTGATAAGTAGCACCAACATTTTTTTGTCCAAACGGCATTACATTATAGCAATAGGTGTCGTACTTAGTGATGAACGAAGTCTTTTCCTGATCCTCCGGATTCATCTGTATTTGATTGTACCCGGAGTAGGTATCGAGAAAACTAAGGATCTCGTGGCCGGCCGTGGCATCGATCATGTGATTGATATTTGGCAAAGGAAAGGAATCTTTAGGGCATGCCTTGTTTAAATCCTTATAGTCTATGCACGTTCTAAGTTTGTTTCCCTTTTTAGGGACTACAACTACGTTTGCTAACCATTCGGGATATTTTACCTCCGAATGGATCCTATATTGAGAAGTTTTGTTACCTCGTCCTTAATGAATGCATGTTTTACCTAGGACTGCGATTTTCTCTTTTGTTTCACCGGGCGGAACTTCGGGTCCAAGCTCAGTCGATGCGTAGTGATCTCCGGTGGGATCCCTGTCATATCTAGGCGGGACCAAGCAAAACAATCCATGTTATTTAAAAGGAATTGAACGAGTTTTTTCTTGAGCTCGGGAGTAAACCCCATGCCCAGTGTTGATACCCAATTTTTCCCTACGTATTTTTTTTCATATACAAAATACTTTCAAAATAACATATATAGGATATATAAGCATACCCAAGTGTTTTGGTATTTTTCATAAATTTTAAAGATTTTTAAAATTAATTTATTGTCCATTTTAGCAATACAAAAATCAGTAACTATTCCCAAAACTATCAACTTTGGTGAATAGTTTATTTCATTCTCATACTTACACCAAAATATAGTTAAGGTGATTTTTGTATATTTTTACAATTTTATTTGGTATTTTTAAAAGCCAAAATACATAAAATTGCAATTTTAGCCTATTTTAGGATTAATAGCATTTCTATAATTATAAAATTGGTTCCAGCACTTTTTAATTAACATTTATATATTACTAATTGGTTCAGTGCTTTTAATTTGTTTTAAAAATCATTTTACTATTTTTTATAAATAAAAAGGGTAAAACTGGCTATTTAACATTTAGCCTCATTTCATTTCAATTACAGCCTCTTTTACATTTCAATTTTAACCCCTATTGACCCAATCTCAACCCCAACCGGACCGGCCCATTTTTTAATCCGACCCAACCCATAACCCAATTCAAACGACCCTACCTTGTTCCCACCTACCCCTTTAGATCTAGGCCATTGATCGTACAGATCAACGGCCATAATTTCCCCTTACCATTTTAACCCCAAATGACCTACCCTAATCCCTCATTCCCCACTTCTCAGCCGCCTCTGAATCCCAAACTCTCTCAAACTCTCTCAAGCTCTCCGGAACCCTAGCCTCCTCCTACCCCTTTTCAACCGCCTGTCACCGGAATCCATGGCTTCTCAGGCCATTGATAGTTGGTACTCACCTACTTTCACCAATAAGCCATGGTTGTTCGAAGCTTCGAGACCTGACCTCGATGATTCCCTCTCCGATCTTCTCAGATCTTTGATTCCTTGGCTTCTCCAGCATGCTCCGGCATATTCAAGATTCAGGAGCCTGATTCCTGACCTCTCCGACTCAAGATCGGACCTTCTTCCAAGCCTTTCTCATTTCTAGGGTTTCTCCGAAACCCTAAGCTATTCGAGGTTCTTTCCATGTCATTTGCTTAGATCTATGCTGTATCTATGCTTCACTTGACATTTAAAGTGTTTTCCCCAAAAGTTCTTTTTAAAATCGTTCGTCTTCGGTTTTAGGGTTTCTGAAAGGATTTTTCCAAAAATCTTTTTGATTTTTCTTCTTCTTTGCTTTATGTGTGTTGTCTATATCATGCTCGTGTGATTTCTTTTGCTACGCATGTACTGTCTATCTACTTTTCTTTTTTCTACTATACATGTTACTCCTATGTTAATCCTGTTATGTTTTCTTTGCTCTTTTACTATACGTGTTTACCGTTGAGATTCTTTGATTTTTGTCTTACTAAACTCTGTTTGTATTCTTGCTAAACATGCTTCATCTGCTTTTGTTTAAGTTTGTATCATCTCTTTCTTCTAAGGTCCGAGTTTTCTCAAATATGTTCTTCATGATCTTGAATCAGTTTTCTTACTTTGTTGTTCAAACATGCTCTCATATCTGTTTTGTTGAGGCTCTGAAACAAACCTTTGAGTCTGTTTCAATGGCTTGCTTTCTCACCTTTATGTCTGATTCAAGTTGAAACCCTAGGATTTTGGGGTTCCCCGTTGGCGATTTTGATTTTGTGTTACGAGTTAGGGTTCCACTTTGGGACCCTGGA
>NC_031999.1:44607081-44610314 GCF_001879085.1 Nicotiana attenuata
TTAAAACCCTACAGCATGCTTTCTAGGTTTTGAAACTGATTTTAATCTCGTATAGGCATGATATCTAAGTTGAAACTGATTTTTTTATTTCCTATAGGCATGGTATCTATTAATCGTATGTGGGCAGAATTTTAAGCAACTTGCTAGGAAGGTTATTATTCAAACAGATAGAATCCTATAGACATGGTCACTAATGCATATAAGTTATATAATGTGCACGGATCCCATGGGCAGGATTTCTAATGCAAGGGTCTATAAACAGGATTTCTAGTATGCGAGTAAAATACAAAACAAAACAATTAGAAAACCCTATAGGCAGGATCCCTAAACAAGTAGTAGCATTCACATGATTCAATCAACATAATAAACCTATAGGCAGGATTTCTACCCAAGTTTAAAGATATAAGGAAAAAACCCCTTGATTTTACTAATAAGCCCCAAATCTGTTTATTACAGAGATTATTACAGCCCAGAATGAGTAAATTACATAACATTATCCATTACACTATAGGGAGCCTTAGTAGGCCCAATATAAACCTGGGAACCAGGCCTTCGAACATAGCAACTTTGAAGCATAAAGGAGGATTCATCCATGACACATAGGATTAGGTTCCTAGTGTGTCAAAGTTCCCAAGAGCCTCAGGGACCCCGAGCAATGCTCATACCAGGACCACACTTAAAGAAACAGTTCATAAAAGAATGGAATACCAGCCCCAATGTGTCAGAGTTCGGAGGAGTCTCAAGGACCCTAGGCAGTGCTCACACTGGGGGTGGTAGGAACCTAAATAACTAAGAGTAGAAGTTTGAAAACCAGTACATAGAGGGTAAGGGGGGACATGTTTAGAAACCAGTACATACAGAGTAGCAACAGAACTGCACCAAGGAACAAACAAAATTCATGTTCAGCATATAGTTCGAACAAGTTTGCATTTTTGATTAGGCTAGATGCTAATATTAAACAACCATGGCTTAAGCACAGAAACAATTAGTAAACAAACACGGCACATGAATTAGCCACACATGGATTACATGTTTCCAGCAAAGTGCAGAACGGGAACTGAATTAGGAAGAGTTTCATATTATTGAAGATAGCTTAGCTTAACAGCATCACTAAGTGGAATCAGGCAGTCACATAGCAAACAGAATCATGTTCCAAATTTGAAATAGACTAATTGAATAAAGCACATAGAACAGAATGGAATACTAGGAGTTAAGGCATACTAGTCGAGAAGAAAGCAAACAGGAATGCAATAGCAATTTGAATCCAGAGAATCTAGCCTTGGCTTTCAGCCGGCCAAACAATGCAGAAATCAAAATAATAGAAAGAGAGCTTAAGTTTTTGAGAACAGAGAGTTTGAAAGTTATAAGGTCAGTGAAGAAGTTGTAAAGCATGTAAATGTTTCAGTGTCTAAAATCAGGACAAGGGAAGGGCTTTTATAGCATACAATAGGAGTAAAACAAATATGGTATAAAAATCAATTACACACCAACAAGCTATGAAAATTAATTAATCAATCAATTAAGGTCAGCATGAATCAATTAAGAGGACAGAATCAAATAAGTACCACTTAATTTAAGAAAAATCTCACACGGAATCAATCAGTAGCTAAGAATGAGGTTAAATAAAGTAATAACCAATTCCAAAATCAATTAGGAGTCAGAACACAGAATCAACCAGTAGTACGGGTGCATAAATAAGGTAAGAACAAGTAAGAAATTAATAAGAAAATACGGGTACTAAATTCAAACCCTAATTTAGGTAAGTAAATCAATTAACACCTTAATTGATAGAGCTAAAGGTAAACGAGCAAGAGTCGGTAGAATAAATAGCCAAATAATCGAAACCCCAGGAACTACAAAGACAGATATATGGAGCTTAATTAAATTAAGTAAAAATCATTCGAAAAAAGTAAATAAAAATTAGAGATGAAAACCCTTAAATGTTTAAAATATTTTTGTAGAAATGCATTAGAACCAAAACCCTAGCTTTTAGGGTAAATAAAATCGGTCAACAATAATAGTAAAAGCAGAAAATTTTAAGGGAAAAATACCAAACAAACACAAAATCACTCCAGATCTAAAGAGATCTAAACGAATCGAATCGAATCTGGTTTGAACTAGAGATTTGGAACCATAAAAATACCAAAACATTCGTGCTTACAGATTTCGGAGTGAACATAGACAGAATAGTCGAGAAAAGAGAGACTTTGAACTAGATTTGGTTCGATTATTTGAGATTCATATCAAGCAACATGAAAATCATACAACCAGTTGAGAGATGAATCTAGATAAGGCATGAAATCGAAGGAAAACCCTATGAATCAAGGGGGATTTGTGACGGCGGGCTAGGGTTTGAGAGAGAGAGAGAAGAGATGAGAGAAGGGATCCAGAGGCAGCGGGTTGGGGAAATGTGGGTAGGGTTAGGAGGTTTAGTATAATTAAAAAGGAAGGTGGATCCTGGACCGTTGATCTTCTGAGATCAACGGCCAGGATCAATTTTAGGTTGGGGCGGGTTATGGACGGGTAGGGTAGTTGGGTTTGGGTATTGGGTTATGGATTAGGATAATTGGGCTGACTAGTTATTGGGCTGGGGTACGAAAATTTAATTGAAGAGGAGCAATGTTTTAAATACCCATTTAATTTAATAAAATAATTTGTAAATGATAAAAAATAATTTAAAATAATTACTTAATATTATAAAAATATAAAAAGTCATTTTCTGTATAGATAATATAATTATGCATATATATGGGCTATTATTGCAAAATGTGCAATTCTAGCCTAAAAATGAAAATGTAATTATAAAATATGGAATTAAAATATTTAAGCACTATACGGGCATAAATGATGAATTTAGATGATTAAATCATCATAAAAAGGGATAATTATTCGATATTTGTATATAAAAAGTGCAGAAATAACTTCATATAAAGCTTTAAAAATTATAGAAAAATTATAGAAGTACTTGTGCATGTTTGTAAATGCATGTGCGCTACTTTTTTTAAAATATATATGCATATTTTAAATATAAGAGGAAAAAATTAGGTATCAACATACATCAAACTTAAGCATTCAACTTATGTGCAAAAGCCAAGCAAACAAGAAAAATCAAACAAATGCAACAGGTAACTTCAGATGAAACAGCCCCATATTTCAATACAAATCAAAGCAGAAACAGGTCTACATACCTAGAAGCAGCATCAATCTAACACAACCAAATAAAGGCTTGGAGA
>NC_031999.1:44610339-44694935 GCF_001879085.1 Nicotiana attenuata
CCGAAAGAATGCTGCATGCATATATTATATCTGGACTGAGTGAGGATCGGGCTGCACGCCGCAGCGAATGTACGATGATATTGCGCTTGGGCTGTAGGAGCCCCTCCGGAGTCTGAACCCCACAGTGAGCGCGAAGTACCAAATGGATCGGGCTGCGCGCCGCAGCGGTCATGTGCATTGCATTGCATTCATGCATTATTATATCTGTTGGCCCTAATTGTCAATTGTTTGCTGTTATTTTATCATTTAACGTGCTGAATCGTTTATTAGCTTTATATTTGTAATATTTCGAAATTTCTTACTTTCAGCCATCATATAATGTTTATTACTCACTGAGTGGAAGTACTCACTTTACTCCCTGCACCATGTGTGCAGATTCAGGTGCTCCGGAGACTTAGTGGAGCTGTTTGCTGTCTTCTTGGATTTCGGTTTAGGAGTTGTCGAGAGTAGCTGCCTGACGTCCGCAGGACCCGACTTTCTCTCTTTATTGCATTTGTCTTTCTATCCTGACTTTCTTTATTACTATGAGAATATAATACTCTGTTACATTTAGAGGCTCTAGACTCCGTGACTCCAGATCTATTGGGGAATGTGGGATATTCGTTATTATTTTCCATACTATTTTTTTAGTTTCGGATGGAACCTTGAATTTTCTATTTTAATCGTAATTATGTTAACGGATTGTGTATCTGGGTAGAGTATTTAAATGTCGGAGCTTGCCTAGCATTAGTATGAGGCGCCATCACGATCGGGATGGGGTCGTGACAAAAAACGTAAGACTACCCGGTTCGAGTCATGCTAGTCGGTTCATTAGTAGAATTAAAATCAGTTTCCAATACAAGTATACTATATCTCTTTATAATCGTCGGAACGGTACACGAAAGGGGACGCCTGTACTTCTCCTCGAGAGGCTGCAGAACCTTTAGGAAAACTTCCATTTCTTGAATTCTTATCGTGCGGTACTTGATTCAGCCTGAGATTTATAACTCCTTGAAATTCCTTCCACATGTCGTATGTGCACGTGAGCGCTCAGTATTATATGTGCCTTGATGGTTTGTGATTCCCCGATCGAGGGGCGAGATGTAATCTTCGTGAGTATGCTGGGCCAGTCTGGAGGACTTGAGGCCGGATCTTGCCTATGTTTTTGAGCACCGAGGTGCTGATTGTGTGAGCAAGTGTTTTGGAACTTATATGTTCAGTATTTGCCCTATTAGCCGGAAGGCGGTTGGTATTCATGTGATGAGTATGTTTAGTACTGCGAGTGTAATATATGACTTGGTAGTGACGAAGAAGTCTGTAGGATAATAGATGATTGTTAAGTGTATTCGACTCCTATTGTGGATTGGTGTAGCCCGAATTATGGGCGCGTGAAGATATCTTCGTATCTCCTAGTGGAAAGTAAGTACAATACGTGTGCGGTATGAGTTCAGACTCAGGAAGGACTAATGACTAGAGTAACGTAGTATGATGGTGAAAGGTATGCTGAAGTACTAAATTGAGGCGAAGCAGGGGTCATCTCCTGCAAGTGTTCTTGAGTGGTATGGTCCTTACGTGTATGTTAGAAGATCTCATGTGTAATTGAAGGGTATGTGTTTGAAATTTAAAAATTCGGGTCGCTTTAAGAGAGTGGACTCAGTTGATGTGGGGAATAAATGCGAGGGTTGTAGAGGATTTCAGTACTAGATGATCTGTGTTTTCACAAACTTGTAGATGATTTGAGTTTAATCTCACCATGACATTGTGGCATCATTAGAGTAAAGTGTGTATGAGTTGTTTAAGTATTCTTTATATTATGGCGTCGAGCCACAAGTTGGGGAGGTTGCTGTTGATTAGCTGATTGCACGGTTATTGTGCTATGTTGGTTAGCGTCTCGAGGTATGCTGGCGCGAATCGGTTCTAGTTGCAGAAATTGAAGCCGAGGGATGGGCGAGTGAAGCAAAAAAAAAAAAAATTTCGACAAGGGTTATATTATGTTCCATAGGGTATGAGAATTCGGAAATGTCTAGAGTTGTTTGTTGGTAAAGAATGCTCGGTGCATAGAGCAGGAAGTTGCTTGTATGTATTGGGATGAGGGTCTCATTTTACGGTATCGGAGTGTCAATAAAGCACGGAGTGGTTCTGTTCGTTAATCGAGGTAATTTGCAGATGAATAAGAGGAGAATGACTCTCGAGGAATGGTTTTAATGTGTTCAAGAATCTACATGTATAGCACTCAGTGTTTTTAAGGTGGTGTATGTGACTAAAGGACAGTGTGTTTCAATAGAAAATGTCAAGACTTGTGGTATTTTTATGTTGATCATGGGATCCTATTGGTCGATACCTGAAGTAAAGGAAGCGAATTTAGATTCGCAGAAAGTTCTCAGAGTGAAGTATTCTGGAACGTGGTATTTCTGGGAAACAATTGAGAGAGTATTCAGTGGCCTATGGGTCTTAGACAGTGTGGTTCTTGATGTTCGAGTCTCGTGTGGTAAGCTTGGATTGAGGCATTGTAGATGCTACAGCGAGGAGAAATATCAAGTGGACGATGAATCAAAAATGGAAATTAGATAGATGGAATAGCTTGATAGTAGACCGAATCGGTATGGTAAGGATGTGATTAATTCTTCGTATGTGTTCGAGGTAATGGGCTTTTACAGGTATTGTGCAGCAAGGCTCTTGAGTTCTGATAGCTTACTTAGCTTGGTTCGGGTAGAAGGATTCAGTCCCCGGCAGTTTAGCTTGTGCAATGAATTGGGGGAGAGTTCTTGATAAGTTTTACCGTGGTTTAGAGACGTATAAATTGCCTATGGGCATGCGAAGCATGGAATGTTGTAATGATTTCTCTTCTTGATGGGATTGATGGAGAGTTCTTGACTAGTGGGAGTACGTAGATGTTTGTGGTTATGAAGGGAAATGGAGTTCTCATGTTATACTAGGTGGTATGGTATATGCGATATGTGGTGGAGGATTGGATTTGTGTGTGTAAGGTTACGGTTCTGTTCATAATGGAAAGTCATTAAAATTCTTAAGCAGCACGGGCAGCTACAGGTGATTAAAGAATCGATCTTCAAATGATTAAGGAAATTGTATTGCCAACCATAGTGATTCGACGGGGGCAATATGTTCCAGTAAAAGGGCAATGTGATGTAAACTGATAATACTTCGGTAGTGTTGCGGCATTTGGAATCGACTGTTTGATATCTGAGTTTGTTGATGGCATAGGGGAAACTTTAGAATACCTTTCGTGGGATGATTGGTACTTTGAGGTGTGATATGTATTCGTTACGACGCAATTTGGGATCAGGTATAGTGATTTGTGTGCTATATGGAGTTGCGAGACTAGGATTCTCGTGTTCAGGCTATGCAGTTGTTGTAAATCGTGTGGTATCGGCACCGTTCTAGCGGTTATTGGGAATTAGAGGTCCGAGTGGATCTTTCTTTGCTTGGTATGCCAGATTTTGGATATGATATTGGATTGTAGATTTTGGTGTCTGTTAGTGTTGGCTTATTCTAGACTTATTGTGCTACGGGCTATGCCGGAAATGCCACGGGTTGATTGGCGAGGGCATTGGATTATGTTCTTGCAGATGGTATACATTTCAAAAGATGCAGCGGACGGCTGAGAAGGATTGCTTTTCTTAATAGGGCCTTCGCGATGGATGTCAGTGCAGAGGTTTTCTACCATTGATTCAGTTCGCTTTATTGAGTGACTTTTTTCGGATTGCGTTTCTTGTGGCCGGGATGTCGCCGGCGAGATTGGGGATTCGCGTATTGATTTTTGGTGCCGGGCCACCGTATCGTAGGCTCCGGCAGGAATTATAGTAGTGGAAGGAGCACCCTTCAGGCTTTCTTGGTAATAAGTTCGTTGGTAAGCTTGATGTGGCTACGTATTTAGCTTAAGTAGCTTGGTTAGCCCGAGCTGTATTGCTGTGGGATAAGGTTTTAGCTAATGGAGAGGTTTTCTTAACGGTATTTGGTTGTTATGGGGGAACTACTGTGAATAGAAGTTATCGTTTCGAGTGTTTGGGTTATTACAGTTGGATTCTGGCCTATTCTGGTAATAGATGTGAGGTCCTGATCTTGTGTATGATTTCGGAAAGTGCAATGTGATTCTACGATTTATGGCCTAGATGGACTGTGAAATTTCAGCTATGTTGTATTCGGCGACCTATGTAAGATAAGGTATGTGGGATCAGTCCGCCGGGTATATGCTTGGTAAAGTTATTCAGCTGTTGGTTACGCTTTTAGAACAACTCTGGATCACGCTCGGGACGAGCGTTTGCTTAAGTTGGGAGGATTGTAACGACCCGACCCGTCGTATCAGGTATTACCGCCTGTTTTCCTCATTTATTGCTTCTTCATATTTTCATTATCAGAAACGAGTGAGTTAGAATTGAATTTGAATTGGTTGGATAGGAATGAGACACTTAGTCTCTTTAAGGAAGGTTTGGTTTGGAAAAGTCAACCGAACGTTGACTTATCAGTTAGAAAAGCTCGGATGTGAATTCCGGTAAATTCGGTTAGCTTCGGGAGAGTGATTTGTGAACTTAGGAGTGCGATCGGAAGTGATTTTGAGGTCCGGAGTAGAATTAGGCTTGAATTGGCAAAGTTGGCATTTTGGCGAATTCCGGTTGGATAGGTGAGATTTTGATCCGAGGCGTCGGAATGGAATTCCGAGAGTTGCAAGTAGCTCCGTTAGGTGATTTTGGAATATGTGTGCAAAATTTCAGGTCATTCGGAGGTGTTTTGGTCGGGTTTTTGATCAAATGCGTAATTCGGAAGTTCTTAAGAAACTTAGGCTTGAATTCGTCTGTGATTTAATAGTTTTTGGCGTTGGTTGATGTGTTTTGAGGATGGGTACAAGTTTGAATGAGGTTTTAGGATGGTTTGGTGTTTTGGTTGAGGTCCCGGGCCTCGGGGTGAATTCGAGTGATTAAACGAGAGTTTTTAAAGTTGCTTCAGGTCTGTTGCTGCTTGTCAATCTGTATTTCCGCTTCTGCGGAAATGGACCGCAGAAGCGGTTCCGCAGAAGCGGGTTGAGGGCCGCAGAAGCGGTCAGACATGGACTAGCGTAATTCCGCAAAAGCGGAAGGTGGCTCGCACCAGCGGGTCCGCATAAGCGGACACTGTACCGCAGAAGCGGACTTGAGGGAACCGCAGAAGCGGTGGTTGAATCGCATACGCGAATAGGCGGTTTTTAAGTGAAAACCGCTTAAGCGGATTTTTGGCCGCAGAAGCGGTCCCGCATAAGCGGTAACGGGACCGCAGAAGCGAAATTCGCTGGTAACAGAAGGGTTTTAAATGTTAAATTTCATCCGCGAGCAAGGGGTAGTTTTCACTATTTTTAAGCGACTTGGAGAGCTTTGGGCGAGGATTTTCGAGGGTTTTGACTGAGAATCAATTGGAGGTAAGTCTCTTGGCCTAATTACTCGAGTTTATGGTAAATTTATCATAGAATCAGTGGAATTTCATCAAAAACGGGTCAAGCTAGGGCTTGGAAAGCTGTGATGTAAAAATAGAATTTGGAGGGTCAAACGAGCTCCGATTTTGGTAAATTTTATATGTATGGACTCGTGGCGAGACGAGGAATCCGGTGATGTAAATTTCATAATTTTTTGAGAAGTGGGCCCGGGGCTCGGGTTTTGCCAACTTCGTGAATTTTAGTGTTTTTCGAGTCTTTTTGATTGGGTTATGTTTCTTTAGCCTATTGTAACGTATTCGTTGTGGTTTCGATCATATTCGGCGTGCGAAGAGGTTGATTCGAAAGGCAAAGGCATAGCGAGCTAGACTTGTGGCCGGCTTGAGGTGAGTAATAGATGTAGATGATGACCTGAGGGTTTGAAACCCCGGTATATCACATTGTGACGCTATATTGAGGCGAGACACGTACTCTATGACGAGTGCGGGGTCGATTGTGACTGGGGATTGTGACCCAGTCCGTTCCGATTGATGTTCGTACTGTGTTCTTGACTAGGAATTGTTTGGTAATCATCCTACTTGGATTTTATGAATATGTTGGGGCTTTGTGCCTATCATTTGCATCCTTCAGGGATCCTTATCACTGTTTCCATGATACTTAGCATATTTCATAATATCAATCCTGAGTTAGACACTGTTTTGAAATGTTTAGTAAATAAATGAAGACTTAAACACATAGCTCTATAACTCCTAATAATTGAAACTAAAAGATGAACACTTTGACTGTGCCCGAGTGGCTTGCATGCATATATATATATATATCTGGACTGAGTGTGGATCGGGCTGCACGCCGCAGCGAATGTTACGATGATATTGCGCTTGGGCTGTAGTAGCCCCTCCGGAGTCTGAACCCCCACAGTGAGCGCGGGTACCCAAATGGATCGGGCTGCGCGCCGCAGCGGTCATGTGCATTGCATTGCATTCATGCATTTTATATCTGTTGGCCCTAATTGTCATTGTTTGCTGTTATTTTATCGTTTAACGTGCTGAATCGTTGATTATAGCTTTATATTGTAATATTTTTGGATTTCTTACTTTCAGCCATTATATATGTTTATTACTCACTGAGTTGGAAGTACTCACTTTACTCCCTGCACCATGTGTGCAGATTCAGGTGCTCTGGAGACTTAGTGGAGCTGTTTGCTGTCTTCTTGGATTTCGGTTTAGGAGTTGTCGAGGTAGCTGCCTGACGTCCGCAGGACCCGACTTCTCCCCTTTATTGCATTTGTCTTTTGCTATCCTAGACTTTATTTATTACTATGAATATAATACTCTGTTACATTTAGAGGCTCTAAACTCGTGACTCCAGATCTATTGGGGAATGCTGGGATATTCGTTATTATTTTTTCATACTATTTTATTAGTTTCGGATTGGAACCTTGATATTTTCTATTTTAATCGTATTATTTGTTAACGGATTGTGTATCTGGGTTGAGAGTATTTAAATTGGTCGGGCTTGCCTAGCATTAGTGTTGGGCGCCATCACGACCGGATTGGTGTCGTGACAGCACGGCATCACCCTTCGTGCTTTTACTCTCTTTTCTCACCAAAACAATTAGAATAATAAAATGTGCACGGCATCACCCTTCGTGCTTTTACTCTCTTTCCTCACAAAAACAATTAGAATAATAAAATGTGCATGGTATCACCCTTCGTGCTTTTACTCTCTTTCCTCACATATAATCAATAGAATTGGCACGGAATGGTACATCGTGCGGCACGGCATCACCCTTCGTGCTTTACACTCTTTCCTCACAATAGCAAACAATGCACGGCATCACCCTTCGTGCTTCAACACTCTTCCTCACCCAAACAACAATCACAAACAAGGGCAAGGGAAATAAACCAGAACATATAGGAATCCCGGCAAGGGAACAACGACTTAACAATAAAATCCCGGCAAGGGAGCAACAAATAAATAATTCAATCCCGGCAAGGGAACAACAATTAAATAATTCAATCCCGGCAAGGGAATAACTCTTTCTCCATATTTCACTTGCACTTCATAACTCACTTTACCACTTGAGCCAATGCTCCAAAGGGTTCAATCATCTCATATACTTTCACAATTCATAATATAACTCGAGCCAATGCTCGAAAATGTTCAAAGGTCTCAATTCCTTCCACAAACTTTTTACAACAACTAGGAATCATCACCAAAGCATGAAGAATACAACAAAACCATGAAAATCACAATATAAGACTCACGGTCATACTTGACACCAACGTATAGATACTCGTCACCATGCCTATACGTCGTACTCAACAATTATCACATAGCAAATAGGACTCAACTCCTAATCCCTCAAGCTAAGGTTAGACCAAACACTTACCTCGATGCCTTGAACACAACATAAGTCTCAATTATAGCTTTACTCCTTGATTCCACCGCCAGTTCGCTTGTATCTAATCACAAATTATTTAATTACATCAATAAGTGCTAAATGAATCAACCCCAATGCATGAAAATGAGTTTTCCAAAGTTTTACCCAAAAAACCAAAAATCGTCCTTGGGCCCACGTGGTCAAAACCCGAGGTTCGAACAAAAACCCGATTACCCTTTCCCCCACAAACTCAAATATATAATTTGTTTTGAAATCGGACTTGAAATTGAGGTCCAAATCTCCAATTTTTGAAAAACCTAGTTTCTACCCAAAACACCCAATTTTTCCCATGAAAATCTTTGATTTTAGGTTGAGATCATGTTAAAAGATGTTAATGATTGAAGGTAATGAGTAAAACTAACTTACAATTGATTTGGAAGAAGACTTGTTCTTGGAAAATCGCCTACGTGTGTTTGGGTTTGAGAAAATATGAAAAATGAAGCTCAAAATCGTTTAAGTGTAACAATTGCAGGTCTCTGATATGGGAAATGCGAACAGGGGTTCGCAAATTGCGAACCCCGACCTCTCAGATGTGGGAAATGCGAAACAGGGTTCGCATTTGCGAACCCTTCAGAAATTCCCAATTTTCGCATTTGCGAATGAGTGGTCGCATTTGCGACATTGCTTTTGCGATTTCTGCATCACATTTGCGACCTCAGGCGGAAAAAGGGATCTTTGCATTTGCGATCCCGGACGTCGCATTTGCGACAGGCTGCAAAACTTCCCTTCTCGCATTTGCGATGCCAGGCTCGCATTTGCGAGACCTGCTTCGCAAATGCGAAGACTGCAGAACAGGCATACAAGATTATTTTCAAAGTTCAAAAATGCACCCGTGGCCTATCCAAAACTCACCCGAGCCCTCGGGGATCCAAACCAAATATACACACAACCTCAAAAACATCCTACGGACTTATTCGTGTGATCAAATCGCCAAAATAACATCATAAACATCGAATTAAACCTCAAAATCCATGAATTCTTTCAAACTTCATTAAACATCAAATTTTCCAATTTAGGTCCGAATCACGTCAAACGACGTCCGTTTTTTACCAAATTTCACAGGAATGACTTAAACCATATATATAAGACCTGTTCCGGGCGCCAGAACCAAAATACGGGCCCGATACAAACACGTTCTAATAAATTTTCTTAAATAATTTAAGAAAACAATTTTACAAAAAAATTCATTTCTCGGGCTTGGGACCTCGGAACTCGATTCCGGGCATAAGCCCAAGTCCCATATTTTCCTACGGACCCTCCGGGACCGTCAAATCACGGGTCCGGGTCCGTTTACCCAAAACGTTGACCAAGGTCAAATTTATTCATTATAACATCAAAACTTAACATTTTTCATAGAAATTCATATTTAAGCTTTCCGAATACGTGCCCGAACTGTGCACGCAAATCGAGACGACTCTATATGAGGTTTTCAAGGCTTCGAAAACACAGATTTTAATTTAAAGCACAGGAAGTTGCTGGGGATGAGGGGGGAGATGCTTCCTCTACTGGGGGGGGGGGGATCTCTGAACACGCCCAACTATGCCTTCTACGAGGTCTAGCGGTCGTTGCAAATATAATTCGGTTTACAAGGCCGGAGTCGAATCCCACAGGGAATTAACCTACTAATCACAATCACTAGTTTCGCAAGAATTCAAGTAATCAACCTTCAGTAATATAAGATAATGGTTTGAGTGTTTACTAACTAAGACCAAAGTATTTAGGAAGCTGTAATTTTATTACTAACAAAGCAAATATTGTAGACAAGATTGGAAAAGTCTAGGGTTTTGATTTCCCCTATTATCGGAATCTTCCCCACTACATTTTCTATAAATTCACCTAAGTATTCTCTACCGATCGTGAGTACTTTGATTGTTGTAGCTCTCTCTCAAGCAACTACCACAATTTACTAGACGTATTCTCTCGAACTACGCTAGCTGGCACTAATTCACCGCTCACTATGATTGCACCAAGGTTTCGTTATCTCTAATCCCGCTTTTAAACCCTCTGTATTGATATCTAAAATATGTTAGGAGTGGTGTTGTTCAATAACTACCTAAATGCGTACTCTCTCTCGAGCAGTACACACTAGATATGCACAATCAATTGAGGGCCCTTCAACCAACAACAATAATAATATAGTTGAACAAGTAGAAAAAAGTCAATGGCAAATTGATATTAAACGCGATGGACAAATCATCCTTCAATAGGTTCCATCACACCCTAGACGAAAATTTAGATACTCATAGTTGTTTGCACAAATACAAGATTAGAATTCATAACAATGGAATATTAGGAAGAAAAAGGAAAAAACGTGAAGATGATTCTTTCTCCTTGCTCCAAGCGTGTTCTTGCCTCTCCAAAGTCTTCTCCCCCTTCAAAAAGTGGCTAACTCTCATATTTATATGGTTTAGGGTTAGGTTGAGCCAAAATTGCTTCTCTTAATTCGGATTGGAAAACATTGAATTTCTCTGCTCTGGTTCCGGTGGCGAAGTGAGCCTTGCTTCGCTGTCCGGGACTTTTCTGGTTTCTTCTGCTCCGGTCCCGGTCTGGCAAAGTGAACCTCGCTTCACTGTCCGAGACTTTTCTCTTCAGCCCTTTTTTCGCCAATTTTTCTCCCACTTGATCCTTTCCCGCGCAAGTTTGTTCCTACACATAAGAAATACGTGATGAGCATATTTTCACTTCATAAGCGATGTGAACTCCCGCAACTCACACACGAAATAACACACAAACACACTCAAAACATGCACTTTTCATCCTTTATCACCACCCCATATTTAAACTCTTGCTCATCCTCGAGCAACTTAAAAGTAAGCACATAAGCAAGAGACACCTTTTAAAATATAATCAAGGATCACACTAATGACAATGGTTTATATCAACGCTTAGATCCCAGCATATGTACTCTTCATACATTTCCTCAAGTTTTAAACTCATGCCAAGATCATTTAAAATATTCATGTGACTCTTTCCAACATCCTCGCCTCAAAACTGGACTCTAATACATTTCACACTATGACTCGCTGCTTGTGCCAACTCAAAAATCAAGGTCTCTACCAATCCTTTGCAAATCATGTGCCCTCACCAACAAACCACAGAGAGAAAGTAGTCCACACACTCAATATAAGTTCAAGTATAGTTTAAGGACTCAAACATAGAAACAATTCGCTCACTCTCACAAAGAAACTCTTATGCCACCCAAGTTAGTACCATAAGCTTGACCGTAGTGTAAGTCTCTGCTAATTTAAGCTCGTAAAGTCTAAGATCAAGTAGGACTTTATAAGTTGTAATGTAGGCTAAGGGAGTGGTAGGATATATTTGAGAAAATAGTGACCAACCCTTCTAAGCACTTTAATACACTACACTTCACTTTTAAGCACCTTCTTGTCATGACCACTTCATTGTCTTGCCATGAAACCATACAAATTTAAGCCCTTCTTCATTAAACACATCAACATATAGATACTTACTAGCCCAGATAAAGATATGGAGGTGTTATTCGTTTTTTTTCTTTTTTTTCAGTTATTCTTTTTTTCACTCTCTTTAAATTGTTATTTCTGGCTAGTATTTTTTTTTGTTTATACACAAGTGCACCTTTTCGGCCTTTCTATGGTTCCACTCAAAAGCTATCTACTCTCTTTCTTTACTCTTCTAGCTACTTAAGTGCTTTCAGAGGTAAAGGTCCAACAAGATTTGATTAAGAACAAAAGGGATTCAGCTTGTAATGTGATTGCCAAAGAAAAGGTCTACAGACTCACCAGATAATATTAGCATTGGTAGGCAAATAGGCTAAATGGTCAATCAAAGAAAACCTATATCACTTCCCAAACTTATAAGACTTAATCACTTCGCTTTGACTCACACACGGGGCAAGTTCTAGACTCACAAGGATGGCACAGAGTACACTAAAATCTCACCTCACATAATGCATATGACTCACTTAGGATGGATCGGACCTGACACTCGAGTTAAAGCAACTAGAACACTATCATCATAATCTTTCAGCACACAGAAATGAATCACAAGAGTCTAAAGGTGAGCCTCGGTGTCAAAAGAAAGCCACATATATTGTCAAGGCATGTAGTTATAGAGATCATGAAGAAAGTACTTAGTTCAAATGCTCCAGACCTAAGCCTCGATATAAAACATGTCAGAAGCACAAATTACTCAGGCTCCTTCCAATTCCATTGTCAGTTAAACCAGAAAACAAAATAAAAGAGAAACAAAAAATCTTTTTCGTATTTTTCTTTAGACTTTAGTCCCTCAAGAAAACTATCTAGGTAATCCATCATCGGAAAAATCCATAATTCTTTACAAAGTTTGAAAAAAAATCTACCTAACCTACCCGATTCAAGAAAATGGCATTCTCGGGAAAGAACCGTGATTTAAAGAAATTCCGTCATTAAGCCACTACAAAAAAACTACTACAATTATACAATTACAATGGCCATAAGAGTGATCATGCAGTTCACAATGTATCACTAGCAATTAAGCACATGCCACAAAAAGTAAAGCCTGACACCCCACCCCACACTTAAGAATGTGCACTGTCCTCAGTTGCACAATATCACAAAAATACAAATAAGTAAGATCATAAGTAGAGTGGGTGTCAGAAACTCCCTCAAAATCACTCGGGTCGTGGTGAGGACCAGGTGAGGACCTCGGTCCCCAAAAGTGCTGGATCCTCTAGTGCGACGCCAGGCACGTCAACCGTATCAATCAGCTCGCTCTCTGCAATAGGAAGAACCTCAGTCGCAACATTCCTTAAGCCCACTACAGTCACAGCTGCCAGTCCTGGCTCCTTCACAATAGTGCTATTACTAGCACTCAAATCAACGATGTGGGGGCCCTCTGCATCAGTCTGCACCCCAATAGAACAGGTCGGCAGGGTACCTTTAAAGACGGCAATCAAGTGTGCAAAGTGAGACTACACCCTCTGCTCCCTGGTCTCCGCTGCATCAGCCAGAGCGCGATCTCGATCCCCTAACTCCAGTCTCAACTAGTGTATCTCACTCTCTATCGCTGTCAACCGCATATCCTTACTGATCCCCTAGACCCGCTCCTCATTTGGGTCCAATTCATCACAGATATCATGTAGTGCTCCTTTAGTGCCAACTCTAAAATCATCTCCAGGTCTAGCTAACTTATATTTAGCCATGAGTGCGGTCAAGGTATGCACAAAGTAAAGGCTGAGTTGCTGGTTACCTCATATTCGGTGCATCTGACTCTGCATCACCTCCCCAATATTCACGGGTATATTTTCCATCAATGCGTATACCAAGAACACACGCTCCCAATATACAATCGATTTATGCGTCGCCGGCGTCAACTTGTTACTCACCTAGTTCAACCAAGTCCTAGTCTCCTTAGTCATGCATCCCTTTCCCAAACCTCTGGTTTTTGTCCACGACGGCTCCGTCATTGGGTCACACATTAGCTGCAACGTGCAGTGCTGGTCTGGCTTCTTAAATCGCCACAAATACTCATCATGAGATTGGAATGGAATACGGTGATGCTTATTTATCGCATTGGGAAAGATGTCAACCTTACGACCGCGGACCCATATGATATCATCACCCTTTTCTGGATCCCAATTAGCATACAATTCCTTTACAAGTGTCACATTCTTCTGACCCTTGGGCCCCTCAGCAAAGCGTATCCAACCGTACCTTTCAATCTTCTGCACGATCGGCAAGAAATCTTTCCTGACGGCCTCAAAATTCAGCGGCCTCTCGAACAAAGCTGGGTTGACTTGCTTTCCATTAAGTGTCTTCCAATGTAGCCATGTCTTCTTGCTAACAAAGTTCTTATTCCACACCGAGTCATCCACTGGTTCACTAGGTTCACCATCATCCTCAGGTAAGGCAACCTCTACATACTCCTCTACATCAGACTAGTCCTCCTCAGGCTCAGGTTTCGTATTGACTACAGCTTTGCCTCGCCCTTGCACATCAACCATATTGCGCTTCTTAGCCTTCGGTGGACTCGAAGCTCCTTCACGAATCAAGAGTGGAGCTTCTCTCGACCTAGACGGCCGCGTGTTCTGCACTTCATGTGGTATTGCATCAGATATTTCCTGTGCATCCCTATCATTGCTTGTCTTTGTTCGAAGCTCAGTAGCGCGCTTAGCATGTGCCCCAGTTTTATTGGAAGGCTTCTCTGAGGGTAGCTTACCCTTACCATGGTTACTTGTAGGTGGTCATAGTACCTGGGGTCGCACCAGGACCGCGCGATGCACGACCTGGAGACGTGCCACTTTCCTTGGTTCAGCTATGCCCGGTCTGGATCTCGCGAAGCCATAGGCACTTCGCTGTCCCCTCTTCTCTTTTTCTTTCTATTTTGGTCCCGGTCTCGCGAAGCGAGGCACACTTCGCTGTCCCCAAAAGCTTTCTCCTCAACATTCTTGGTCTCGGACTCGTGAAGCTAACTTCGCTTTGCTGCCTCCCCACGTCCCTTTTTTTTGTGACTAAATGACAACTAGATGAAAATAAGAAAATTGGGTTGCCTCCCAACAAGCGCTTTATTTAGCGTCACGTCACGACAAATTACAACATTACAATGGGTTGCCTCTCACGAAGCACCTGATTTAACGTCGCGGCACGATGCAGACTTTCCGGATTATACTTCGCTCACATATTGAGGTTCGTTAAATTGTATCACATCTTTCTCACCTTTTTCGTCACTCAGTCCAAGGTAGTGTTTCAACCTTTTCCCATTCACTCTAAACCTATTCGTCCCATCCCCGAACTCAATTTCTGCAGCTCCATTTGATAGCACCTGCATTACTCTGAACCATCTTGACTTCAACTTACCCGGAAACAACTTCAATCTCGAATTGTATAGCAATACCACGTCTCCAGGTTTAAAATTTTGCTCAAGAATATTTTTGTCATGCATCATCTTCATTATCTCCTTGTATAGCCTTGTACTCTCAAAAGCATTGTAACCGAACTCGTCAAGATCGTGAAACTCTGTGACTCTACTTGTACCCGTTATTTCCATGTCGAGATTCAGCTACCTCAATGCCTACAAAGCTCTATGCTCCAACTCCACGGGTAAGTTACACGCTTTCCCAAATACCAGTTTATATGGAGACATGCCAATTGGAGTTTTAAAAATGGTACGATAGGCCCAAAGTGCATTCTCTAACTTTCTCGCCCAATCCGTTCTCGTAGCATTCACTCTCTTTGTCAAGACACTCTTTATTTCTCTATTCGACACCTCCAAAGTGCATTGTCTAACTTTCTTTGTGGCGAACACCATATTTTTCTAACAACTTTGCGAAGGCTCGATTGTAGAAGTGAGTGCCTCCATCACTGATTATTGCCCTTGGAGTGCCAAACCGGGTGAATATATTCTTTCTCAAAAAACCAATGACTCCCTTTGCATCATTTGTAAGGAGTGCCAAAGCTTTCACCCATTTTGACACATAGTCCACAGCTACAAGTATGTACTTGTTGCCATATGAGCTGACAAAAGGCTCCATGAAATCGATTCTCCATATATCAAAAACATCCACCTCCTGAATTGGGTTCATGGGCATCTCATGTCGGCGACAAAAATTCTCGGTCCGTTGGCATTCATCACAACCTTTCACCTAGAGGTGTGAATCTTTGAACAATGTCGGCTAGTAGAAGCCCGACTCCAATACTTTCGCGGCTGTCCTTACTCTCCTGAAATGGCCACCATATGGGGATGCGTGACAAACCTGCAAAATAGAAGATTGGTATGTCTCAGGGATACATCTCTGGATCATTTTATCAACACAAATCCTGAACAGGTAAGGCTCATCCCGATAATACGTGCGACAGTCACGAAAGAACTTTTTCTTTTGAACAAAGGAAAGGTCATAGGGACAATACCGCTCGCCAGGTAGTTTGCAATGTATGCATACCATGGAACTACCTCAAGGATTGTAGCCAACAATTGTTCATCCGGGAAAATCTCCACAATATCTTCCACCTCAACCTTCTTCTCTGCTCCTTCCAACCTAAACAAGTGATCAGCCACTTGGTTCTCCGTTCCCTTTTGGTCACGGATTTCCAAGTCAAATTCTTGCACCAGTAGCACCCATCGAATCGGGTGGGGCTTTGACTCCTTCTTCTCAATTAGGTACCTGAGAGCAGTATGGTTAGTATAAAAAATTACCTTCGAGCCTATCAGGTATGACCTGAATTTGTCAAATGTGAACACCACTACTAACATCTCCTTCTCGATCACTGTGTAATTTAGTTGCGCACCACTCAAGGTTCTACTTGAATAGTAGATTGGATGCATGACTTTATCTTTATACTGCCCAAGAACTGCTTCCACAACATAGTCGCTTGCATCACACATCAGCTCAAAAGGTTGCTCCCAGTAAGGTGCCACTATGATTGGTGCAGTCACCAGCCTCTTTTTCAATTCCTCAAAAGCTACCCTGCAGTCATCAGAAAACACAAAGGGTAGAGTCTTTTCTAAGCAATTTACATTTTAGAAAATCTTTTTAAAACCGCCTGTAGAAGCCGGTGTGACCAAGGAACTTCTTATGGCCTTTGACGGAAGTGGGTGGAGGTAACTTCGTGAATTACATCAACCTTAGCACGGTCCACCTCAATGCCCTTACTTGACAACTAGGTGTCCCAAGGACTATACCTCTTTGTACCATTGAAATGGCACTTTTCCCAGTTCTGTACCTGATTAGTCTCCATACACCTCTTCAATACTCTTTTCAAGTTCATAAGGCAATCATCGAATGAGTTCCCTACCACTGAGAAGTCATCCTGAGAAACCTCCATTATTTCCTCTACCATTATCTGTGAAGATGGCCATCATGCACCTTTGGAATGTGGCGAGGTGTATTGTATAGGCCAAATTGGCATTCTCCGAAAGGATAGATGCCATACAGACAGGTGAATGACGTTTTTCTCTCTATCCTCCGGGCCGACTAGAGATCTGGTTATACCTCGAGTATCCATCCAGGAAGCAAAAGTGGGACCTCCTTGCCAATCTATCTAGCATCTGATCAATGAATGGCAGCGTAAAGTGATCTTTTCGGGTGGCCTTGTTCAATCTTCTGTAATCCATGCAGATTCGCCATCCCATGACTGTCTTGTTTTGATCAACACGTTGTTCTCATTTTGCACTACAATCCTTCCACCCTTCTTTGGCACACACTGAACTGGGCTGACCCAGTTGCTGTCAGAGATGGGGAAGATGATTCCTGCATCTAACCACTTGAACACTTCTTTCTTCACCACTTCTTTCATGTTGGGGTTCATCCTTCTTTGATGTTCTATAGAAGGTTTGCGCCCACCTTCCAGTAGAATCTTATGCATAAATAATGTTGAGCTGATACCCTTTATGTCTGCAACAGTCCACCCAATTGCAGTCTTACACTCCTTCAGAACCTACAAAAGTTGTTCTACCTGCACATCTAACAAACCAGATGAGATAATAACATGTAATGTCGAACTAGGTCCTAAGAAAGCATACTTGAGGTGAGACGGTAATGGTTTTAGCTCCAACTGTGGTGGCTCTTCAATTGATGGCTTAACTAGAGGGGTCTTTCTTTTTTCTAAGTGTAAAGGCTTGAATTTGAGCTCTCTTTTCCAGTAACCTTGGCCTTCAAGGGCCAAAACCCATTCCACCAAGTCCTCACCATCTACCTCTTTTGAGTTCATCAGGCAAGCTGCAAGAGGGTCTTTTGCGTTTAGTGCCTCATCTTCCTAGTCCAGAATAACATCCACGGCTTCAATTAGAGAGTAGTTAGCAAACTCACTGGGTCGCCGCATAGACTTATGCTCATTGAACGTTATTTCTTCATCATTCAGTATCATCTTTAGCTCCCTAATTTCACAATCAATCTGAGCTCTCCCTATGGCCAAGAATGTCCTCCCCAAAATTATGGGAATATCTTCATCAACCTGGCAGTCTAGAGTGACAAAATCTGCCGAAAATACAAACTTTCCAACCTGCACAAGTACATCATCAATATACCTGATGGCCACTTCACCGTTCGGTCGGCTAGCTGTAGTAACATGGATGTGGATCTTGTCCTCCCAATGCCTAAACTTTTATAGATAGACAAGGCCATCAGGTTTATGCTCGCCCTCAAATCAAATGCTTTGGCAAAAGCATAGCTGCCTATGGTGCACAGAATTCTGAAACTCCCTGGGTCGAATAGCTTATCCACTATAGGTCTTGTCACAATAACATTATAGGTCTGAGTCAGTGTCAGAGTTGCCAAGTCTTGAAAGTCGAACTTGCAAGACATCAAGTCCTTAATCATTTTTTCATAATCGGGCATCTCCCTTAAGGCATCAATCAATGGAATGTTCACCTCAATTTTCTTCAACATCTCCATGAATTTCTTATATTGCTAATCCTTTTGATATTTGGCCAACCTCTGCGGGAAGGGTGCTGGCGGCCGCTTCTTTCCTGTGACTTGAGTTAGATCCTACTCAGGCACTTTTTCTACTGCCTTCTCTTGCATTGTCTTAGTCTCCTTTGTGACCTCTTTCTCTTTGCTTAGTTCCTTCTGGGCTGGCTGCACTCTTACTTCTGTTAGCTTAGTTGACTCATCTACTTCAATTGGTACTGGCATGAGTATCTCAGTTGGTCGGCTTTCGCGAGCCGTTTCTTGCTCTAGATCAAGATCTTTACCATTTCTCAGACTCATCGCCATCAGATGCTTCGGGCCCTGCTCTTACGGATTGACATGTGTGTTCGCAGGTAGCGTTCCTTGGAGATGATTATTCAGAGCCATAGATATCTGTCCTAGTTGAATCTCAATGCCTTTTATCGCTGAGTCATGTGCTTCAACCTTCTCTTGCATTCTTCCGTTGGACCCAATCAATTATTGCAACATTCCTTTAATTTCAGACAACCCATCATCTTGTCTCACTATCTGTTGTTATTGTTGTACTGCTATTGTGCTGGTCTATACTGTTGATTCTGATGCCCCCAATTCTGACCACCTTGCCCTTGGCCTCCATAGTTGCCCACATAGTTCATGTTCTCTTGATAGTTTTGATTGTCACTTTCACCACTCCACGAGCACACATATGGTTGGTTAATTCTTGGTCTGCATAAGCCTCCATTAGTCGTGTCAACTATGTGCACCTGCTTTTGGCCCGACTCATCAATCTTTTTAGTGAGGATACTCAATTGCGTCATCATAGTAGCCATGTTCTCAGCCATGGAGTTGTTTGGGTCTAGGGTTATTGAGTGAACTACCGGAGTGATTGTAGAGCCCCTTGTCATCCATCCTGAGTTTTGAGCTATTTTATCAAGCAAAACCTCACACTCTCTGAATAATTTGCTCAAAAATGCTCCACCTGCTGAAGCGTCAACGTCGGCTTTCAAGCTGTCTGCCAATCCTATGTAAAACCTTTGTCCCAACATCTGATCCGAAATGCCACGGTGTAGACACTTAACCAGCATCCCTTTGAATCTATCCCATGTCTATTGCAATGTTTCTGCTGGTTTCTGCGTGAAGCTCAAGATCGCATCAACTTGCTTGGCAGTCTTATTGGGTGGGTAGAATTTGTTCAAAAACTGCTTGACTAATTCCAACCAAGTAGTGATGGAGTTTATGGGGAGCGAATTGAGCCAAGTTTGAGCCTCTCCCGTCATTGAGAATGGAAACAACAACAGCCTTATTGCTTCCGGTGTCACATTTGTTTTTTCTTCGCGTGAGACACAGGGAATTTTTTAGATGTTGCTGAGGATCTTCAATGTAGGACCCCGAGAACAGTCCCTTGTTCTGCAACAAATGTAGCATGTTGTTTGTGATCTGAAATGATTTCGCTTGTATTTGAGGGACTGCAATTGTGGTTGCCAGATTTTCAACGGTGGGTTGTGCCCAATCATACAAGGATGCTTCTGGAACAAGAGGTGCCACACCCTGATTGTTCGGTTCATTCACAATATTTTTGTTGTTTTGATTGTCATTGGCGTCCCTCATGTCTAGTTCGATTCGTTCTGTTGAGTTCTGTTGTCGTTTATCTTTCTTGTTTGCTCGATTTAGTGCCTTGAAAGCTTTCTCAGGGTCCGGTAATCCTTCTTACAATTCACCAATTCTTGAGGAGTTTCTAGGCATGCACCTGTAACACACAAGACTACAAATTTTAGAGTTTCAATATAATGAATTTCAAGTCGACACAAAAACTGACTATAATAAGAATTCTAGCAATTCTTCTAGCCGTAATTAATAACACGATTAATTACCCGACAACGGCGCCAAAATTTGATCAGGTCCAACTATGCCTCCTAAGAGGTCTAGCGGTTGTTGCAAATATAATCCGATTTACAATTCTGGAGTCAAATCCTAGAAGGAATTAACCTACTAATCACAACCACTAGTTTCGCGAGAATTCAAGTAATCAACCTTTAAGAAATTTAAAATAGTGGTTGTCACACCTCCTTTTTTCTCGAGGGGGATAGGGAATTTTTCCAATTAAAGTGACATTAATCGAAATGGGATTATTTGTTTAATTTTAGAGTCGCCACTTGAAATAATTTATGGTGTCCCAAGTCACCGGTTTATTTTAAATCCCAAATCGAGGAAATTGACACTATTTTTGGTCCACGAACACAGAAGACCGGGTAAGGACTTCTGTTAACCCGGGAGAAGGCGTAAGGCACTCTCGAGTTTCGTGGTTTAAGCACGGTCGCTCAACTGTTAATAATTGGCCTAATTATCTGATTTAATACATATTTAAACCTATTCTGCATTTTGAACTTTCTAACAGCTTTTAAATTATTTTAAACAATTATGAAATTTGTTTGAACAAGTCGCGATGTCGCGCACATGTTTGTTTTTGTGCACATTGCGAATCGCATCACGGGAACAGTACCCACGATCTACAACATATTTATTTTTATTATTGTTTGAAGTTACGGTCGGGTCACACAAAATGCGCACCCGAATTGGGAATTATGTATCACAACTATGCCACGAGAATCGTACCCATAGCTATGATGATTTAATTACGCGCCTAAAGCAAACTACGATGTTTGTAAGGTCTAAAGTTATGACATTTATTTAAGCCATGTTGTGTATAATAATTGGTCACTAAAACACTTTATGAAGTACTTTGATTCTATGATTAAGAAAGAATGCATCACAGTTTAAGTCTTAGTTTATTCCAGCGGTATCATCTTTAATAAGTATAGCTAGCACTATTTATGTTTTGACTAAATGAACAAACGTGAATATGAAATCATGGATTAATGGTTTGAAAATGAAACTTTGCACTAAGCATGACAGGCTGCACTAGGCTAGATCCAACCTTAATTGATGCAACAGAAAAGAGAAATGGGCCTCTATCAAAGCCCAAGAAACATTCAAGGGGTTCCATTTTTGGCAACGTACTTTACATGGGAATTCAAGATCAAGGGTCATACAGAATAACATACGGCTTTGAAACAGATAGGTGAAATAAGAAATGAACTACCAAGAAGAAAGATCTACCAATATAGAAAGAAACTCACACTACACACTTCAATTATATTACAACTATAATAAGAATGGCATTACATAATCCTACTGATTGCATTTGATGCACTAGATGAATTGCTATACAACTTCAAACTAACAATTACATTTACGTGAAGTGTTATGGTCTGACTCCGGTCCCGCTTGGGCTAATTGATTTAACCAGCAGGGACCCCCGATATTCAGTTCGTTACTGCCCAATTGGATTGAAATCTATTCAGTGATGGATTTGATCAACTGGTGATCAAATCCAGTGACTGCCTAGCTTTGACCTCCACATGCCAATATCAAATCAAAATTATACCATTAATTTCATGAGCCAACACTCAAATAAAGCAATAACACTATTTCAATCATATAGTTGATGCTTTAAAAGAATCTGGGCTTTGACTGAAGCAGTAGTGTTGAAACACCCTTCACTTTTAATTCGAACAAAGATAATCTAGGCATAAAAATCTTCAATAGTGATAAACCATCTTTGATCACATGAAATCAAACTTGCACTTTTTATTAGCATAGAAGGAGAAAGACTCAGATTTCAACAGTTCATAATCAAACTGAACATCATATAATTATCAATACGACTCATAAACTGAATTCTAATTGAAGACAAACGGATTTCCAGCACCTTTTAATCATTAAATCTCTGAAATCCACATGTTTCTCATAGGCAGGATAACAAAACCTTCATGTAGTTATTACATTGTCGCGCCCCCTTTTTCTCGCAGAATCGGGTTTCAACATTTCTGAGACAACTCCCTTCCTTTTGGGACGGGGTAAGAGATTTGAAGAGTCGCCACCTAACGGATTAAGGTGCGTCAGGGCACCTAGAGCAGTTAACTCATGAAACTAGTTTGCGTCACCAGAGATCAGGTAAGGGCTCGAAATTACCTTGAGAGGAAGCTGTTAGGCACCCCTTGAGGTCCACAACGGTTGGTCCCGGCCGAACTTAATTAAGCGAATTAGTCTTAGAGGGAAGTAAAACAATTTAGACAAATACAAATTACTATTAAAATAGGATTAAAGGGGTCCTAGATTTTTTAGCCTATCGGATCATTCCATGCAATACTTTGTAACTTCCTCAAGTTGGGGTGCTACTCATAGTATTAGCGCACGGGTCACCATCTCCTTTACTACCTAATTACTATCTTTCAGTTGTTACCTAAGCGTTCTAATAGCTTCTAACTCGCGCCTTGTGCATGCACTACTCGTCCCTTACCTATGGTCCTGGAGGTATTTAGGACCTCTATTCAGGGTGGTTCTAGACTGACCCATGTTTCTTAAAATGAGAAAAAGCTAGGCAACAAACAAAATTTAGATAGGACTTCATGTAAAGAAAAAATAGGGGGGCTCACATTGACCTCCACAAGTAGACAACAAATGCTCGCAATTCATTTACCCTGAGGGGTAGCTCGGCTGGTAAAGGCTTGAGGACAAAGTCCTTCAGGTCGCCAGTTCGAGCCCTAGTAGGGCCACTGGAGGCATTACAAACCGGCCGCGTCTCCAGGGCCCCGTAGAACTAACCGTGGTGCACCCACCTTGAAACAGCGGGACCCGGTGGGTACAGCTAGTCGGGTTCGCAAAGCGATAACCGGAAACCACGGATATAAAAAAAATGCATGCAGTTCAATCAGCAAATTTCGTCAATTTAGGATCCTATAGGCAGGATATATAGATGAGCAGAACAAAATATAAAGAAGCAGTTTATTAAGGCGAGCATCGGGACCTATTGGTTTGCCTACTGATTTTATGAAGCTTTGAATCTGGGCCTTTTCAGGCAGTAAAATATGAGAGTTTTAAACCCAGAATCAATAGAGAGTCCTGTGGATACGTTGCCTAAGTGATTTATAAGAGCGCTTGAATTCAGAATAGACTAACAGGATCCTATAGGCATGCTTACGAGTTTGTTAATGACAGACCTACAGGCATGATTTCTAAGTGTAATACTGATTTTAACTCATAAAGACAAATTTATTTCTTTTAAATCCTATAGGAATGCTTTCTAATTGCTGAATATATCTAAACCCCTATAGGCAAGATTTCTAAGCTTCAGAATTGATTTTACCCTATAGGCATGATATCTATTATTTTTAAAACCCTGTAAGCATGCTTTCTAGGTTTTGAAACTGATTTTAATCTCCTATAGGCATGATATCTAAGTTGAAACTGATTTTTTTATTTCCTATAGGAATGGTATCTATTAGTCGTATGTTGGCAGAATTATAAGCAACTTGCCAGGAAGGTTATTATTCAAACAGATAGAATCCTATAGACATGGTCACTAGTGCATATAAGTTATATAATGTGCACGGATCCTATGGACAAGATTTCTAATGCAAGGGTCTATAAACAGGATTTCTAGTATGAGAGTAAAATACAGAACAAAACAATTAGAAAACCCTATCGGCAGGATCCCTAAACAAGTAGTAGCATACACATGATTCAATCAACATAACAAACCTATAGGCAGGATTTCTACCCAAGTTTAAAGATGTAAGAAAAAAACCCCTGATTTTACTAATAAGCCCCAAATTTGTTTATTACAGAGATTATTACAGCCCAGAATGAGTAAATTACATAACAGTATCCATTACACTATAGGGAGCCTTAGCAGGCCCAATATAAACCTGGGAACCAGGCCTTCGAACATAGCAACTTTGAAGCATAAAAGAGGATCCATCCATGGCACATAGGATTAGGTTCCTAGTGTGTCAATGTTCCCAAGGGCGTCAGGGACCCCGAGCAATGCTCATACCAGGACCACACTTGAAGAAACAGTTCATAAAAGATTGGAAGACCAGCCCCAATGTGTCAGAGTTCGGAGGAGTCTCAAGGACCCTAGGCAGTGCTCACACCGGTGGTGGTAAGAACCTAAATGACTAAGAGTAGAAGTTTGAAAACCAGTACATAGAGGGTAAGGGGGGACAGGTTTAGAAACCAGTACCTACAGAGTAGCAATAGAACTGCACCAAGGAGTAAACAAAATTCATGTTCAACATATAGTTCGAACAAGTTTGCATTTTTGATTAGGCTAGATGCTAATATTAAACAACCATGGGTTAAGCACATAAACAATTAGTAAACAAACAGGACACATGAGTTAGCCACACATTGATTACATGTTTCCAGCAAAGTTCAGAACATGAACTGAATTAGGAAGAGTTTCATATTATTGAAGATAGCTTAGCTTATCAGCATCACTAAGTGGAATCAGGCAGTCACATAGCAAGCAGAATCATGCTGCAAATTTGAAATAGACTAATTGAATAAAGCATATAGAACAGAATGGAATACTAGGAGTTAAGGCATACCAGTCGAGAAGAAAGCAAACAGGAATGCAATAGCAATTTGAATCCAGAGAATCTAGCCTTGGCTTTCAGCCGGCCAAACAGTGCAGAAATACGAAGAATAAAAAGAGAGCTTAAGTTTTTGAGAACAGAGAGTTTGAAAGTTATAAGGTTGTTCAGTGAAGAAGTTGTAAAGCATGTAAATGTTTCAGTGTCTAAAATCAGGACAAGGGAAGGGCTTTTATAGCATACAATAGAGTAAAATAAATATGGTATAAAAATCAATTACACACCAACAAGGTATGAAAATCAATTAATCAATCAATTAAGGTCAGCATGAATCAATTAAGAGGACAGAATAAAATAAGTACCACTTAATTTAAGGAAAATCTCACACGGAATCAATCAGTAGCTAAGAATGAGGTTAAATAAAGCAATAACCAATTTCAAAATCAATTAGGAGTCAGAACACAAAATCAGCCAGTACTACGGGTGCATAAATAAGGTAAGAACAAGTAAGAACTTAATAAAGAAATACGGGTACTAAATTCAAACCCTAATTTAGGTAAGTAAATCAATTAACACCTTAATTGACAGAGCTAAAGGTAAACGGACAAGAGTCGGTAGAATAAATATCCAAATAATCGAAACCCTAGGAACTACAAAGATAGATATATGGAGCTTAATTAAATTAAGTAAAAAACATTCGAAAAAGTAAATAAAAATTAGAGATGAAAACACTTAAATGTTTAAAACATTTTTGTAGAAATGCATAAGAACCAAAACCCTAGATTTGAACAAATACAACCATAATTCTAGAGAGAAAGGCTCTGACGATTTTCTTGATCTAGAGAGAGAAAATACGCAATTTCGCTGCCATGGCCACGCCGGCCAGTGGCCAGCCTTCTTCTCCGGCTGGTCAGCCTCCTCCCATTGTCGCCCAACCTCCAACAACCACAAATACCAATCCCCAGCCCTTAGATTATTCGAAAATACTTAAACCTACTGTCATGAACAGTGCCATGCAAGAACGTGCAAGTTCAGTCGAGCCAATTGCCCTACGTAGAGCTAGTTTGATCAATGGATAGCCTGTTGTGAAGTTTACTGAAGCAGAAGTTGACAGGATGAATGTGATTGAAGGTTTACAATATGCTGTTGTGTGCAAATTTTCATATGGATGGCCATATATTAATGAGTTACGTAGAATAGTTCCCATTCAATGTGGAATTAAAGGGGAATGTTCTATAGGCTATCTTTGAGATAGATATGTGTTAATTCGACTGACTCTTTGGCAGGATTTTGTGGATTTTTCTTCAAAAGGAGTATACTATATTAAAGATAAGTTTGGCCATGAATATCAGTTGAGAACTTTGATTTATGATCACAAGTTTAAGGTGGGAGAAGAGACACCAAAAGTAATGGCTTGGATTTCTTTTCCTAATCTGTTGCCTACTTTTTTTGTCAAGGAGTGTTTGTTCTCTTTTGCTTCAGCTGTGGGTAAACCACTTCACCTTGACATGGCAACAATAAATAAAACAAGGCCTAGCTGTGCACGTGTGAAGGTGTTAGTTGATCTCCTTGCAGAACTTCCTAAGAAAGTGCGTATGGACATTGTAAATGAATCAACTGGGGAAGTTAGAGTTGAATGGGTAAATATCAAGTATGATTATTTGCCAAAATACTGTAGCGAGTGTAAGCTACAAGGACATGATATGATGGAATGTTGGAGGCTTCATCCTGAACTAGTGGAAACCAAAGATGCAGATCAACAGGTGGATAAGGAAGGTGGGAATCAAATTATACAAGGTAGTGTTTCTACAAACAAGAATCAGAATGGTCCTCTAATGATTTTATCGAGTGGCAAGGTTGTAGGGAATGTTAATGGCAAGGGAAAGGAACAATGGAAGGAGGTCAAGGACAATCGTGCAAGAAAGATAATTCAGCAAAAGGAAACACAAATAACTATTGGAAAGGAGATAGTTCTAGCTAATCAAAGTGTGGATCAACAGGTACAAATTGGGAACAAATTTGCTCTGCTGGGAATGGAGGAAAATTCAACAGAAGAAGATAAGGAGATGCAGAAACAAGTCCAAACAAAGGAAGTATCAGATGGAGGTCAACAGGCTATGCAAGACAACCAGCTGGAAGTCATTGATGAGGTGCAAGAAGTAATTCAATTGGATAAAGTTTCTCCTGGTAGAGGAGGAAATCAAGGCAAACAACACAGTCCAAAAAAGAAGAATACTGTTAGTGGAAAAAAGTTGAATCCTTCAGCTCCTCAATTTAATCCTACAGTAAATGGCAATCAAGGATACAATGAAGGGGTAAGAATTAAAGAAACAACTGCTGATTGGGTGCAGAGAGCTTTTGGAGGTAATGAAGTAGGGCTTAACACTTCATGTCAAGATATTCCTTCTCAAAGAGTGGAAGGAGAATTGGCTAAAAACATTGCAAATCTACATGATGCTATTGTTCTGTCAAGGATTGATGAATTCCAAAGCAATGATAGAGTTCAATGTCAAGAAATACCATCACAAGCAACAGATCCAGAGGAAATAGCTGGACAGCAATTGTTGAAACAAAAAGTCAATTGGACAGGAGGAAAACTATGGAGTAACCAGACAGAAGAAGATCCAGATGAAGGTGATTTGTCAGAGGGGTATGAAGAAGAAAAAATACCTGATGTGGAGACACAAGGGGAAGAAGTCAGTATTAATGGTAACAATACCAAGGGAGATGAACAATTAGGAGAGAAATCTACAAACATGACTGATGCTCCAATGGAGATTGTAGGATCCAATACTAAAATCAATCCTAGCCCTACTCCAGATCCCACCCCTGCAGAACCAATTGATCCTGGTGATCCAAATAAAGGGAAAGAGCAGCAGATAATAGAGAAGGATGGATTAATAGAGCAAGAAAATCAGAATGATGATCAGTTGTCTAACAAAGATCAAACAAGCGTGATACCTAAGTTAACTGAAAAGCAGATTGCATCAAATAAAAAACAGAATGAAGTGAAAGATGATGCAATGGAGAAAGGAAGAGATCTAGATGCAGAATCAACATGTCAAAATTTAAAAAATGTGGCAAGGCAAGGAGACTTATCACCTAGGTTTATGGACAAAGGTAAATCAGCAGGCAGAGGCAGAAAAAACAGATGAAAGAGGTTCCTAGCATTCTTCCAGCTGGGGTCCAAACAAGGAGGACTGTATCTAAATCTAGTAATTAAAGATGAATGCTTTAATATGGAATATTAGGTCAGTCAACACCCGGAGAGCCTTTGAAAGGGTTATAACAAAGCATAGAAAGTATCATTTTGATTTAATAGGATTAATGGAGCCAATGCAACAGCCAAAAAAGCTGGAAAGATATAGGAGGCAGATTGATTTTGAGCAGGCATTTGTGAACATATCTAACAAGATTTGCGCTTTCATTGATGGCAAATATGATGTGACAGTGGAGATTAACACAGTGCAACAATTAAATTTGAAGCTATATGACACAGAAGAGCAAAAGGAATTCATGATCACTCTGATATATGCTAAATGTGATCACATTGATAGAATAGAATTGTGGGATTCTCTCTACTATCTAGCTAGTGACATGACTATGCCATGGTTAGTAGGAGGGGATTTCAATGTAATATGGGATGAAGAGGAGAAGTTTGGAGGACTGCCAGTACCATTAAATGAAGTTGATGATTTCAGGCACTGTATGAACACATGTAATCTATCAGATTTTGGCTTTAAAGGAAGTATATATACTTGGTGGAATGGTAGAGCAGAAGAAGACTGTATTTTCAAGAGATTGGATAGGGTGTTTGCTAACTNGTCCTTCAAATTCAGTGGTGCAGGAGAATTGGCAAGCTGATTTTCATGCAAATCCCTTCATTTTATTCAATCACAAGTTAAAAAAATTGAAGAGAGCTTTGTCTTATGGAGTAAGGCCACTTTTGGAGATATATTTGAAAAAATAGCTAGCTTGGAGGAGGTAGTTAGAGTGCATGAATTTCAATTGGAATTAAATCCTACACTGCAGAATAGAGAAAGACTTAAAAACGTGCAAGCTGAATTATTCAAATTTTTGGCTTTGGAAGAGAAGTTCTGGAAGCAGAAGTCTGGTATGACTTGGTTCAATGATGGAGAAAGAAATACAATGTTCTTTCATGCACATGTGAATGGGAGGAGAAAAAGGTTGCAGTTGAAAAGAATCCAAAATGCAAATGGAGATTGGATTGAAGATAGAGAAGAACTGGCTAATGAAGCAGTTCATTTTTTTCAGAAACAATTCCATGAAGATGTTGTTCCATCCAATTTTGACATCATTGATTATGTACCACAGATGCTGAATGAAGAACAGAACCAGGAGTTACTAAAATAGCCTTCTAGAGAGGAAGTCAAGCAAGCAGTGTATGGCCTTAATGGTGATAGTGCAGGAGGTCTTGATGGTTTTAATGGCAGCTTCTTTCATAGTTGCTGGGATATTATAGGGGAGGATATAGTACAGATGGTGAAAGCTTTCTTTAATGGGCAAGAATTACCTAGGTTTATTACTCATACAAATCTAGTTTTACTTCCAAAGAAGAAAGAGGTGATTATTCTGATATGAGACCAATTAGTCTCAGCAATTTTGCAAACAAGATATTCTCAAGAGTGATTCATGAGAGAGTACCTGCTCTTTTACCTAACCTAATTTCTGATGAAGAAGCAGGTTTTGTAAAGGGTAGAAGCATTGTACAAAATGTATTATTGACACAAGAGATTGTAACTGATATAAGACTGAGGACAAAGGCAGGACCAAATGTGGTAATAAAATTGGATATGATGAAGGCCTATGATAGACTGTCATGGCTGTTTCTGACTAAAGTATTAAGGAAGATGGGGTTTGCTGAAAGATTTATAGGCTGGGTGTTTGGATTGATCTCTAATAACTGGTACTCAGTTTTGATCAATGGGCAACCACATGGTTTTTTCAAGTCTTCTAGAGGAGTGAAGCAGGGAGATCCTTTGTCTCCTACATTATTTATTCTGGCAGCTGAAGCTTTGTCAAGATGGTTAAATGCATTGCACTACAACCTGTATTTTTGTGACTTTGGACTACCTAAATGGAGTCCTAAAATTAACCATTTGGCATATGCAGATGACACCATAATATTCTCCTCCTCAGATAAAACTTCACTGCAGCTAATCATGCAAGTTTTAGCAGCATATGAAGCAGCATCAGGTTAGATGATTAACAGAAATAAATCTGTAATTTATATGCATCATCTCACAAATGAAGCAGTATTCAGTAAGGTGGAGAGAGTGACTGGGATTAAGAGGCAGGAATTTCCAATTACATACCCGGGGTGTCCTATTTTCTATGCTAGAAGGAAAATGGAATATTATAATGGTCTGATGAACAAAGTGTTGGACAAACTGCAAGCTTGGAAGGGTAAAATGCTGTCAATAGGGGGCAGGGCTGTGTTCATCTCTCATGTGATTCAGAGTATGCCTATTCATCTGCTTTCAGCTGTTAATGCACCAGCATTTGTTATCAAGAAGTTGCACAAATTAATGGCAAGATTTTTCTGGAGTAGTTCAATTGAAGGAGGCAGTAGACATTGGGCTTCATGGGATACCTTATGCCTACCACAAGAAGAAGGGTGAATTGGTTTTAGATCCCTACATGATGACTCTAAGGCACTCTTTTGTAAGTTATGGTGGAATTTTAGAACAAAACCATCTCTTTGGAGTTCCTTCATGAGTCAAAAATACTGCAAAAAACTTAATCCTATCATTGTTCCATGGAGGAAGGGCTCTCATATTTGGAGGAAAATGCTAGAGTGTAGAGATTGTATTGAGCACTAAATACTGTGGCAGACTAAAATGGGATCTGCACTTTTTTGGTTTGAAAACTGGACAGGTTTGGGGGCCCTATACTTCATTACACCACTTGAGTTTTTCTGTGATGAAACAGTTCAAAATGTTCATGAAGTGATGACTAGGAGGAGGTGGAATGAGCAGAAATTAAGGGACCTATTGCCTGAGGATTTAGCTAATCATATAGTGCAGAACATCAAATCTCCAGGAGAAAATATGGTACTGGACAAACCTTTTTGGATGCTGGAAACAAGAAGTGNTAGAATTCGAAAACAGCTTTGTATCTCGTTTTTTTTTTATGAAGTTGAATGCTAAGAACTTTTCTTTCAAAATTTCAGCCTCTATCAATATTCTTTGAGTGATTCTGTAAGCAGAAAATAGCGTGTGTAAAATGAGAGGAGGAGGAGTCCCTTTATAGAATGTGAGCATGTGCTCTTATGAGAGGAAAAATCAAAGGGGTGTGAGGGAACCTGTCAGCTAAATTTTAGGGATAGGCATCTTTTAAAATAGAAAATGGACAGCTGTCCCTATTTCTAGAAGCTTCTTTTCATTTTAACTCTTTTCAACTTCTAAAAATTCAACTATTCCCAAAATTTGATTTACATTAATCAATTTATTGCACTTTGAATCCCTCATTTAACAGTTTCAAGTATCACTACCATAGATTTCCTGATTTCCAAATTCCTTTGGACCCCTTTTACTTCTGTTATTACCCTTTCAATTCCCTAAAGTTCCAATTGCATTCAAACATCAGAAAACAAAAATAGTTAAGACCAAACCAAGGATCATCAAAACAGAAACAACCTAACAATCAAACTTACCTAAATCATTAACTCAATTAAAATGGTTAGGCTAACCTAAAGCACATGCAATTAATTAATTAATATTATTTTTGCTTACCTTAAACAAACTATTAACTAATTTAGACAAAAGAAATTAGCACCTAAACAAATGATCTGAAACAAAAAAAAAAGAAACAAAAGAAAGGGACAGAGATATACACTGATTTGGATTCTAAAGGAGATGACGATTGAGGCGAATCGACGAACGATGGCTATGAAACTTGGCCGGTCAATGGTAAGTTGGTCGGAATCCGATGAGCTTCGAAATGAACCAAACTAATATGAATCGATTGCTCGTGTCAAGAGCAATCGACTCATGTAAGTTTGAACCAAAAAACGTATTTCAAATTTTCCAGAACAATCATATTTAGGTTTTTTCTAATTTTCTTAGATTTGAAATTGGAGAAAATGGGTGGGGATTTTGAGAAAATTAATGGGGGGATGAGGTTTAGGAGGGTGTGAGGAGTGTAGGGTGCAAATTTGAGGTGGTTTGGAGTATCGCCGCTGCCGTGGGCGATTTCCGGCGGGTGGCAGACGACGGCGATGAATGAGACGAGGGAGGGGGCTTCTGATATGTTCTCTAGGGTTTGTGGTGGGTTTGTCCAACAATTTTAGGGGTGGAGGGATCAGTTGCGAGCCGTTAGATTCCAAGGGTTCAACGACTGAGATTGAAAAAAATTAAAACGGCACCGTTTAGGTTTACTTGGGGCTGGACCGGATAGGGGGTTGGGCTGAGGCGATTTGGGCGATTTTTAGGCCAATTGAGCCACTGAAAGTGGTTGTGGCCCAATTTGAAATCAAGACAAGTTCTTTTCTTTTTCTTTCTTTTTCTTAATTTTTAAATCCTATAGAATTACTTAAAAACCTAAACTAAGTCCTAAATAAAACCTAATATGTAGAATTAAATTAATTATCTATTTCTAACATTAAAATAATTAATTAACTTAAGACTAATGAAAGAAAAATACTAATTTTAAAACTAAAGCTAAAATGTAAAAATGACCCATATTTTTTGTGATTTTCGTTAAATAAAGAAATTAACTCATGTATTTAAATCCTAAAATGCCATTAAGATCTAGAAATTCTATGAAATAAAATGTTTTAGACATTTTGGTATTTTTCTCATGATTTTAAAAATGCATGAAAGATGAAACTAAATGCAAAAAATTACCAAATATTCCTTAAAAATATATTAAAAAAATTAAAAACGATTAAGAAAAAATCTATTTATTGATTTTGTTAGAGTATTTTTGGTGAGGCAAAAATTACGTGCTCACAGCTGCCCCTTTGCCTACATATCCTTGGGTGTAAAGGAATCAGGTCAGAATGTAACTTATACTGTCACTATATGTAACTTGCGACTAAATTATACTTATACTGTCACTATATGTAACTTAAATCTATTTCACTGTTTTATGTAAGGATGTTTTAACGTATAACATTTACTTTTTAGTTGTTACTAGTACTGAGCTAAAGAATACAGTGTGTAAGTAATCCTCAAATAGGCCACCCCAGTAAGCAAAAGGACAAGGTTTTCGTTAAATTGCAGTGGTAATAAATAGTCTAAGTTGGCTTATAGGTTTGTTTCATGTGTTTTTAGAATTTTTCATAATCACAACATGGCATACCTTGAGTTGTTTATTTGATTGATTTATATATGTATTAGGCTTGGTATATTATTGCTATAATATTATCTTATTTAGGAGAGTCAAGCTGCTGGAGCAATTGGTAGTCGCCTTAGGCTTGAATGTGGCTGCCAATGGCGATGTGCCCCCTCCAGCTCCGAATGATGCAGGTTCGGCTGCGAGTTCAAATGCTTGGAAAGTGTCACTACCCGGATTTCTCACCCTCGGGAGTCGTGATGGCACCTACTCGTAGAAGCTAGACAAGCCACGAACTTAAAAATCTTTAAACTCTTTTGTTTTAATTCTTTTTAACCATTAAATTAACAAAAATAAACAATTAAATAACAACGAAATATGAAGATTAGCGGAAGTCTTAAATAAATATAAAACCGAATCATCCTGAAGACCAACACATGCCTCTAACCAGAACTTGGTGTCACAACATCCACGGACTACTAAGAGTACTAAATACAATCGTCTGAAAGAAATACAACACTGTTGTCTCGAAAACATGAGATAACAGAATGAAATATAAGATAGAGGAGACGTCGGGCCTGCGGACGCGTGCAAGGCTACCTCGGAGTCTCGATGGACTGAAGGCTGGCTCCCGAGCTACTACTGCTGTCCGGGACCTGGATCTGTGCAAAAGAGCACAGAGTGTAGTATCAGCACAACCGACCCCATGTGCTGGTAAGTGCCTAGCCTAACCTCGGCGAAGTAGTGACGAGGCTAGACCAGACTACCACATAAACCTGTGCAGTTATATAATGTACAGCGGAGAGTAAAGTAGAAATAAAGAAATAAAGGTGAGAGGGGGAAACATGCTTCGGGGAATAACAGGTAAAAACAGATTATCAAGAGAACTATAAGGGAATCAAACTCCAACCACTAACAAGAATAAGAAAGAAACAAAGGTAGATCTCACTGTCAGTACACATCTCGTTGCAGGCGTGCAACCCGATCCCATTTCCTGTATCTCGTGGCAGGCGTGCCACCCGCTCCCATTTCCTTATATCACGTGGTAGGCGTACCACGCGCTCCCATTTCATTATATTAACAGTTCTTCTAAATGAAATTACTCCAACAAATGCAACAATTAATACGAATTCATAAGACAACAAAGTACACAATAATTATGACTCACCGGGGAAAACAAATAATTACAAGTAGCAATTAATTATGGACTTTAAGGAGCAAATAGGCAATTTAAGATTTAGTATGCTAAATGTCAAGTAGCAATTAAGTCACATAAATATGTAGCAATTATAGCAAAAATTCAAGGCATATTGTTGCGCAAGGATACCTAGAGCCAATAATAAAAAGTAACACAATAAAGGAAAATGCCAACATAAAGAATCATAGAATAAGACAATTAATGCACTTGAACCGATAACAACAAGAAATCATAACAAACGGCAATAAGTGCACAGCATCACCCTTCGTGCTTTAACACTCTCTCACCAAAACAATGCACGGCATCACCCTTCGTGTTTTACGCTCTTCCTCACCCAAACAACAATCACAAGGCAAATAGGGTAAGGGAACCTATAACATCGAAATAAAATCAAGTAACAACAGAAAATCAGTAAATAAAAGTAAAGGATAACATAACTCAATTATCAACAAGAATCAGGAAAATCAAAGACAAGTGCACGGCATCACCCTTCGTGCTTTTACTCTCGTCCTCACCAAGCAATAATATAATGAAAACGTGCACGACATCACCCTTCGTGCTTTTACTCTCTTTCCTCACCAAAACAATTAGAATAATAAAATGTGCACGGCATCACCCTTCGTGCTTTTACTCTCTTTACTCACAAAAACAATTAGAATAATAAAATGTGCACGGTATCACCCTTCGTGCTTTTACTCTCTTTCCTCACATATAATCAATAGAATTGGCACGGAATGGTACATCGTGCAGCACGGCATCACCCTTCGTGCTTTACACTCTTTCCTCACAATAGCAAACAATGCACGACATTACCCTTCGTGCTTTAACACTCCCCCTCACCCAAACAACAATCATAAACAAGGGCAAGGGAAATAAACCAGAACATATAGGAATACCGGCAAGGGAACAACGACTTAACAATTAAATCCCGGCAAGGGAGCAACAAATAAATAATTCAATCCCAGCAAGGGAACAACAATTAAATAATTCAATCCCGGCAAGGGAACATTTCAATAACTCTTTCTCTATCTTTCACTTGCACTTCATAACTCACTTTACCACTTGAGCCAATGCTCCAAAGGGTTCAATCATCTCATATACTTTCACAATTCATAATATAACTCGAGCCAATGCTCCAAAATGTTCAAATGTCTCAATTCCTTCCACAAACTTTTCACAACAACTAGGAATCATCACCAAAGCATGAAGAATACAACGAAACCATGAAAATTACAATATAAGACTCACGGTCATACTTGACAACAACGTATAGATACTCGTCACCATGCCTATACGTCGTACTCAACAATTATCACATAGCAAATAGGACTCAACTCCTAATCCCTCAAGCTAAGGTTAGACCAAACACTTACCTCGATGCCTTGAATAAAACTCAAGTCTCAATTATAGCTTTACCCCTTGATTCCACTGCCAATTCGCTCGTATCTAATCACAAATTACTTAATTACATTAAGAAGTGCTAAATGAATCAACCCCAATGCATGAAAATAAGTTTTCCAAAGTTTTACCCAAAAAGCCAAAAATCGCCCCGGGCCCACGTGGTCAAAACCCGAGGTTCGAACCAAAACCCGATTACCCTTTCCCCCACGAACTCAAATATATAATTTGTTTTGAAATCGGACCTCAAATTGAGGTCCAAATCCCCAATTTTTGAAAAACCTAGGTTCTACCCAAAACACCCAATTTCCCCCATGAAAATCTTTGATTTTAGGTTGAAATCATGTTAAAAGATGTTAATGATTGAAAGAAATGAGTAAAAACTAACTTACAATTGATTTGGAAGAAAACTTGTTCTTGGAAAATCGCCTAAGTGTGTTTGGGTTTGAGAAAATATGAAAAATGAAGCTCAAAATCATTTAAGTGTAAAAATTGCAGGTCTCTGATATGGGAAATGCGAACAGGGGTTCGCAATTGCGAACCCCGACCTCTCAGATGTGGGAAATGCGAAACAGGGTTCGCATTTGCGAACCCTTCAGAAATTCCCAGTTTTCGCATTTGCGAATGAGTGGTCGCATTTGTGACATCGCTTTTGCGATTGCTGCATCGCATTTGCGACCTCAGGCGGAAAAAGAGATCTTCGCATTTGCGATCCCGGACGTCGCATTTGCGACAGGCTGCAAAATTTCCCTTCTTGCATTTGCGATGCCAGGCTCGCATTTGCGAGCTCGCATTTGCGAGACCTGCTTCGCAAATGCGAAGACTGCAGAACAGGCATACCAGATTATTTTCAAAGTTCAAAAATGCACTCGTGGCCTATCCAAAACTCACCCGAGCCCTCGGGGCTCCAAACCAAATATACACACAACCTCAAAAACATCCTACGGACTTATTCGTGCGATCAAATCGCCAAAATAACATCATAAACATCGAATTAAACCTCAAAATCCATGAATTCTTTCAAACTTCATTAAACATCAAATTTTCCAATTTAGGTCCGAATCACGTCAAACGACGTCCGTTTTTCACCAAATTTCACAGGAATGATTTAAACCATATATATAAGACCCGTTCCGAGCGCCGGAACCAAAATACGGGCCCGATACCAACACGTTCTAATCAATTTTCTTTTCATATTTCCTTAAACAATTTTACAAAAAAATTCATTTCTCGGGCTTGGGACCTCGTAATTCGATTCCGAGCATATGCCCAAGTCCCATATTTTCCTATGGACCCTCCGGGACCGTCAAATCACGGGTCCGGGTTCGTTTACCCAAAACGTTGACCAAGGTCAAATTTATTCATTTTAACATCAAAATTTAACATTTTTCACAGAATTTCATATTTAAGCTTTCCGGCTACGTGCCCGGACTATGCACGTAAATCGAGACGATTCTAAATGAGGTTTTCAAGGCCTCGGAAACACATATTTTAACTTAAAGCAAGTGATGACCTTTTGGGTCATCACAGGAAGTTGCTGGGGATGAGGGGGGAGATGCTTCCTCTACTGGGGTGGGGGGGGGATCACTGAACACGCCCAACTATGCCTTCTACGAGGTCTAGCGGTCGTTACAAATATAATTCGATTTACAAGGCCGGAGTCGAATCCCACAGGGAATTAACCTACTAATCACAATCACTAGTTTCGCAAGAATTCAAGTAATCAACCTTCAGTAATATAAGATAATGGTTTGAGTGTTTACTAACTAAGAACAAAGTATTTAGGAAGCTGTAATTTTATTACTAACAAAGCAAATGTTGTAGACAAGATTGGAAAAGTCTAGGGTTTTGATTTCCCCAATTATCGGAATCTTCCCCACTACGTTTTCTATAAATTCACCTAAGTATTCTCTACCGATCGTGAGTACTTTTATTGTTGTAGCTCTCTCTCAAGCAACTACCACAATTTACTAGACGTATTCTCTCAAACTACGCTAGCTGGCACTAATTCACCGCTCACTATGATCGCACCATGGTTTCGTTATCTCTAATCCCGCTTTTAAACCCTCCGTATTGATCTCTCAAATACGTTAGGAGTGGTGTTGTTCAACAACTACCTAAATGCGTACTCTCTCTCGAGCAGTACACACTAGATATGCACAGTCAATTGAGGGCCCTTCAACCAACAACAATATTAATATATTTGAACAAGTAGAAAAAAGTCAATGGCAAATTGATATTAAACGCGATGGACAAATCATCCTTCAATAGGTTCCATCAAACCCTAGACGAAAATTTAGATACTCATAGTTGTTTGCACAAATACAAGATTAGAATTCATAACAATGGAAAATTAGGAAGAAAAAGGAAAAAACGTGAAGTTGATTCTTTCTCCTTGCTCCAAGCGTGTTCTTGCCTCTCCAAAGTCTTCTCCCCCTTCAAATAGTGGCTAACTCTCATATTTATATGGTTTAGGGTTGGGTTGAGCCGAAATTGATTCTCTTAATTCGGACTGGAAAACACTGAATTTCTCTGCTCTGGTTCCGGTGGCGAAGTGAGCCTTGCTTCCCTGTCCGGGACTTTTCTGGTTTCTTCTGCTCCGGTCCCAGTCTGGCAAAGTGAACCTCGCTTCATTGTCCGGGACTTTTCTCTTCAGCCCTTTTTTCGCCAATTTTTCTCCCACTTGATCCTTTCCCGCGCAAGTTTGTTCCTACACATAAGAAATACGTAATGAGCATATTTTCACTTCATAAGCGATGTGAACTCCCGCAACTCACACACGAAATAACACACACACTCAAAACATGCACTTTTCATCCTTTATCACCACCCTACATTTAAACTCTTGCTCATCCTCGAGCAACTTAAAAGTAAGAACATAAGCAAGAGACATCTTTCAAAATATAATCAAGGATCACACTAATGACAATGGTTTATATCAACGCTTAGATCTCAGCATATGTACTCTTCATATATTTCCTCAAGTTTTAAACTCATGCCAAGATCATTTAAAATATTCATGTGACTCTTTCCAACATCCTCGCCTCAAAATTGGACTCTAATACATTTCACACTATGACTCGCTCCTTGTGCCAACTCAAAAATCAAGGTCTCTACCAATCCTTTGCAAATCATGTGCCCTCACCAACAAACCACAGAGAGAAAGTAGTCCACACACTCAATATAAGTTCAAGTATAGTTTAAGGACTCAAATATAGAAAAAATTCGCTCACTCTCACAAAGAAACTCTTATGCCACCCAAGTTAGTACCATAAGCTTGACCGTAGTGTAAGTCTCTGCTAATTTAAGCTCGTAAAGTCTAAGATCAAGTAGGACTTTATAGGTTGTAATGTAGGCTAAGGGAGTGGTAGGATATATTTGAGAAAATAGTGACCAACCCTCCTAAGCACTTTAATACACTACACTTCACTTTTAAGCACCTTCTTGTCATGACCACTTCATTGTCTTGCCATGAAACCATACACATTTAAGCCCTTCTTCATTAAACACATCAACATATAGATACTTACTAGCCCAGATAAAGATATGGAGGTGTTATTCTTTTTTTTTCTTTTGTTTCAGTTATTCTTTTTTTCACTCTCTTTAAATTGTTATTTCTGGCTAGTATTTTTTTTTGTTTATACACAAGTGCACCTTTTCGGCCTTTCTATGGTTCCACTCAAAAGCTATCTACTCTCTTTCTTTACTCTTCTAGCTACTTAAGTGCTTTCAGAGGTAAAGGTCCAACAAGATTTGATTAAGAACAAAAGGGATTCAGCTTGTAATGTGATTGCCAAAGAAAAGGTCTACAGACTCACCAGATAATATTAGCATTGGTAGGCAAATAGGCTAAATGGTCAATCAAAGAAAACCTATATCACTTCCCAAACTTATAAGACTTAATCACTTCGCTTTGACTCACACACGGGGCAAGTTCTAGACTCACAAGGATGGCACAGAGTACACTAAAATCTCACCTCACATAATGCATATGACTCACTTAGGATGGATCGGACCTGACACTCGAGTTAAAGCAACTAGAACACTATCATCATAATCTTTCAGCACACAGAAATGAATCACAAGAGTCTAAAGGTGAGCCTCGGTGTCAAAAGAAAGCCACATATATTGTCAAGGCATGTAGTTATAGAGATCATGAAGAAAGTACTTAGTTCAAATGCTCCAGACCTAAGCCTCGATATAAAACATGTCAAAAGCACAAATTACTCAAGCTCCTTCCAATTCCATTGTCAGTTAAACCAAAAAACAAAATAAAAGAGAAACAAAAAATCTTTTTCGTATTTTTCTTTAGACTTTAGTCCCTCAAGAAAACTATCTAGGTAATCCATCATCGGAAAAATCCATAATTCTTTAGAAAGTTTGAAAAAAAATCTACCTAACCTACCCGATTCAAGAAAATGGCATTCTCGGGAAAGAACCGTGATTTAAAGAAATTCCGTCATTAAGCCACTACAAAAAAACTACTACAATTATACAATTACAATGGCCATAAGAGTGATCATGCAGTTCACAATGTATCACTAGCAATTAAGCACATGCCACAAAAAGTAAAGCCTGACAACCCACCCCACACTTAAGAATTTGCACTATCCTCAGTTGCACAATATCACAAAAATACAAATAAGTAAGATCATAAGTAGAGTGGGTGTCAGAAACTCCCTCAAAATCACTCGGGTCGTGGTGAGGACCAGGTGAGGACCTCGGTCCCCAGAAGTGCTGGATCCTCTAGTGCGACGCCAGGCACGTCAACTGTATCAATCAGCTCGCTCTCTGCAATAGGAGGAACCTCAGTCGCAACATTCCTTAAGTCCACTACAGTCACAGCTGCCAGTCCTGGCTCCTTCACAATAGTGCTATTACTAGCACTCAAATCAACGATGTGGGGGCCCTCTGCATCAGTCTGCACCCCAATAGAACGGGTCAGCAGGGTATCTTTAAAGACGGCAATCAAGTGTGCAAAGTGAGACTACATCCTCTGCTCGCTGGATTCCGCTGCATCAGCTAGAGCGCGATCTCGATCCCCTAACTCCAGTCTCAACTAGTGTATCTCACTCTCTACCGCTGTCAACTGCATATCCTTACTGATCCCCTAGACCCGCTCCTCATTTGGGTCCGACACATCACAGATATCATGCAGTGCTCCTTTAGTGATATCATCACCCTTTTCTGGATCCCAATTAGCATATAATTCCTTTACAAGTGTCACATTCTCCTCAACCTTGGGTCCCTGAGCAAAGCGTGTCCAACCGTACCTTTCAATCTTCTGCACGATCGGCAAGAAATCTTTCCTGACGGCCTCAAAATTCAGCGCCCTCTCGAACAAAGCTGGGTTGACTTGCTTTCCTTTAAGTGTCTTCCAATGTAGCCGTGTCTTCTTGCTAAGAAAGTTCTTATTCCACACTGAGTCATCCACTGGTTCACTAGGTTCACCATCACCCTCAGGTAAGGCAACCTCTACATACTCCTCTACATCAGACTAGTCTTCCTCACGCTTAGGTTTCGTATTGACTACAGCTTTGCCTCGCCCTTGCACATCAACCATATTGCGCTTCTTAGCCTTCGGTGGACTCGAAGCTCCTTCACGAATCAGGAGTGGAGCTTCTCTCGACCTAGACGGCCGTGTGTGCTGCACTTCCTGTGGTATTGCTTCAGATATTTCCTGTGCATCCCTATCATTGCTTGTCTTTGTTCGAAGCTCAGTAGCGCGCTTAGCATGTGCCCTAGATATTTCTTGTGCATCCCCAAAAGTTTTCTCCTCAACATTCTTGGTCTCGGACTCGTGAAGCTAGCTTCGCTTCGCTGCCTCCCCACGTCCCTTTTTTTGTGACTAAATGACAACTAGATGAAAATAAGATAATTGGGTTGCCTCCCAACAAGCGCTTTATTTAGCGTCACGTCACGACGAATTACAACATTACAATGGGTTGCCTCCCACGAAGCACCTGATTTAACGTCGCGGCACGACGTAGACTTTCCGGATTATACTTCGCTCACATATTGAGGTTCGTTAAATTGTATCACATCTTTCTCTCCTTTTTCGTCACTCAGTCCAAGGTAGTGTTTCAACCTTTTCCCATTCACTCTAAACCTATTCGTCCCATCCCCAGACTGAATTTCTGCAACTCCATTTGATAGCACCTGCACTACTCTGAACCATCTAGACTTCAACTTACCCAGAAACAACTTCAATCTCGAATTGTATAGCAATACCACGTCTCCAGGTTTAAAATTTTGCTCAAGAACATTTTTGTTATGCATCATCTTCATTCTCTCCTTATATAGCCTTGTACTCTCAAAAGCATGGTAACGTAACTCGTCAAGATCGTGAAACTCTGTGACTCTACTTGTACCCGCTATTTCCATGTCGAGATTCAGCTGCCTCAATGCCTACAAAGCTCTATGCTCCAACTCCACGGGTAAGTTACACGCTTTCTCAAATACCAGTTTATATGGAGACATGCCAATTAGAGTTTTAAAAGCGGTACGATAGGCCCGAAGTGCATTCTGTAACTTTCTCGCCCAATCCGTTCTTGTAGCATTCACGCTCTTTGTCAACACACTTTTTATTTCTCTATTCGACACCTCCAAAGTGCATTGTCTAACTTTCTTTGTGGCGAACACCATATTTTTTCTAACAACTTTGCGAAGGCTCGGTTGTAGAAGTGAGTGCCTCCATCACTGATTATTGCCCTTGGAGTGCCAAACCGGGTGAATATATTCTTTCTCAAAAAACAAATGACTCCCTTTGCATCATTTGTAAGGAGTGCCAAAGCTTTCACCCATTTTGACACATAGTCCACAGCTATAAGTATGTACTTGTTGCCATATGAGCTGACAAAAGACTCCATGAAATCGATTCCCCATATATCAAACACTTCCACCTCCTGAATTGGGTTCATGGGCATCTCATGTCGGCGACAAAAATTCTCGGTCCGTTGGCATTCATCACAACCTTTCACCTAGAGGTGTGCATCTTTGAACAATGTCGGCTAGTAGAAGACCGACTCCAATACTTTCGCGGCTGTCCTTACTCCCCTGAAATGGCCACCATATGGGGATGCGTGACAAACCTGCAAAATAGAAGATTGGTATGTCTCAGGGATACATCTCTGGATCATGTTATCAACACAAATCCTGAACAGATAAGCTCATCCCGATAATACGTGCGACAGTCACGAAAGAACTTTTTCTTTTTGAACAAAGGAAAGGTCATAGGGGACAATACCGCTCGCCAGGTAGTTTGCAATGTATGCATACTATGGCACTACCTCAAGGATCGTAGCCAACAATTGTCCATCCGGGAAAGTCTCCACAATATCTTCCACCTCAACCTTCTTCTCTGCTCCTTCCAACCTAGACAAGTGATCAGCCACTTGGTTCTCCGTTCCCTTTTGGTCACGGATTTCCAAGTCAAATTCTTGCACCAGTAGAACCTATCGAATCAGGTGGGGCTTTGACTCCTTCTTCTCAATTAGGTACCTGAGAGCAGTATGGTTAGTATAAACAATTACCTTCGAGCCTATCAGGTATGACCTGAATTTGTCAAATGTGAACACCACTACTAACATTTCCTTCTCGATCATTGTGTAATTTAGTTGCATACCACTCAAGGTTCTACTTGCATAGTAGATTGGATGCATGACTTTATCTTTATGCTGCCCAAGAACTGCTTCCACAACATAGTCGCTTGCATCACACATCAGCTCAAAAGGTTGCTCCCAGTAAGGTGCCACTATGATTGGTGCAGTCACCAGCCTCTTTTTCAATTCCTCAAAAGCTACCCTGCAGTCATCAGAAAACACAAAGGGGTGATCTTTTTCAAGCAATTTACATTTTAGAAAAATCTTTTGTAAACCGCCTGTAGAAGCCGGTGTGACCAAGGAAACTTCTTATGGCCTTGACGGAAGTGGGTGGAGGTAACTTGTGAATTACATCAACCTTAGCACGGTCCACCTCAATGCCCTTACTTGACACTAGGTGTCCCAAGACTATACCTTCTTGTACCATGAAATGGCACTTTTCCCAGTTCTGTACCAGATTAGTCTCCATACACCTCTTCAATACTCCTTTCAAGTTCATAAGGCAATCATCGAATGAGTTCCCTACCACTGAGAAGTCATCCATGAAAACCTCCATTATTTCCTCTACCATATCTGTGAAGATGGCCATCATGAACCTTTGGAATGTGGCGAGTGCATTGTATAGGTCAAATGGCATTCTCCGAAAGGCATAGATGCCATACAGACAGGTGAAAGACATTTTCTCTCTATCCTCCGGGGCAATAGAGATCTGGTTATACCTCGAGTATCCATCCAGGAAGCAAAAGTGGGACCTCCTTGCCAATCTATCTAGCATCTGATCAATGAATGGCAGCGTAAAGTGATCTTTTCAGGTGGCCTTGTTCAATCTTCTGTAATCCATGCAGATTCGCTATCCCAAGACTGTCATGTTTGATCAACACGTTGTTCTCATTTTGCACTACAGTCCTTCCACCCTTCTTTGGCACACACTGAACTGGGCTGACCCAGTTGCTGTCAGAGATGGGGAAGATGATTCCTGCATCTAACCACTTGAACACTTCTTTCTTCACCACTTCTTTCATGTTGGGGTTCATCCTTCTTTGATGTTCTATAGAAGGTTTGCGCCCACCTTCCAGTAGAATCTTATGCATAAAAAATGGAGCTGATACCCTTTATGTCTGCAACAGTCCACCCAATTGCAGTCTTACACTCCTTCAGAACCTACAAAAGTTGTTCTACCTGCACATCTAACAAATCAGATGAGATAATAACATGTAATGTCAAACTAGGTTCTAAGAAAGCATACTTGAGGTGAGACGGTAATGGTTTTAGCTCCAACTGTGGTGGCTCTTCAATTGATGGCTTAACTAGAGGGGTCTTTCTTTCTTCTAAGTGTAAAGGCTTGAATTTGAGCTCTCTTTTCCAGTAACCTTGGCCTTCAAGGGCCAAAACCCATTCCGCCAAGTCCTCACCATCTACTCTTCTAAGTTCATCAGGCAAGCTGCTAGAGGGTCTTTTGCGTTCAGTGCCTCATCTTCCTACTCCAGAATAACATCCAAGGCTTCAATTAGAGAGTAGTTAGCAAACTCACTGGGTCGCCGCATAGACTTATGCTCATTGAATGTTATTTCTTCATCATTTAGTCTCATCTTTAGCTCCCTAATTTCACAATCAATCAGAGCTCTCCCTGTGGCCAAGAATGGCCTCCCCAAAATTATGGGAATATCTTCATCAACCTGGCAGTCCAGAGTGACAAAATCTGCCGAAAACACAAACTTTCCAACCTGCACAAGTACATCATCAATATACCTGATGGCCTCTTCACCGTTCGGTCGGCTAGGTGTAGTAACATGGATGTGGATCTTGTCCTCCCAATGCCTAACCTTTTATAGATAGACAAGGCCATCAGGTTTATGCTCGCCCTCAAATCAAATGCTTTGGCAAAAGCATAGCTGCCTATGGTGCACGAAATTGTGAAACTCCCTGGGTCGGATAGCTTCTCCACTATAGGTCTTGTCACAATAACATTATAGGTCTGAGTCAGTGTCACAGTTGCCAAGTCTTGAAAGTCGAACTTGCAAGACATCAAGTCCTTAATCATTTTTTCATAATCGGGCATCTCCCTTAAGGCATCAATTAATGGAATGTTCACCTGAATTTGCTTCAACATCTCCATGAATTTCTTATATTGCTCATCCTTTTGATATTTGGCCAACCTCTGCGGGAAGGGTGCTGGCGGCCGCTTCTTTCCTGTGACTTGAGTTAGATCCTACTCAGGCACTTTTTCTACTGCCTTCTCTTGCATTGTCTCAGTCTCCTTTGCGACCTCTTTCTCTTTGCTTAGTTCCTTCTGGGCTGGCTGTACTCTTACTTCTGTTAGCTTAGTTGACTCATCTACTTCAATTGGTACTGGCATGAGTATCTAAGTTGGTCGGCTTTCGCGAGCCGTTTCTTGCTCTAGATCAAGATCTCTACCATTTCTCAGACTCATCGCCATCAGATGCTTCGGGCCCTGCTCTTTCAGATTGACATGTGTGTTCGCAGGTAGCGTTCCTTGGAGATGATTATTTAGAGCCATAGATATTTGTCCTAGTTGAATCTCAATGCCTTTTATCGCTCAGTCATGTGCTTCAACCTTCTCTTGCATTCTTCCATTGGACCCAATCTTTGCAACATTCCTTTAATTTCAGACAACCCATCATCTTGTCTCACTATCTGTTGTTATTGAGGCTGTTGATAAGCTAGCTGTTGATTTTGCTGATTGTATCCATGTTGCCTTTGGTAAGGAACGACTTGACTCTATGGTTGCATAGCTCCAAGATTGTTGTTATTATTGTACTGCTATTGTGCTGGTCTATAATGTTGATTCTGCTGCCCCCAATTCTGACCACCTTGCCCTTGGCCTCCATAGTTGCCCACATAGTTCATGTTCTCTTGATAGTTTTGATTGTCACTTTCACCACTCCACGAGCACACATATGGTTGGTTAATTCTTGGTCTGCATAAGCCTCCATTAGTCGTGTCAACTATGTGCACCTGCTTTTGGCCCGACTCATCAATCTTTTTAGTGAGGATACTCAATTGCATCATCACAATAGCCATGTTCTCAGCCATGGAGTTGTTTGGGTCTAGGGCTATTGAGTGAACTACCGGAGTGATTGTAGAGCCCCTTGTCATCCATCCTGAGTTTTGAGCTATTTTATCAAGCAAAACCTTACACTCTCTGAATAATTTGCTCAAAAATGCTCCACCTGCTGAAGCGTCAACGTGTGCTTTCAAGTTGTCTGCCAATCCTATGTAAAACCTTTGTCCCAACATCTGATTCGAAATGCCACGGTGTAGACACTTAACCAACATCCCTTTGAATCTATCCCACGTCTCTTGCAATGTTTCTGCTGGTTTCTGCCTGAAGCTCAAGATCTCATCAACTTGCTTGGCAGTCTTATTGGGTGGGTAGAATTTGTTCAAAAATTGCTTGACTAATTCCTCCCAAGTAGTGATGGAGTTTATGGGGAGCGAATTGAGCCAAGTTTGAGCCTCTCCCGTCATTGAGAATGGAAACAACAACAACCTTATTGCTTCCGGTGTCACATTTGGTTGTCGTCGCGTGAGACACAGGAAATTTTTTAGATGTTGCTGAGGATCTTCAATGTAAGACCCCGAGAATAGTCCCTTGTTCTGCAACAAATGTAGCATGTTGTTTGTGATTTGAAATGATTTCGCTTGTATTTGAGGGACTGCAATTGTGGTTGCTAGATTTTCAACGGTGGGTTGTGCCCAATCATACAAGGCTGCTTCTGGCACAAGAGGTGCCACACCCTGATTGTTCAGTTCATTCACAATATTTTTGTTGTTTTGATTGTCATTGACGTCCCTCATGTCTAGTTCGATTCGTTCTGTTGAGTTCTGTTGTCGTTTGTCTTTATTGTTTGCTCGATTTAGTGCCTTGAAAGCTTTCTCAGGGACCGATAATGCTTCTTACAATTCACCAATTCTTGAGGAGTTTCTAGGCATGCACCTGTAACACACAAGACTACAAATGTTAGAGTTTCAACATAATGAATTTCAAGTCGACACAAAAACTGACTATACTAAGAATTCTAGAAATTCTTCTAGCCGTAATTAATAACACGATTAATTCCCCGACAACGGTGCCAAAATTTGATCAGGCCCAACTATGCCTCCTAAGAGGTCTAGCGGTTGTTGCAAATATAATCCGATTTACAAGTCTGGAGTCGAATCCTAGAAGGAATTAACCTACTAATCACAACCACTAGTTTCGCGAGAATTCGCCACTTGAAATAATTTATGGTATCCCAAGTCACCGGTTGATTTTAAATCCCAAATCGAGGAAATTGACTCTATTTTTGGTCCGCGAACACAGAATACCGGGTAAGGACTTCTGTTAACCCGGGAGAAGGTGTAAGGCACTCCCGAGTTTCGTGGTTTAAGCACGGTCGCTCAACTATTAATAATTGGCCTAATTATCTGATTTAATACATATTTAATCCTATTCTGCATTTTGAACTTTCTAACCGCTTTTAAATTATTTTAAACAATTATGAAATTTGTTTGAACAAGTCGCGATGTCGCGCACATGTTTGTTTTTGTGCACATTGTGAATCGCATCATGGGAACCGTACCCACGATCTACAACATGTTTATTTTTATTATTGTTTGAAGTTATGGTCGGGTCATATAAAATGCGCACCCGAATTGGAAATTATGTATCACGACTATGCCACGAGAATCGTACACATAACTATGATGATTTAATTACGCGCCTAAAGCAAACTACGATGTTTGTAAGGTCTAAAGTTATGACATTTATTTAAGCCATGTTATGTATAATAATTGGTCACTAAAACACTTTATGAAGTACTTTGATTCTATGATTAAGAAAGAATGCATCACAGTTTAAGTCTTAGTTTATTCCAGCGGTATCATCTTTAATAAGTATAGCTAGCACTATTTATGTTTTGACTAAATGAACTAACGTAAATATGAAATCATGGATTAATGGTTTAAAAATGAAACTTTGCACTAAACATGACAGGCTGCACTAGGCTAGATCCAATCATAATTGATGCAACAGAAAAGAGAAACGGGCCTCTATCAAAGCCCAAGAAACATTCAAGGGGTTCCATTTTTGGCAACGTACTTTACATGGAAATTCAAGATCAAGGGTCATACAGAATAACATACGGCTTCGAAACAGATAGTTGAAATAAGAAATGAACTACCAAGAAGAAAGATCTACCAATATAGAAAGAAACTCACACTACACACTTCAATTATATTACAACTATAGTAAGAATGACATTACATAATCCTACTGATTGCATTTGATGCACTAGATGAATTGCTATACAACTTCAAACTAACAATTACATTTACGTGAAGTGTATAGTCTGACTCCGGCCCCGCTTGGGCTAATTGATTTAACCAGCAGGGACCCCCGATATTCACTTCGTTACTGCCCAGTTGGCTTGAAATCTATTCAGTGATGGATTTGATCAACTGGTGATCAAATCCAGTGACTGCCTAGCTTTGACCTCCACATGCCAATATCAAATCAAAATTATACCATTAATTCCATGAGCCAACACTCAAATAAAGCAATAACATTATTTCAATCATATAGTTGATGCTTTAAAAGAATCTGGGCTTTGACTGAAGCAGTAGTGTTGAAACACCCTTCACTATTAATTCGAACAAAGATAATCTAGGCATAAAAAGATAGTGATAAACCATCTTTGATCACATGAAATCAAACTTGCACTTCTTATTAGCATAGAAGGAGAAAGACTCAGATTTCAGCAGTTCATAATCAAACTGAACATCATATAATTATTAATACGACTCATAAACTGAATTCTAGTTGAAGACAAACGGATTTCCAGCACCTTTTAATCATTAAATCTCTGAAATCCACATGTTTCTCATAGGTAGGATAACAGAACCTTCATGAAATCGGGTTTCGACATTTTTGAGACAACTCACTTCCTTTTGGGACGGGGTAAGAGATTTGAAGAGTCGCCACCTAACGGATTAAGGTGCGTTAGGGCACCTAGAGCAGTTAACTCATGAAACTAGTTTGCGTCACCAGAAATCGGGTAAGGGCTCGAAATTACCTTGAGAGGAAGCTGTTAGGCACCCCTTGAGGTCCACAACGGTGGGTCCCGGCCGAACTTAATTAAGCGAATTAATCTTAGAGGGAAGTAAAACAATTTATACAAATACAAATTACTTTTAAAACATGATTAAAGGGGTCCTAGATTTTTTAGCCTATCGGATCATTCCATGCAATACTTTGTAACTTCCTCAAGTTGGGGTGCTACTCATAGTATTAGCGCACGGGTCATCATCTCCTTTACTACCTAATTACTATATTTCAGTTGTTACCTAAGCGTTCTAATAGCTTCTAACTCGCGCCTTGTACGTGCACTACCCGTCCCTTACCTATGGTCCTGGAGGTATTTAGGAGCTCTATTTAGGGTGGTTCTAGACTGACCCATGTTGCTTAAAATGAGAAAAAGCTAGGCAACAAACAAAATTCAGATAGGAATTCATATAAAGAACAAATAGGGGGGCTCACATTGACCTCCACAAGTAGACAACAAATTCATGCAATTCAATCAGCAAATTTCGTCAATTTCGGATCCTATAGGAAGGATATCTAGATGAGCAGAACAAAATATATAGAAGCAGTTTATTAAGGCGAGCATCGGGACCTATTGGTTTGCCTACTGATTTTATGAAGCTTTGAATCTAGGCCTTTTCAGGCAGTAAAATATCAGAGTTTTAAACCCAGAATCAATAGTGAGTCCTGTGGATACGTTGCCTAACTTATTTATAAGAGCGCTTGAATTCAGAATAGACTAACAGGATCCTATAGGCATGCTTTCTACGAGTTTGTTAATGACAGACCTACAGGCATGATTTCTAAGTGTAACACTGATTTTCACTCATAAAGACAGTTTTATTTCTTTTAAATCCTATAGGCATGCTTTCTAATTGCTGAATATATCTAAAACCCTATAGGCAGGATTTCTAAGCTTCAGAATTGATTTCACCCTATAGGCATGATATCAATTATTTTTAAAACCCTACAAGCATGCTTTCTAGGTTTTGAAACTGATTTTAATCTCGTATAGGCATGATATCTAAGTTGAAACTGATTTTTTTATTTCCTATAGGCATGGTATCTATTAATCGTATGTGGGCAGAATTTTAAGCAACTTGCTAGGAAGGTTATTATTCAAACAGATAGAATCCTATAGACATGGTCACTAATGCATATAAGTTATATAATGTGCACGGATCCCATGGGCAGGATTTCTAATGCAAGGGGTCTATAAACATGATTTCTAGTATGCGAGTAAAATACAGAACAAAACAATTAGAAAACCCTATAGGCAGGATCCCTAAACAAGTAGTAGAATACATATGATTCAATCAACATAACAAACCTATAGGCAGGATTTCTACCCAAGTTTAAAGATATAAGAAAAAAAAACCCCTGATTTTACTAATAAGCCCCAAATCTGTTTATTACAGAGATTATTACAGCCCAGAATGAATAAATTACATAACACTATCCATTACACTATAGGAGCCTTAGCAGGCCCAATATAAACCTGGGAACCAGGCCTTCGAACATAGCAACTTTGAANAGGCACAAGCATGATAACTAACAGAGGAGAGCAATTTATGTCCAAGAGTGGAAGCACTCGACCTCAGAACAGAGTAATAATCACAGTAAAAGGGCAACAACAACAAACAAAAAAAGAAAACAAGCAAACCTATGTGGTCACAAAGGCACACAGCCTGCAGACAGCAAAATTCCCTTCAGACAAAAGGGAACTCAGCTGGATGATGCACCTGTGGGAAAAAGCAATCAAGCATAAGAAGGGATACAACTCAAAACATACAGGGAATCAGGCATACCTGAGGATTATTATCCTCAAAAAGAACAGAAATCAGTAAAAAAACAAAAAATACAACAAGATGAGGAGGTGAAGATCTTTATGCTAATAGTGATCTGCAAGATTCACTGGTCTTGGCAAAGAAACTTGAGCAGTAATGCAGCAATTTCGACTGGATCATCAACATGCAACACAAATAATGCAAATCAGGGCAGGCAACTGGTCAGTAGCAGCACATACAGAGCTAGGCGACCCAATCTCTACCATCATAGCACAGCACAAGATCGAACAGGAATATCTTCAGACGCAAAGGTATCATAGGTAGCAATTCATATCAGCTGGTCTAAGGCGAACATGGGGCAACATAGTAGTGATTCAAACAAGGAAGTTAGCAAAGATGGAGTAAAAATGGGCTTCAAAGAGGACGCTTGGGCAATCGTTAAGATCTATGCTAGATACAGTTGTGAGCAAACGGGTAAAATGAGTGTTATTACAGGAATACATACAACAATGAAGAACAAAAACGGAAACAACACGTGTATAGAGACAAGGATGCAAGAAAACAGGTTACATTTGCAATTTAAGGAGATGGTGCATAATTGGACGGAATGTGGCCATATATGCAAGCAATATGGAACGCTGTTTTGGGCTTATTTGATGTCAATTGGGTCACTGGATGCGGGCAGCAAGTGCATTCTTTTTGCATGGGTTATTTTTTATTATACAATTTTTAATAGTAATTTTGTGATATCAATTTTGAGTACTCTACTCAATTTTGATAATAGGTTCTATGTATGTTTCAAATTTTATTTCTTTTGTCATGCTAGACCATTGAACAATATGTTTTGCTTTTTATTTTATATATATAAAAACTGGCCCTAGGTAATGCCTAGTGGATTGATTTAAAAAAAAACCTAGATTTTAGGGTAAATGAAATCGGTCAACAATAATAGTAAAAGCAGAAAATTTTAAGGGAAAAATACCAAACAAACACAAAATCGCTCCAGATCTAAAGAGATCTAAACGGATTCAACCAGAAATAGCTAGGTTCATAAAAATAGACAGAAACGAATCGAATCTGGTTTGAACAAGAGATTTGGAACCATAAAAATACCAAAACATTCGTTCTTCAAGATTTCGGAGTGAACATAGATGGAATAGTCGAGAAAAGAGAGACTTTGAACCAGATTTGGTTCGAGTCTTTGAGATTCATTTCGAGCAACATGAAAATCATACAACCAGTAGAGAGATGAAGCCAGATAAGGCATGAAATCGAAGGAAAACCCCATGAATCAAGGGGGATTTGTGACGGCGGGCTAGGGTTAGAAGGGGGTGAGAGAGAGAAGAGATGAGAGAGAAGGGATCCAGAGGCGGCGGGTTGGGGAAATGTGGGTAGGGTTAGGAGGTTTAGTATAATTAAAAAGGAAGGTAGATCCTGGACCGTTGATCTTCTAAGATCTACGGCCGGGATCAATTTTAGGCTGGGGCGGGTTATGGACGGGTAGGGTAGTTGGGTTTGGGCATTGGGTTATAGGATAGGATAATTGAGCTGACTAGTTATTGGGCTGGGTCTGAAAATTTAATTGAAGAGGAGCTATATTTTAAATACCCATTTAAATTAATAAAATAATTTATAAATGATAAAAAATTATCATTTGTGCATGAAAATGATTTAAAATAATTACTTGATATTATAAAAATATAGAAAGTCATTTTATGTATAGATAATATAATTATGCATATATATGGGCTATTATTACAAAACTAGCAATTCTAGCCTAAAAATGCAAATGTAATTATAAAAAATGTAATTAAAATATTTAAGCACTATATCGGCATAAATGATAAATTCAAATGATTAAATCATCATAAAAAGGGATAATTATTGGATATTTGAATATAAAAAGTGCAGAAATAACCTGATATAAAGCTTTAAAAATTATAGAAATACTTGTGCATGTTTGTAAATGCATGTGCGCTATATTTTTAAAAATATATATGCATATTTCAAATATATGAGGGAAAAATTGGGTATCAACATACATCAAACTTAAGCATTCAACTTATGTGCAAAATTCAAGCAAACAAGAAAAATCAAACATGCAACAGGTAACTTCAGATGAAACAGCCCCATATTTCAATACAAATCAAAGCAGAAACAGGTCTACATACTTAGAAGCAGCATCAATCTAACACAACCAAATAAAGGCTTGGAGAGGAATCAATTAAGGAAGAAATATGAAGAGGAGGTGATGTCAAGTTCAGCAAGCAGAAACAACATATTCCAACCCAGCAAAAACAGTGATCTTAACACCTTGAAAGTCTTTTGAGATCCCAGAATATATTAACCAAATATGCTAGAATTCGAAAACAGCTTTGTATCTCCTTTTTTTTTTTTTTTTGATTTTTTTGAAGTTGAATGCCAAGAAATTTTCTTTCAAATTTCAGCCTCTATCAATATTCTTTGAGTGATTCAGTAAGGAGAAAATAGCGTGTGTAAAATGAGAGGAGGAGGAGTCCCTTTATAGAATGTGAGCATGTTCTCTTATGAGAGGGAAAATAAGATGGGTGTGAGGGAATCTGTCAGCTAAATTTTAGGGATAGGCATCTTTTAAAACAGAAAATGGATAGCTGTCCCTGTTTCTAGAAGCTTGTTTTCATTTTAACTCTTTTCAACTTCTGAAAATTCAACTTTTCCCAAAATCTAATTTACATTAATCAATTTATTTCACTTTGAATCCCTCATTTAATAGTTTCAAGTATCACTACCATAGATTTCCTGATTTCCAAATTCCTTTCGACCCCTTTTACTTCTGTTATTATCCTTTCAATTCCCTAAAGTTCCAATTGTATTCAAACATCAGAAAACAAAAAATAGTTAAGACCAAACCAAGGATCATCAAAACAGAAACAACCTAACAATCAAACTTAGCTTAATCATTAACTCAATTAAAATGGTTAAGCTAACCTAAAACACATGCAATTAATTAATTAATATTATTTTTAATTACCTTAAACAAACTATTAACTAATTTAGACAAAAGAAATTAGCACCTAAACAAATGATCCGAAACAGAAAAAAAGAAACAAAAGAAAGGGATAGAGATATACACTGATTTGGATTCTAAAGGAGACGACGATTGAGGCGAATCGACGAACGATGGCTATGAAACTTGGCCGGTCAATGGTAAGTTGGTATGAAGCATAACGGATGTATCACATGGCAGGTATCTGAACGTTCATGGGGTAAAGGCGAGTAATTGATGAGAATCGGTTATGTTTGAGACAACTGCAAGATAAAAATGGTATGAGTGGAAACCGGAGCGAAAATTGCTCCTTTTTGAAGAACGGTTACCTCCTGGATTTCCTACAAAATTCAAAACACGATGCATGCAAGTGCATCGATTACTGTGGGAATTTAACCATAATGCAAGTTTCCTTTGGACCATGAAGGTTGTCTTTGGACGGAGAGGATGACGTCCTTAGACCATGACGTCCTGGGCCATGAATCATGAGATAGGGGATTCGCAGGCCATGAAATGATGTTCTCGGGCCATGAAAGTGGTGCCTATGAACCATGACGCCTTTGAATAATGATGTGCAGTGTTGAGAGATCCTCAGGTCATGACATTGTGTCTTCAGGCTATGAGGATGATGCCTTCGGACTATGACGCCTTTGGACAAGTTGGCTGTATATCAACCCATGAAGTGCCGAGACATGATACCAAAGGTGGTAACAAGGCAAAGCTTAGCCTTGCTTGGGGGCAGAGCTTAACCCCGGGAGAAGAATATAATGCAATGTTTAGAATAGGGCAACACTTAATGAAGAGAGAGACAATGCTTAGTCTCATTAGAAGGCAGTGCTTAGCCTTATGCAAATAAGGGAAGTAGGGCTTAGTCACATGCAAAGAGAAGGCAGTGCTTAGCCTTATGCAAATAGGGAGGTAGGGCTTAGCCTCATGCAAAGAGAAGGCAATGCTTAGCCTTATGCAAATATGGAGGCAGGGCTTAGCCTCATGCAAGATTTGAGACAGGGCTTAGTCTCATGCAAAGAGAAGTCAATGCTTAGCCTTATGCAAATAGGGAGGTAGGGCTTAGCCTCATGCAGGATTCGAGACAGGGCTTAGTCTCATGCAAAGAGAAGGCAATGCTTAGCCTTATGCAAATATGGAGGCAGGGCTTAGCCTCATGCAAGATTTGAGACAAGGCTTAGTCTCATGAAAGATTCAAGACAGGCCTTAGTCTCATGCAGAGAGAACGCAACACTTAGCCTTATGCAGTGAACAAATAGCAAATAGGAGTAGAATATTTCTTAGCTGGAGATATATTTGCGCTTGGCGGCTTGGTTGTTATGACGGTGATGATTTAAGGCGCACGTACTTGTTGTTATTCCTTGTCCCTTTCATTCAAAGAGAGATCGTAAGTTTTGCGGGGAGGTTGGTTCGTGCCTTTGTCTGCTTGTTTTGCTTTGCTTTGCTCTAAAGGCCCTGTTCGAGTTGCCCTGGGTAACACCTGGCTGTCACAGAAATAAAGTTTTCGAAAATGTGCACTTATTTGATGAAATAAGATTATTTTAGAAAACATAGTGATATATAATATCAAGTAAATTAGATGAACTAATGACTGCGACACTTTTAGAGACATTGCGGCTTCCTTGCATTAGAATTTTGAGGGTCCTCCTCAAAATTCTGCCCCAGTGACTTAGCCAATTTCTGACTGTCTTGCATATGATGGCGTCAGCTGAACTTGTTCCGAAATTTTGAGGGCCCTCCTCAAAATTCTGCCCCAGTTTTTGGTTCTGGGGAAATGAAGATTTTATTAAGATGTGACCGAACCCACAGGGCTGCCTACGTATCCCCTCCTAAATGGGAATCAAGTCAAGCGTAGTTCAGTTACGTCAGAGGAGGAAATGTAAACAATCTAAACATAGTATCTCTTGACTGCATCTGAATTGATAGGTTTTGGCCAAACTTCTCCGTCCATTTCTGCAAGTATGAGTGTTCCTCCTGTTAGTACCCTGTGAACCATGTACGTACCTTGCCAGTTGGGTGAAAATTTCCCTTTGGCCTCCTCATGATGTGGGAAGATCTGCTTCAGCACCAGCTGCCTCGGTGCGAATTGTCTTGGTTTGACCCTTTTGTTGAAAGCTCTGGACATTCTATTCTGATAAAGCTAACCGTGACATACTGCATTCATTCTTTTTCCATCTATGAGGTCTAGTTGCTCATAGCGGCTCCTTATCCATTCTGCATCACTGAGTTCGGCTTCTTGTATGATCCTTAAAGAAGGAATTTCTACCTCGGCTGGAATGACGACTTCGGTACCATGAACCAGTAAATAGGGAGTTGCCCCAGTTGATGTGCGGACTATGGTACGGTACCCCAATAGGGCAAAGGGTAACTTCTCGTGCCATTGTTTGTGATTTTCTACCATCTTCCTTAGTACCTTCTTGATGTTCTTGTTGGTAGCTTCCACAGCTCCGTTCATTTGGGGCCTGTATGATGTAGAGTTTTTGTGCTTGATTTTGAAGGTTTCACACATGGCTTTTATTAGATCACTATTGAGATTGGCGGCATTATCAGTGATGATGGACTCGGGAACCCCGAATCGACAAACAATACGATCCCTGATAAAATCTGCGACAACTTTCTTGGTTACAGATTTGTAAGATGCAGCCTCCACCCATTTTGTGAAGTAATCGATGGCCACTAAAATGAACCTGTGCCCGTTAGAATCGGTGGGCTCGATCGGACCGATGATATCCATTCCCCAGGCAGCAAAAGGCCAAGGTGCACTTGTTGTATTGAGTTCATTTGGTGGTACCCTTATCATGTCTGCATGTATCTGGCATTGGTGGCATTTCTGGACGTACCGGATGCAATCTGTTTCCATGGTCATCCAAAAATATCCCGCTTTGAGTATCTTTTGGCTAGAACAAAATCGTTCATATGTGGTCCGCAGGTTCCGGCATGTATCTCCTCAAGCAATTTGGAAGCCTCTTTTTTATCAACACACCTTAATAGTCCTAGATCGGGTGTTCTCCTGTACAAAATTCCTCCACTTTGGAAGAAATGATTGTATAGCCTACGCAGTGTGCGTTTCTGTGTATGGTTTGCCTGTTCTGGGTATTCTCCTTTTGCCAAATATTCCTTGATGTCGTGAAACCATGGGTTTCCGTCCGTCTCTTCTTCAACATGAGCACAGTAAGCTAGCTGACCATGGATCCTTACTGGAATGGGATCGATGAAATTCTTATCTGGATGTTGTATCATGGATGACAAAGTAGCCAGCGCGTCTGCAAATTCATTTTGAATTCTGGGCACATGTTTGAATTCTATCTTTGTGAACCTCTTCATCAATTCTTGCACATGATACAAGTATGGTAGTATCTTGGTGTTTTTCGTAGCCCATTCTCCTTGAACCTGATGTACCAGAAGATCCGAATCGCTAATTACCAGTAACTCTTGTATATTCATATCGATGGCCAAATTGAGCCCCATGATGCAAGCCTCATATTCTGCCATATTGTTGGTGCACGGAAACCTAAGCTTCGCGGATACCGGATAATGTTGACCTGTTTTTGATACCAAAATCGCTCCAATGCCCACTCCTTTGAAATTGGCAGCTTCGTAGAAGAACATTCTCCAACCATCATAGGCTTCAACAACGTCCTTTCCTACGAATGACACTTCTTCGTCAGGAAAATACGTTTTTAGTGGTTCGTATTCTCCCCCCAGAGGATTTTCAGCAAGATGGTATGCCAATGCTTGTCCTTTGACTAACTTCTGAGTTATATAGATGATATCGAACTCACTTAATAGTATTTGCCATTTAGCTAACTTCCCGGTAGGCATGGGCTTTTGAAAAGATGTACTTCAGAGGGTCCATTTAGGATATAAGGTATGTGGTATAGGCACAGAAGTAATGCCTCAATTTCTGAGTTGTCCATGTCAAAGCATAGCAAGTGCGTTCTAGCAGAGAATACCGTGCTTCGTAAGGTGTGAACTTCTTACTCAAGTAATATATGGCTTGCTCCTTTCTTCCTGTCTCGTCATGTTATCCCAAAACATAGTAGAAAGCCCCATCTAATACAGATAGATAGAGTAGCAAAGGTCTCCCAGGTTCTGGCGTGACTAGGACTGGTGGCGTAGACAGGTATTCCTTAATTTTGTCAAAAGCCCTTTGACAATCTTCAGTCCAACTGGTTTCAGCATCCTTCCTCAACATTTTGAACATGGGTTCACATATTACTGTGGATTGTGCTATGAAGCGGCTGATGTAGTTGAGGCATCCCAGGAAGCTCATCACGTCCTTTTTGCTCTTTGGTGGTGCTAACTCTTGGATAGCCTTAACTTTGGACGGGTCCAACTCGATTTCTTGGTGGCTGACAATGAATCCCAACAGTTTTCCTGCGGGAACCCCGAATGCACATTTTGCGGGGTTCAATTTTAAATTGTACCTCCTTAGCCTGTCAAAGAACTTCCTCAAGTCTGCTATGTGATCAGTGGCCCTCTTCGATTTGATGATGACATCATCAACATTCACCTCTATTTCCTTGTGTATCAAATCATGGAAGATGGTCATCATGGCTCTCTGTTTTCTCTGCGTCTTCTTCGTCCATCCAAATCTGATGATATCCCGCGAAGCAATCTACAAAGGATTAGAGTTCATGCTTGGCGCAATTATCGATCAGAATGTGTAAATTTGGCAGTGGGAAATCGTCCTTGGGACTTGCTCTGTTTAAATCTCGATAGTCGACACATACCCTGACTTTCCCATCTTTCTTTGGGACCGGTACGATATTGGCTAACCAAGTTGGGTACTCAACTACCCTGACGACTTTGGCTTTGATCTGCTTAGTGACTTCTTCCTTGATTTTTAGGCTCATGTCTGGTTTGAACTTTCTGAGTTTCTGCTTTACCGGCGGACACATTGGATTGGCGGGCAACTTATGAGCTACTATAGATGTACTCAGGCCCGTCATGTCATCATATGACCATGCAAAAATATCCTCATATTCTTTTAGGAAACGAGTATATTCCTCCTTTTCTGATGGTGATAGGTGAATGCTTATGCGGGTCTCCTTGACGGTTTCGGCGTCTCCCAAATTGATTGCCTTGGTTTCATCCAGGTTGGACTTAGGTTTGTTCTCGAAATTCTCAACTTCTCTAATAACTTCCTCAGGTATTTCATCTTCCTCTTCTGAGTCACTCTCCTTATATTGCGTTGTCTCATTACATGTTACAGTCATCGATTCATCAGGAAAAGTAATAATAATGTTGTAGAAGAAAAATGTAAAAGGTAATAATAAATACTAAATAAAAATGCATTAATTAAATTTTGAAAATATCCAAAATAGGTACGGCTCTATGACTCGAGCAGTTATTTCGAAACAAAATGCGTCTCTAAAACAAAATACTGAAAATATCTTGAATGCCTCAAATGGATATTAAAACAGGTCAGGCTAATTGCCAAGCTACCCAGGAACTCGACGGGCCCGGGATGGTGCGGCAGCCCAATCCTTGAGAACAACTCCTTTCTCCACGGTCTGAATAGTGAGGCCTTCTTCCTCCTCCTCCTTAACTATCACATTGCAATCCATATTCTCATCTTCTAGAAACAAGTCCCTTAACCCAGCCAAAGCTTCCTCCTCTGCAGATCCCCATATTGTGTCGACCTGGTGAAAAGTCTGACTCAGATGTGGTACTGGCTGCTCGAGAGGGTAATAAGGACCACGCCATGGTGGCGACCAATCATTATATTCTTTCCAGGTGTATGGATATCCAAGCCCAAACGTTGTGCCGTGACGTTTCAACTGTATCGGTTTGGTAATGCCCTGGAGTTTCTTCCCAAGCCCTTTGCCGGGTTCATACCCAGACCATGCCAGTATGCTTTATATTTTGTTACTCCACCACTTATCTTTCTCAATTGCGTTGACATGTTCGATGCGGTGATAGGTTTCTCCACCCAGCCTTCTTCTATTCTCGACAACCGGGACAATTTGACTGGTGTAAATAGGGTTACTTCCATCTCCGTGAATGATTACCTCCTGATGGTTCCATTCGAACTTCACGGCCCCTTGAGACCCATCAAATGCTTTCACGTTCATACTCCCTGCTCGTATCTCATGGAAATCTTTGCCCAACCTTTTCAGAGTAGTCAATGGACAAATGTTGAGGCTTGAACCCCCATCTATTAAGACTCTGGCAATGAATTTGTCCTCAAACTGTACAGTGATATGCAGTGCCCTGTTGTGACTTAATCCTTCAGGTGGTAGTTGATCTTCGTGGAAGGTGATCTTGTGACTCTCCAGTACTTGCCCTACCATGTTGGCCATCTCTCCACTGGTGATGTTGTTGGGTACATAAGCTTCATTCAAAACCTTCATCAGAGCACTCCTATGCGCCTCAGAATTTTGCAATAGCGACAGGATGGATATCTGGGTAGGAGTCTTGTTCAAATGATCAACGACAGAGTATTCTCTTGCCTGTACTTTCCTCCAAAGATCGTCTGGACCAATTTCAATGATGGGTTGTTTGGTAGCAGCTTCCTTGCTTGTTCCTCCCAAATTTTCGGGTGTTTAGATCCTTCCAGTTCTGGTCATCCCTTGTGCGGCACCAGATTCTTCCATCTTTACTTTTCCCTTTCTCCTATCTTCGGCAACGTAATCCCAGGGTATGGCGTTGGACTTGAAAGGAGGTGTGGGTGCTACTGTCACAGTGAAGGGTGTGGATACTTCTACTTCAAATGGAGCTGGTGTAGTCGCAGGTGTTGTTACTTCAATTTCAAACGGGACTGATGCGGCTACTTCAACTTCGACTGGCGACTGCATATGTACCACAATAGGAGTGAGTGTGACTGCATGTTTAGGGTCATCACCTTCCAGAATAAGCCAAATTGACCCCTCAGGATCCCATTCTTCATCAATTTCTATCACATTTACTCCTTCACCCCTATGATCTTGGAGGGGATTGTTGCGTACATTTGGCGCAGCTTCCTTTGCTTGTATGACTTTGGTATCAATCAGAGTTTGAATCTTGTCTTTCAGAGTGCAGCATTCATCAATAGTATGCCCTTTCATGCCGGAATGGTATGCACATGTTTTGTTTGGGTTGACCCACTAGATTTCCATGGCAACAACAGGAATGGGGGTGACATATCCAGCAACCTTTAGTCTTTTATATAGCTTGTCAATGGGTTCAGCAATAGGGATGTATTGTCTGGGCGGCCTGCGATCAAAATTGGATCTGGGTTTTTGATAGTTTTGACGGGTTGGAGGTGAATGGTAATAGGCTGGCTGGGTGTTATAAGTGTGATAGGCGGTAGCGGGTTGAGAATATCCGGGAGGTGAGGTTTGGTATGTAGGTGGAGGTGTTTGGTATGTGAGTGGAGATTTTGGACCTTGGGCCACCATTACTGCCCCTACTTCTTTCTTCTTTGATATACCCCCTGACTGCAATGCTTTGATCGTGGCCTGCAATGCCTCGAAATTTGTTACCATCCCACTCTTGATCCCTTCTTCAATCCTTTCCCCGAGTTTGATAATGTCAGAGAACTTGTCATTTTCAATTACCATTAACCTTTCATAGTATTGTGGATCCTGGGCCCTGACAAAGAATTTGTTCATCTGCTCTTCCTCTAGCGCCGGCCTGACTTTTGCAGCTTCTGACCTCCATCAAGTAGCATACTCGAGAAAAGTCTCTGTTGGTTTCTTCTTTAGACTCTGTATGTAGAAGAGATCCGGTGCATTCTCTTTGTTAAACCTGAATCGATCCATGAATTTCGATGCCATGCTTACCCAATTAACCCACTTCTTGGGATTCTGACTGATATACCAAGATATGGCATCTCCAGTGAGACTCGTCATGAACAGCTTCATTCGAATCCTTCATCTTTCCCAACACCCACGAGCTTATCACAGTATGTTCTCAAATGTATCTTCGGGTCACCCATTCCGTCAAACATTTCGAACTTAGGAGGTTTGTAACCCTCCGGCAGTTCCACGTCTGGCTGAATGCATAGATCCTCATAATTCAGACCTTCAATTCCTTTACCTCCTTCAATACCCTGGACTCGGCTCGTGAGCTTCTTGAGCTCTTCGGCCATGTTCTTAATGAGCAGGTCCTTCTCGGTAAATTCTGGAGCGTATGAGGTTGGTTGAGTAGAGTGAGGTAAGGTTTCCGCGTATATGGGATTGTTTTGGTGGGTGTCAGGGGTTGGAGTGTAGTGGTGATCGTTATTTGAGTTTTGCGGATCAGGGATAGGTTGCGGGATGTTCTGAGGAGTATGATAAGTGGTTTGTGGGTATTGAGTAGGAAGATGTTGGTGCTGAGGGGGAGTGGGTATTGGTGGAGGATTAGGATTTTTGGCAGGAGTTGCATATTGATAGGGTGCGGGAGGATTTTGTGGACGTTGGTTTGGTGTGTTTTGAGGAGGTGTTGGGTTTTGAGCATTTTGTTGGTTAACATCTAGGACGTTTAGGGTGAGGGAGAGGTTTGCCAAGTTGCGGGCCTGCTCAAGTTCTCCTTGCAACTCCGGTATTTTCTGTTCCAATCGTAGAACCAAATCATTCTGGGCTGGAGTACTTCGACCGTCTAAAGTTTTAATATTCTCAGCATTTTCTTTTCGGATACCACTCAGATCATCCATCTTAGCTTTTCCTTTGCTTTTCAGATTACTTGGAGGAGGAGGAGGTGGAGGGCCTCTAGATCTAGTGTGATATGCTGACGATGCCAGTATGTGCGAACCAACCTTAGGGGATGGGAATAATCAAAATAAAGAAAAAAGACAAAAGGTAGACAAGTCAGTAAGGATTCTGAAAAGCATTTGCAGTATTTAAACACGTATTGCAGAAATGTAAATTCGCCTCCTAATTTGGGGACCTCATTGTGCCCGAGGTAGGCCTAAGCGACATATAGATTTGGAGAAAATTGATGCCACTAACTGCGTCATTTCATTAATGTGATAAATAAACCGAATCTCTACTAAAATGACAACAATGATAAGGAGTCACTAGTGGCATGTGCCTTATTATAATCAAAGTCTAAAACGAGTCTAGAAAGAAATAAAACATTATTCCTAATCTATTTGGTCGAAAAAGGACCTTCTCCGTGCTTGGCCTTCTTGGCTCCATCAATCAGGTTCCCCAGGTCGCGTATGTCCAGCAACAGACAGCAGCAAAGGTGGGATTTGTGCCTCATTTCTGCAAAACAAATAATGTTAGCCCTTTCCCCCTCCAGATTTGGCTATTTACACGTTAATGATCAACATATTGGCATGTTTTCTCCAAATGATGCACATATCGTGATTGTGCCCGTTGGGATTATGGAAATCCCGGTGGACTTTTGACAAGGCTTTCTTAGAGGGTTATTATGCGGACAGCATATTAACCCCGGCTAGGTTTGACCATGATGCATGTACAGTTATTATCAGAGTAAAGTTTCTATAGAAGTCTAGACTGGTACCCTCAAGCGGACAACTTGAGAGGGAAAGGCACGGAACCGTCGACTGCACCGCTGATCGACTAGTTTTACCGCAAATAAACCTTTCCGAATTTAAAGGGTGATTTTAGGAAGAGCGCAGACACTCATCAAGTGCAGCTATGGTATTAGTACGCACGAGTGGAATATGATTTTGAGCATGGAGTTATGCAAAAAGAAAACAACACGTTGTCAAGTATTTGCATGATTAATAACGATGAAATGCGATATTTAATAATTGTAAAGACATTTAAGAAAAAAAATAAGGAGAAAAGTCGGTTTCCATAGTAGAAGTGATAAAACAGGGGAAGGAGATCGTAAATGAATAAGGATAGGCAAGTAAACTTACGTAGAACGGGAAGGGTGTGCAAGTATTAACGAAATAATAAAGACACGCTTAAAGACTAATTCACAGACAAGTTCGTTATGGTAAGAGCCTAAAGATATCCCCAGCAGAGTCGCCATGCTGTCGCGCCCCCTTTTTCTCGCAGAAGCGGGTTCGACATTTCTGAGATAACTCCCTTCCTATTGGGACGGGGTAAGAGATTTGAAGAGTCGCCACCTAACGGATTAAGGTGCGTTAGGGCACCTAGAGCAGCTAACTCATGAAACTAGTTTGCGTCACCAGAGATCGAGTAAGGGCTCGAAATTATCTTGAGGGGAAGGTGTTAGGCACCCCTCGAGGTCCACAACGGTAGGTCCCGGCCGAACTTAATTGAGCGAATTAGTCTTAGAGGGAAGTAAAACAATTTAGACAAATACAAATTACTTTTAAAATAGGATTAAAGGGGTCCTAGATTTTTTAGCCTATCGGATCATTCCATGCAATACTTTGTAACTTCCCCAATTTGGGGTGCTACTCATAGTATTAGCGCACAGGTCATAATCTCCTTTACTACCCAATTACTATCTTTCAGTTGTTACCTAAGCGTTCTAATAGCTTCTAACTCGCGCCTTGTGCGTGCACTACCCGCCCCTTACCTATGGTCCTGGAGGTATTTAGGACCTCTATTCAGGGTGGTTCTAGACTGATCCATGTTGCTTAAAATGAGAAAAAGCTAGGCGACAAACAAAATTCAGATAGGACTTCATGTAAAGAACAAATAGGGGGCTCACATTGACCTCCACAAGTAGACAACAAATGCACGCAATTCAATAAGCAAATTTCGTCAAATTAGGATCCTATAGGCAGGATATCTAGATGAGCAGAACAGAATATAAAGAAGTAGTTTATTAAGGCGAGCATTGGGACCCATTGGTTTGCCTACTAATTTTATGAAGCTTTAAATTTGGACATTTTCAGGCAGTAAAATATCAGAGTTTTAAACCAAGAATCAATAGCGAGTCCTGTGGATACGTTGCCTAAGTGATTTATAAGAGCGCTTGAATTCAGAATAGACTAACAGGATCCTATAGGCATGCTTTCTACGAGTTTGTTAATGACAAACCTACAAGCATGATTTCTAAGTGTAACACTGATTTTAACTCATAAAGACAGTTTTATTTCTTTTAAATCCTATAGGCATGCTTTCTAATTGCTGAATATATCTAAACCCCTATAGGCAGGATTTCTAAGCTTCAGAATTGATTTCACCCTATAGGCATGATATCTATTATTTTTAAAACCCTGTAAGCATGATTTCTAGGTTTTGAAACTGATTTTTATCTCCTATAGGCATGATATCTAAGTTGAAACTGACTTTTTTATTTCCTATAGCCATGATATCTATTAATCGTGTGTGGGCAGAATTTTCAGCAACTTGCCAGGAAGGTTATTATTCAAACAGATAGAATCCTATAGACATGGTCACTAATGCCTATAAGTTAAAAAATGTGCTCGGATCCTATGGACAGGATTTCTAATGCAAGGGTCTATAAACAGGATTTCTAGTATGCGAGTAAAATACAAAACAAAACAATTAGAAAACCCTATAGGCAGGATCCCTAAACAAGTAATAGTATTCACATGATTCAATCAACATAATAAACCTATAGGCAGGATTTCTACCCAAGTTTAAAGATATAAGAAAAAAAACCCTTGATTTTACTAATAAGCCCCAAATCTGTTTATTACAGAGATTATTACAGCCCAGAATGAGTAAATTACATAACATTATCCATTACACTATAGGGAGCCTTAGTAGGCCCAATATAAACCTGGGAACCAGGCCTTCGAACATAGCAACTTTGAAGCATAAAGGAGGATCCATCCATGGCATATAGGATTAGATTCCTAGTGTGTCAAAGTTCCCAAGAGCCTCAGGGACCCCGAGCAATGCTCATACCAGGACCACACTTAAAGAAACAGTTCATAAGAGAATGGAAGACCAGCCCCAATGTGTCAGAGTTCGGAGGAGTCTCAAGGACCCGAGGCAGTGCTCACACTGGGGGTGGTAGGAACCTAAATAACTAAGAGTAGAAGTTTGAAAACCAGTACATAGAGGGTAAGGGGGGACAGGTTTAGAAACCAGTACATACAGAGTAGCAACAGAACTGCACCAAGGAACAAACAAAATTCATGTTCAGCATATAGTTCGAACAAGTTTGCATTTTTGATTAGGCTAGATGCTAATATTAAACAACTATGGCTTAAGCACAGAAACAATTAGTAAAAAAACACGACACATGAATTAGCCACACATTGATTACATGTTTCCAGCAAAGTGCAGAACAGGAACTGAATTAGGAAGAGTTTCATATTATTGAAGATAGCTTAGCTTAATAGCATCACTAAGTGGAATCAACCAAATAATCGAAACCCCAGGAACTACAAAGACAGATATATGGAGCTTAATTAAATTAAGTAAAATCATTCGAAAAAAGTAAATAAAAATTAGAGATGAAAACCCTTAAATGTTTAAAATATTTTTGTAGAAATGCATTAGAACCAAAACCCTGGCTTTTAGGGTAAATGAAATCGGTCAACAATAATAGTACAAGCAGAAAATTTTAAGGGAAAAATACCAAACAAACACAAAAACACTCCAGATCTAAAGAGATCTAAACGTATTCAACCAGAAATAGCTATGTTCATGAAAATAGACAGAAACGAATCGAATCTGGTTTGAACCAGAGATTTGGAACCATAAAAATACCAAAACATTCGTGCTTACAGATTTTGGAGTGAACATAGACGGAATAGTCGAGAAAAGAGAGACTTTGAACCAGATTTGGTTCGATTCTTTGATATTTATATCAAGCAACATGAAAATCATACAACCAGTAGAGAGATGAATCCAGATAAGGCATGAAATCGAAGGAAAACCCCATGAATCAAGGGGGATTTGTGATGGCGGGCTAGGGTTGGAGGGGGTGAGAGAGAGAGAGAAGAGATGAGAGAAGGGATCCAGAGGCGGCGGGTTGGGGAAATGTGGGTAGGGTTAGGAGGTTTAGTATAATTAAAAAGGAAGGTGGATCCTGGACCGTTTATCTTTTGAGATCAACGGCCAGGATCAATATTAGGCTGGGGCGGGTTATGGACGGGTAGGGTAGTTGGGTTTGGGTATTGGGTTATGGATTAGGATAATTGGGCTGGCTAGTTATTGGACTGGGGTCCGAAAATTTAATTGAAGAGGAGCTATGTTTTAAATATCCATTTAATTTAATAATATAATTTGTAAATGATAAAAAATAATTTAAAATAATTACTTAATATTATAAAAATATAGAAAGTCATTTTCTGTATAGATAATATAATTATGCATATATATGGGCTATTATTGCAAAATGTGCAATTCTAGCCTAAAAATAAAAATGTAATTATAAAATATGCAATTAAAATATTTAAGCACTATACGGGCATAAATGATAAATTTAGATGATTAAATCATCATAAAAAGGGATAATTATTGGATATTTGTATATAAAAAGTGCAGAAATAACTTGATATAAAGCTTTAAAAATTATAGAAAAATTACAAAAATACTTGTGCATGTTTGTAAATGCATGTGCGCTATTTTTTTAAAAATATATATATGCATATTTCAAATATATGAGGGAAAAATTGGGTATCAACATACATCAAACTTAAGCATTCAACTTATGTGCAAAAGCCAAGCAAACAAGAAAAATCAAACAAATGCAACAGGTAACTTCAGATGAAACAGCCCCATATTTCAATACAAATCAAAGCAGAAACAAGTCTACATACCTAGAAGCAGCATCAATCTAACACAACCAAATAAAGGCTTGGAGAGGAATCCATTAAGGAAGAAATATGAAGAGGAGGTGATGTCAAGTTCAGCAAGCAGAAACAACAGATTCCAACCCAGCAAAAACAGTAATCTTAACACCTTGAAAGTCTTTTGAGACCCCAGAATATATCAACCAAATATGCTAGAATTCGAAAACAGCTTTGTATCTCCTTTTTTTTTTGATTTTTTGAAGTTGAATGCTAAGAACTTTTCTTTCAAAATTTCAGCCTCTATCAATATTCTTTGAGTGATTCTGTAAGCAGAAAATAGCGTGTGTAAAATGGGAGGAGGATGAGTCCAATTATAGAATATGAGCATGCGCTCTGATGAGAGGAAAAATCAAAGGGGTGTGAGGGAACCTGTCAGCTAAATTTTAGGGATAGGCATCTTTTAAAACAGAAAATGGACAGTTGTCTCTGTTTCTAGAAGCTTCTTTTCATTTTAACTCTTTTCAACTTCTAAAAATTCAACTATTCCCAAAATCTATTTTACATTAATCAATTTATTGCACTTTGAATCCCTCATTTAACAGTTTCAAGTATCACTACCGTAGATTTCCTGATTTCCAAATTCCTTTCGACCCCTTTTACCTCTGTTATTACCCCTTCAATTCCCTAAAGTTCCAATTGCATTCAAACATCAGAAAACAAAAATAGTTAAGACCAAACCAAGGATCATCAAAAATGAAACAACCTAACAATCAAACTTAGCTAAATCATTAACTCAATTAAAACGGTAAGCTAACCTAAAATACATGCAATTAATTAATTAATATTATTTTCACTTCCCTTGAATAAACTATTAACTAATTTAGACAAAAGAAATTAGTACCTAAACAAATGATCCGAAACAGAAAACAAAGAAACAAAAGATAGGGAAAGAGATATACACTGATTTGGATTCTAAAGGAGACGGCGATTGAGGCGAATCGACGAACGATGATGTGACGACCCAACCCGTCGTCTCATGGGTTACCGCTCCGTTTCCCCCCATTTTCTGCTTCTTTATGCTTCATTATCAGTGTCTTGTGTGATCGAGTTGGCTTGGATTGATTTTAGAAGGAAATAAGACACTTAGTCTCTTTAAGGAAGGCTTAGTTTGGAAAAGTCAACCGGATGTTGACTTATGTGTTATAGGGCTCGGATATGAATTCCGATGATTCGGTTAGCTTCCGGGGATGATTTGTGACTTAGGAGTGTGATCGGAAGTGATTTTGAAGGTCTGGTGTAGAATTAGGCTTGAATTGGCGAAGTTAGTATTTTGGCGAATTCCGGTTGATAGGTGAGATTTTGATCCGAGGGTCGGAATGGAATTCCGAGAGTTGTTGTAGCTTTGCTATGTCATTTGGGATGTATGTGCAAAATTTTAGGTCATTCGGACGTCGTTTGGTCGGGTTTTTGATCGAAAGTGTATTTCGGAAGTTTTAGAAGAAACTTAGGCTAGAATTCGAGGTAATTTGATGGTTTTAGTGTTGTTTGAGGTGTTTTGATGATTGGAACGAGTTTGGGTTATGTCTTAGGATGGGTTGGCACTTTTGGTTGAGGTCCCGGGGGCCTCGGGGTGATTTTGGATGGCTATCGGGATGAGTTTTGGACTTGTGCAAATTGCAAGCCTGCTGCTTCTGGTATTTCCGCTTCTGCGGAAAAGGAACTGCAGAAGCGGTCTCGCAGGTGCGGAAGGTAGATCGCAGGAGCGATTTTCGTGTGGGCTTGGCAGGACCGCAGATGCGGAGTGGGGACCGCATCTGCGGAGTCGCAGATGCGACTTTTGGACCGCAGAAGCGGATCATGGACATAAGTGAATTTCCTCATAAGCGGATATTGACCGCAAAAGCGGAAGTCGCAGAAGCGACAATATGACCGCAGATGCGGTAATGACTGGGCAGAATATTTAATTGGTCTTCTTCACGAATTTTTGAGGGTTTCTCATTTCTAACTTCGGACTTGGAGAATTGTGGGCGATTTTGAAGAGGGATTTAAAGAAGCTTCGATAAGGTAAGGATTCTTGGACTTAAACCACAATCCTATGGTATTATTACATGAATTAAGGCTGGAAATCTAAGAAATCATGGGCTAAAAATGGAGGTTAGGGCTTGAACTTAAGAGAGCTAAGATTAGGGATTTAAGGGGTCAATTGAACTCCGATTTTTGTGATTTTGATATGTATGAACTCGTGGCGAATTAAGGAACCCGATGATGTAAAAATTTCTGAGTTTCGAGAAGTGGGCCCGGGGCTCGGGTTTTGCTAATTTCGGGATTTTTGATATTTTCGATTGTTTTCGCTTGGGCCTTGTTCCCTTAGCATATTGTGACGTATTCGCTCTGGTTTTGGATAGATTCGACGCGCGTGGAGGCCGATTCGAGGGGCAAAGGCGTCGTGAGCTAGAGATTTAGCCGGTTCGAGGTGAGTAATGATTGTAAATGATATCCTGAGGGTTTGAAACCCCGGATTGCACACCGTAGTGCTATATTGAGGTGACTTGCACGCCGGATAGTGAGCGTGGGGTAGAACACCGTTGAGGGATTGTGACTTGGTTCGTCCCAATTGATGATTTTACCGCGTATTTGACTGAAACTTATTTGTTATTATCATGATTTGGGCTGATTGCCATATTTGGGCTTCATGCGAATTATCTGAACCCTTCAGGGATTTTTATCACTATTTCCTCACTATTTTGATATACTACTTGAACTCAGTCCTGTTGATTATACTGTTTTACAAACTCAGCCGCTTTAATTGAACATTGAGACTTAAATGATATTTCAACTATTGTTTGGGCTGAGCACTACTATTTTATTGTTCCCCAGGGGCTTATGATATTTTCTGGACTGAGTGAGGCCGAGGGCCATATGTGAGGATATGTGAGTGATGTGAGGAGGCTTTCAGGCCTTGTGAGTGATGTGAGGAGGCTTTCAGGCCTTATGAGTGATGTGAGGAGGCTTTCAGGCCTTATGAGTGATGTGAGAAGGCTTTCAGGCCTTATGTTATATGCCACGAGGTGGCTTGATATTGCGCTTGGGCCGTAAGGGGCCCCTCCCGGAGTCTGCACACCCCCAGTGAGTGTATGGATCGGGCTGCACGCCGCAGCGAGATGTGGATCGGGCTGCACGCCGCAGCGAGATGTGGATCGGGCTGCACGCCGCAGCGGTTTCTATATGATAGTGTACTGAGAGTGATCTGAGAGAGAGAGCCCGAGGGGCTAAGAGTGTTTCTGAGAGTGAGCCCGAGGGGCGATCTTTTATGTGCTCATCTTGCATATTTACTTGCCTTTTTACCTGTTATACTGCGGTATTTGTGCCCGAGGGGCGGATTTTTCTGTGCTTATCAGCACTAACTATTTTGAAATCGTTTCGTAACTGTTGAAAAGATCATTTTCAAAAGAGATTTAAACTGAGCCAATATATTTCTAAAGATTTCACAGCTTCACTGTTTTCTCAAAGGATTGTACCCTACTTCTATACAGCATGTTGGTTGCCTTACGTGATTTCTTACTGCTCAGTCATTATTTACCTTTATTACTCACTGAGTTGGAGTACTCACTTTACTCCCTGCACCTCGTGTGCAGTTGCAGGTATTTATTCACCCGGTAGCGGGTATTGGCTGTTTGGAGGCAGAGCTGTAGTAGTTTAGCGAGGTGACTGCCAGCGTTCGCAGCACCGTTTCTTCTATGTTATTCATTATTCCTGTTCAGTGTATTTCTAGACTTGTAAATGTAATTACATTCTTATAGATGCTCGTGACTTGTGACACCCCGGTTAGGGCTGTGGTGGGTTGTATTTCCGCTAATTAATACTATTAAGTCATATTTAAGCTGTTTATTTATGTTTAACTATTTTTGAAAAGAGGAGTTGGGATAGTTGGCTGGCCTTGTCATCACAAGAGGCGCCATCACGACCAGTGCGGGGTTTGGGTCGTGACAAGTTGGTATCAGAGCCTAGGTTACTAGGTCTCACGAGTCATGAGCATGTTTAGTAGAGTCTCGCGGATCGGTACGGAGACGTCTGTATTTATCCTCGAGAGGCTGCAGAACCTTTAGGAAAACTTCACATTCTTGAATTCTTATCGTGCGTCCTTGATTCAGCTTGAAAAGAAACTTTTGAAATTCCTTCCACGCGTTCGTATGTGCGTATGAGCGCTCAGTATCAGATGTGCCTTGATGGCTTGTGATTCCTCGATCGAGGGGCGAGATGTAATCTCTGTGAGTTTATGTTGGGCCAGTCTGGAGGACTTGAGGCCGGATCTTTGCCTATGGATTGAGCACCGAGGTGCTGATTGTGTGAACAAGTGTTTTTGAATTTATACGTTCGGTATTGTCCCCAGTAGTGAAAGTGACGGCTGGATAGCCACGTGATGAGTATGTTAGTACTGCGAGATTTATTTATGTGACTTGGAAGTGACGAGGGAGGTCTGCTGGATGATAGATGAACTAATAAGTTCTTGATTTCCATTGTGACTGGATGTGTAGCCCCGAGTTATGGGCGCGTGAAGAATCTTTTGATGTCTCCTAGTTGGGAGTGAAGTAAATTTCATGTTGCGGTATGAGTTTAGACTCAGGAAGACTAAGTAACTGTGTAATGTGTATGACGGTGGAAGGTATACAGAAATGTTATATTGAGGCGAAACAGGTGGGTTATCTCCTGCGGAGTGTTCTAAAGTGGTGTGATCCTTATGTGTATGTTAGGAGATCTCATGTGCAAGTGAAAAGTACGTGTTGGAAATTTGAAATTTCGGGTCGCCTGAGAGAGTGTGCTTAGCTGTTGTGGGGATGAATGCGAGAATTGCAGAAGATTTACAGTACTAGATGATTTGTGTTTTCACAAGCTCACAAATGATTTGAGTTTAATCTCACTATGGTATTGTGGCATCAATAGAGTAGAAGTGTTATAAGTTATTGAGCGTATCTTGATATATGGCTTCGAGCCAAGTGGGGGAGTCTGCTGTGAGCAGTTGATTGCACGGTTTGGTGCTATGTTGGTTCCAGTTTGGGGCATGCGAGTGAATTAGCTATGGCTAGAGTAAAGGAAAATTTTGACAAGGGTTATATTATTCTTCATGGGGTATGAGGATTTATAGAATGTCTAGAGTTGTTGTTGGTAAAGAATGCTTGGTGCATAGAGCAGGAAGTTGCTTGGTTGTATTGGGATGAGGATTTCATTTTGCGGTATCGGAGTGCCAATGAGGCACAGGTGGTTCTGTTCGTTAGGTCAGGTAATTTGCAGTTTGAATAAGAGTGAATGACTTTCGAGAATGGTTCTAATGTGTTCAAGATTCTACAGGGAACAATCGGGTATCTTAAGGTTGTGTATGTGGTTAGAGACTGTGTTTTCCTTGGAAGAGGTCATGACTTGTGGTATTTTTATGTTAATTATGGGATTCTATGTATCGGTATCATTAAAGTAAAGGTAACGGACTTAGATTCGCAGGAGGTTCTTCAGAGTAAAGTATTCTGGAATGTGGTGTTTCTGGGAATATTTGAGAGGGTATTCAGTGGCTTATGGGTCTTAGTCAGTATGGTTTTATGCTGGGGTCTCGTGTGGTAAGCCTGGGTTGAGGCATTGTGGTGCTACAGCAAGAGGGAATATCAAGTTGATGATGAATCGGAAGGAAATTTAGATAGATGGAGTAGCTTGATAGTAGACCGAATCGGTATGGTAAGGATATGATTAATTCTTTGTATGTGTTCGAGGTAATGGGTTCTTACAGGTATTTTGCAGCAATGCTCTGGGGTTTTGATGGCTTGCTTAGCTTGGTCGAGTTAGAAGGATTTAGTCCTGGCAGGTCTGATTTGTGCAAAGGGAATTCGGAGAGTTCTTGACGGTTTTACCGCGGTTTGGAGGTATATATTTTCTGTGGCTCGGAAGGGAGATGAAGTTCTCATGTTATACTAGGATGGTATGGTATATGCGGTATGTAGTGGAGGATCGAGATTTGCGTGTGCTAGGTTACAGTTCAGTTCTGAAGGGAAGTTCATAAAACTCTTAAGCAACGGGTAGCCTCAGATAATCAAGGAAATGGTACTGCTAATTGGAAGTGAATTGACGAGAGTATATGTCTTAGAAAAAGGGCAATGTGATTAAACTGATGATACTTCGGTAGTATTGCGGCACTTTCTTGTTGGATCGACTGGTGGTATTCGGGTTTGCTTGGTGGCACAGGGAAATTCTAGAGTATCTATCGTGGACTGATTGGGTATTAAAGGTGTGTATGTGTTCGGACAGCGATATTGGGAATGGATATGTGGAGACGGAAGTTCTCATATACAGGCTATGATGTGGTTGTAGATCGTGCGTATCGGCACTGTTTAGCAACTACCGGGATTTGGAGGCCCGAGGGGGTCTTTCATTGCTTGGTATGTTAGATTTTGGGTATGATATTAGGGTGTAGACTGGTTGTCTCAGTGTTGGGTTATTCTGGACTATTGCGCTATGGGCTATGCCGGAAACACCACGAGTTGGGTGGCGAGGTGTGTCGGATTATGTTCTAGCAGGGTGGTTTATATTTCGAAGACCCAGCGGACGGCTGGGAAGGATTGCCTTTCTTGATTGGGCCTTCGTGATGGATGTCAGTGCAGAGGTTTCTACCATTGATTCAGTTCCGGTGTTGAGGCACTTTTCGGATGCGTTTCTTGTGGTCGGGCATGTCGCCGGGCGAGGTTGTGGATTTCGGTATTGATTTGGTGCCGGGCACCGTATCGTATGGCTCCGGTAGGAGCTGTAGTAGTGGAAGGAGCAGCTTCAGTCTTCCTTGATGATGAGTTCGTTGGCAGGTCAATGTGGATGCGTGTTCTAGCTTGAGTCGGCTTGGTTGGCCCTGAATTGTATTGTTGAGGGATAGGTTGATTCGATCGTTATTGAGCTTGTTAGTGATCTGGGGAGATCAATGAGTTGCTTTTCTGTGTTGTGAGACGCTACGATTTGTTGATTATGGGCACATGTGGTGCGGTTCAATTGGGAATTCATAGTGGAAGTCGAACGGGAAGAGTAATTGGGTGCTGCTCGGTGAATGGAGTATCAGTTATGACCTATCGGGTTGCATGGTATATGTTATCTGTCTCACCGTGGGTGTAATGATTTGCTTTGGTTCCAGACATCAATTGAGCATGGTTGTCGATTTCGAGCATAGTGACTTGAGGTGTTTCATGTGGAGTAGTATTTGGATGAGATCGTGCGTTACAGCAAAGCTGTGTGGAAATATGACCTTGCGGGTCAAATTTGTTTGTCTATTTCTATAATGTGAGACGGGTTCTCAGCCGTGTGATGTGATGATATTGGTGAGCTTGCGGTACGGCTCTTTCGTTTGAGTCAGTTTCATAAAGTGAGTATGTTCGGGTTGTTGCTTATTGGTGCGCGGACTGTGCAAGTTGTGGCCTTAGCCTGTCTTGGTGTGTCATGTCACCAGAGTAATTGTGTTGGAGTAGATGAGATCGTTGGGGGCCTGCAATGAATACAAACGGATTCGATTCAGCATGTTTGATGGGCAAATATCGAGGTTCGGTTCAGAAATTTGCTACGGTCCTTGCCAAAGGAGAAGTAACCTTATGGATGACAGATCGGAGAGATGGTTATGATTTATTGCGTGATTCATTTACCATTGGCAGTATATGGAAGTGTTGGAATGAGACTTTAGTTGATAAGAGGTTTCCACCGGTATTCGGGTGTTGTGTGCAGTTGCTGTGAATGGAAGTTATCGCTACATGTGTTTGAGTTACGTGGTATATCGGATGATTGCATTTGAGGTTGCAGGCATGGGTTACTACAGCTAGTTCGGGTCTATTCAAAGTATAGGTGTGAGGTTTTGATCGCATTGATGGTTTCAGAAGTGAAAATGTGGTTCTATGGTTTATGAGCTAGATTGGATTGTGTAATTTTAGTTAAAAAGGTGTTATCGGACCTATATGAGATAGGGTGACGTGGGATCACCCCCGGGTATATGCATGGTAAAGTTATTCAGCTATTGGTTGGCTTCTAGAGCAACTCTGGGTACGCTCGAGGACGAACGTTTGTTTAAGTTGGGGAGGATGTGACGACCCGACCCATCGTCTCATGGGTTACCGCTCCGTTTCCCCCCCCCCCCCATTTTCTGCTTCTTTATGCTTCATTATCAGTGTCTTGTGTGATCGAGTTGGCTTGGATTGATTTTAGAAGGAAATGAGACACTTAGTCTCTTTAAGGAAGGCTTAGTTTGGAAAAGTCAACCGGATGTTGACTTATGTGTTAGAGGGCTCGGATATGAATTTCAATGATTCGGTTAGCTTCGGGGGATGATTTGTGACTTAGGAGTGTGATCGGAAGTGATTTTGGAGGTCTGGTGTAGAATTAGGCTTGAATTGGCGAAGTTAGTATTTTGGCGAATTCCGGTTGATAAGTGAGATTTTGATCCGAGGGTCGGAATGGAATTTCGAGAGTTGTTGTAGCTTCGTTATGTCATTTGGGATGTGTGTGCAAAATTTCAGGTCATTCGGACGTCGTTTGGTCGGATTTTTGATCGAAAGTGTATTTCGGAAGCTTTAGAAGAAACTTAGGCTTGAATTCAAGGTAATTTGATGGTTTTGGTGTTGTTTGAGGTGTTTTGATGATTGGAACGAGTTTGGGTGATGTTTTAGGATGGGTTGGCACTTTTGGTTGAGGTCCCGGGGGCCTCGGGGTGATTTCGGATGGCTATCGGGATGAGCTTTGGACTTGTGCAAATTGCAGGCCTGCTACTTCTGGTATTTCCGCTTCTGTGGAAATGGAACCGCAGAAGCGGTCTCGCAGGTGCGGAAGGTAGATCGCAGGAGCGGTTTTCGTGTGGGCTTGGCAGGACCGCAGATGCGGAGTGGGGACCGCATCTGCGGAGTCGCAGATGCGACTTTTGGACCGCAGAAGCGGATCATGGACATAAGTGAATTTCCGCAGAAGAGGATATTGATCGCAAAAGCGGAAGTCGCAGAAGCGACAATATGACCGCAGATGCAGTAATGACTGGGCAGAATATTTAATTGGTCTTCTTCACGAATTTTTGAGGGTTTCTCATTTCTAACTTCGGACTTGGAGAATTGTGGGCGATTTTGAAGAGGGATTTCAAGGAGCTTCGATAAGGTAAGGATTCTTGGACTTAAACCACAATCCTATGGTATTATTGCATGAATTAAGGCTAGAAATCTAAGAAATCATGGGCTAAAAATGGAGGTTAGGGCTTGAACTTAAGAAAGCTAAGATTAGGGATTTGAGAGGTCAATTGAACTCCGATTTTTGTGATTTTGATATGTATGAACTCGTGGCGAGTTAAGGAACCCGATGATGTGAAAATTTCAGAGTTTCGACAAGTGGGCCCGTGGCTCGGGTTTTGCTAATTTCGGGATTTTTGATATTTTTCGATTGTTTTCGCTTGGGCCTAGTTCCCTTAGCATATTGTGACGTATTCGCTCTGGTTTTGGATAGATTCGACGCGCGTGGAGGCCGATTCGAGGGGCAAAGGCGTCGTGAGCTAGAGATTTAGCCGGTTCGAGGAGAGTAACGATTGTAAATGATATCTTGAGGGTTTGAAACCCCGGATTGCACACCGTAGTGCTATATTGAGGTGACTTGCACGCCGGATAGCGAGCGTGGGATAGAACACCGTTGAGGGATTGTGACTTGGTTTGTCCCGATTGATGATTTCACCGTGTATTTGATTGAAACTTATTTGTTATTATCATGATTTGGGCTGATTGCCGTATTTGGGCTTCGTGCCAATTATCTAAACCCTTCGGGGATTTTTTATCACTGTTTCCTCACTATTTTGATATACTACTTGAACTCAGTCCTGTTGATTATACTGTTTTACAAACTCAGCCGCTTTAATTAAACTTTGAGACTTAAATGATATTTCCACTGTTGTTTGGGCTGAGCACTACTATTTTATTGATGCCCGAGGGGCTTATGATGTTTTCTGGACTGAGTGAGGCCGAGGGCCATATGTGAGGATATGTGAGTGATGTGAGGAGGCTTTCAGGCCTTGTGAGTGATGTGAGGAGGCTTTCAGGCCTTATGAGTGATCTGAGGAGGCTTTCAGGCCTTGTGGGTGATCTAAGGAGGCTTTCAGGCCTTGTGAGTGATGTGAGGAGGCTTTCAGGCCTTATGAGTGATGTGAGAAGGCTTTTACGCCTTATGTTATATGCCACGAGGTGGCTTGATATAGCGCTTGGACCGTAAGGTGCCCCTCCCGAAGTCTGCACACCCCCAGTGAGCGCCGTCGACGATATATAGATCGGGCTGCACGCCGCAGCGAGATGTGGATCGGGCTGCACGCCGCAGCGGTTACTATATGATACTGTTCTGAGAGTGATCTGAGAGAGATAGCCTGAGGGGCTGAGAGTGTTTCTGAGAGTGAGCCCGAGGGGCTGGTACTGTTTGAGATATTGCCCGAGGGGCGACCTTTTATGTGCTCATCTTGCATATTTACTTGCCTTTTTACCTGTTATACTGCGATATTTATACCCGAGGGGCGGATTTTTCTGTGCTTATCAGCACTAACTGTTTTGAAATCGTTTCGTAACTGTTGAAAAGATCATTTTCAAAAGAGATTTAAATTGAGCCAATATATTTCTAAAGATTTCACAGCTTCACTGTTTTCTCAAAGGATTGTACCCTGCTTCTATACAGCATGTTGGTTGCCTTACGTGATTTCTTACTGCTCAGTTGTTATTTACATTTATTACTCACTAAGTTGGAGTACTCACTTTACTCCCTGCACCTCGTGTGCAGTTGCAGGTATTTATTCACCCGGTAGAGGGTATTGGCTGTAGAGCTGTAGTAGTTTAGCGAGGTGACTGCTAGCGTTCGCAGCACCGTTTCTTTCTATGTTATTCATTATTCCTGTTCAGTGTATTTCTAGACTTGTAAACGTAATTACATTCTTATAGATGCTCGTGACTTGTGACACCCCGGTTAGGGCTGTGGTGTGTTGTATTCCGCTAAATAATATTATTAAGTCATATCTAAGCTGTTTATTTATGTTTAACTATTTTTGAAAAGACGAGTTGGGACAGTTAGCTGGCCTCGTCTTCACGAGAGGCGCCAACACGACTAGTGCGGGGTTTGGGTCGTGACAATCCTGGGAGGATAATATTCCAGCACCTCGGGTACTTGAGGAAAATAATTTCCTTAAGGACACAATGTGCATTCAGTGGGCTCGATTTATTCCCGAATTCTTTTTTTCATATATTATTTCGATATTCTGTTGCTGCTAACTTTTTGTTTATGTTTTCTATTTCAGAAATTTTATTGTTTCGTTATTTATTAAAGTGATACAGATTGACTAACAGAGAGAAAGTGTGGAAACACTATAGATCCTCCTAATTTGGGAAGGGTTTAAAGAAACTATCTTAAAATTCCCTCGTCCGCCAACTTTTGCTTGACTGAGTCACGATACGATAAAATTCTTGTAGGACTTGGTAAACAAGCTTATGACTTACTCAACAACAATGACTTACTCATCCTCATAGTTTGAATGAGTAAAAGACTAAAATTGTGTGAAAAAGATCACTCCTAATTAACCAGTCAAATAGAAGGAGTCCGTTTACTCATTCCGGCACTCCCTTTTCCCCATTGCTAGGTTCCTCGCCTTCTTTACTTGATATGTCCAAAAGACTGCAATTGATAGGGCATGGCCTATTTAGCTGGAAATCACTTCGAATTCGGCTTAGGTCCATGTCCAAAATTTGGTGTTAACACTATCTAATCCATTCCAGCTTCTTCCAAAAGCAAGTTAGAGTATATACAAGTACAACATAATGAGGTTGTTCTTCGTTTAATAAACTAGTTTCTAGACACGTGCGCTGCATGTGTATCCCTTGCTAATCAGTGCATCAAACACTACAAATAATATTAAAATATGTATGTGATGAGTAATACAAATTTCAATGGTGAGCGTATTCAACGACTTCATTGTTGAATCTTGAATTATGAGAGAGACATGCTTGCTTGCACATTGCCGATCATAATTTTCGCATGTGAGTCATTGTTGTCAAAGCTTCTACAAATGATTCTTGTACCATTAAGGATTGTTACACCAAATATTACATAGAGCACAACTAAACACATGAAAACTAAACTTCTTTATAGGTGTAGAACATCTGAAATTTTGAAGTATGACATGGGATATGAGAATTTAGAAAAATGTGGAAGTCCTATCATTTTGGCAATGATAATGTTTTTAATTGTGTTGAATATATCAATAAATAATGATTATTCAGATACAAAAGACTGATATCCTTTGGAGTTCAGTGGCTTCCAATAATGCAATAGTCGGATGAAATTTATTACTTTTACAGTATTTAGTTCATCAACTTAGAAAATTAATGACTCGTCAATATTTTACGTTGATACACGTATGAAACTCAAAATTTTAAGTTCGAAAAATAAAAAGATTTAAGATATGACATTCTTAAAAGATTCCTCTACAAACTTGTATACTTATTTAATAGAAGGTAAATTTACTTCATGGTACAATAATATTGTAGGAGTACTATTTAGCTTGAGGGTAAAATGGTCATTCAGCTTTTGAAGGTTATTTTGAGTAATTCAATTCACACTAAAGGGTTTCACATCTATATATATATATATATATAAATATAAAGCTGGGAATTGACCAGCTGATGTGGCACCCTATTTGGGAAGATTTCATATTTATTTTTTTCTAGGTTTTTTGATTTTTTCCTTCTCCATTTTATTAGCTTAGCTTATATAAAAAAGCCAAAAAGTCTATGTTAAATTCTCAAAACGTTATGGTTCTTCTCCCCTCCCCTTTAATTAATTTTTATTAATGTGTATTAATGCATCAAAGGTAGGAGATAAAAGGATAATATAACGTAAGTCTCATGTGCTATCAAGATATGATCCATCCATTTTAGCTTAAAATCTGCATTGAAAAATTCTCCAGCATATTGTCTTGGCACTTAATGGTGTACTATAGGATCTGAAAGTTCGACAAGTATGCTATAGGATCTGAAAGTTCGATTCAAGTACACCAGTGAGGTCTACGGTATTCTTATTTTTTCCTATTGCGTAGTCATAATTTACACTGTTATATTCTTTTTTGTTTTTGGGTCATTTGTACTGTTATATTCATGTGTTAGCATGGATGTCCTATCTTGATTGAACTTATATAAATGTTCCATCTTTGCAGCACATTCAAATTGACCCATTTCCTTATTGGCAAAAATATGCTTACGTTTTTGTTGAAAAGTTTATACTTTTGAGTTCCATAATTGTTTCTTACTCAATTTTGCTAGATTTTGGTAATTTGTGCTATCTCATCTGCGTTATGAGCGTGGTACACCCGGTGGTATCTACCTCAACATTGAATGGTCTTCTTCAAGGTAATTAGATTCACTCTCTAAGTTCATAAACTTTTTCCTTCTCCTATTTGTTTTAATTTCTTTATACGTGCAAAGTTCATATTTTTTTTACACGGTATGATTTTGGAAATTGTTTGTGAAATTCAATAATTTGAAAATAGAGGCAAAACCTAGCTGCTTAACAAGAAATGGTAGCATTTGCTGTGGAATTGAAAACAAACTGCATAAGAGGACATTTAACTTCTTTTATTGGTTTAGATGAATTTAAATTTTACTATAATTACTAGTTGCTAATGATAATGGAATTTGAAATTTTGTTGAAAGTGGAGTTTGAAGTTTTCATTTTTATATAGGAGAATGAGTGGTCTTATGGTGTGAAGATAATAATATTGGCTTGGAGGAAATCTTGAACCGTATTATGTTGTTAAGTTAATTTTAACTTGAAAAACCAAAAGAAGTTAAATATGTATTAGATTTACCCAGTTGTTTACTTATTTAGGCTCTCTAATCTTTTGTTTAGCAAAGATTAGTAAATATTTATAATATGTAAATATTCCTGTAATTTACATTGGATGTTGAAGGATAGTCGATCATGTTTCTATGGCAAAGAAGAAAATAAAGAAATTACTTGTGTGGAAGCAAAATTTTCTTGGGCAAGGAAAATTCCTGTGATGGAAGATGATTCAGGTTGTCTTTCACCAACTCAAAAATTGTATATGAGTGTTATATGGAAAGATTCATCTTCATGGTTACCTAATAATCATCAACCAAATATAATTCACTAGGGAAGCATTAAAACCAAATGGTAAAACGTAATTGAAAAATAAGGAAGTGACTAGCAGCACGCAGAAGACATGCATCAAATTAATATAAGGATTCTAAGAGAATTTATTTAAGTCCAATGGTAAAAAAAGAAAAATTTATTAAATAGGTGCTTTTCATGTTGCTAACCATTTGTTCTCTAATTAAACTAATTCTTTTTGTATTCTCTAATTAATTGGATAATCAATGCGTAATAACAATCATATCTTATAATGGAGTATATTTTTATGCATTATTTTTAAATCTTTTTTTCATAGTTTATGTTAAGACTTGAGAAAATTATATTTTGGTTAGTTATCTTTACTATAGGATGTTGAAGAAAGAAAAAAAGATTCGACTTTTTAAAAGAAAATGAATGGGTAGAGAAGTAAGAAAGGGGGGAGAAAAAAAAGAAAAAGTTAAAGATAAAAGGTTTAAAAAGAAAAAAGAAATGGAAATCAAAGACAAAAATGTAATGACCCGATCGATCGTTTTAAGCTCTAGCGCGTTGTTCAGCAGTTTGAGGCCATGAGCAGCTTCACTTCAGGTATTATAACTTGTACGCGTGGTCGGAATTGAAGTTCGGGAAGTTCGGAGTTGATGTGGAAAGAAAATTCTCACTTCAGAAGCTTTAAGTTGAAAGGATTGACTAAGGTTTGATTATGAGTAAAGGACCTCGGAATCGGGATTTGAAGGGTCCAACAGGTTTGCATGATGATTTTGGACTTGGGCGTATGTCCATATCGGGTTTTGGATGACCGGGGAGCGTTTCGGTGCCTATTGTGTAAGTCAACATTTTTGGAAAAATTTCATAAATTTGGGTTGAGTGCATTTCAATCTTATCGATGTCTGTTTGGGATTCCGAGTCTGGGAATAGCTCCGTATAGTGATTCTGGTATTAGGAGCGCGCCTGGAAGTGGATTCGGAGGTCCGTAGGTCATTTTGGAGTCACTTGGCTAAAGTTAGAAATTGGAAGGTTTTTGAGAAGTTTGACCGGAAGTGGACTTCTTGATCTCGGGGTCGGAATCCGATTTCGGAAGTTGGAGTAGGTCTGCAATGTCGAATATGACTTGTATCCAAAATTTGAGGTCAATCGGACGTGATCTGATAGGATTCGACATCGAATGCAGAAGTTTGAAGTTCTAAAGTTCATTAAGCTTGAATTGGAGCGCGATTCATGGTTTTGGCATTGTTTGATGTGATTTAAAGGCTCGACTAAGTTCGTAATGTGATTTGGGACGTGTTAGTATATTTGGGTAAGGTCCCGAGGTCAAAATCCAAAAATACCAATTTCTAGGTCTTCTACCAAAAACCCACAATTTTCACTAATTTCCATGTTCAAATCCATATATAATCATGTATTTAACTTACTACATGCGGGAATCACTTACCTCATAATAGATGATGAAATCCCTCTCTTCAAAGGCTCCGAAATCGCCAAACCAAAGTGAAAATGGGTGAAAAATGGAAAAATCTTGTCTTTAAAATAAACACACTGCCCAGCGATTCTTCACACCTGCGGTCACTTGACCGCTTCTGCGGTTCCGCAGGTGCAGACAATATGCCGTTTCTACTGTCCAGGGCTCCCAGCCCATTTCCGTTTTTGCGCCTTCTCTTCCGCGGGTGCGGTCTCGCTTCTGTGGCGAGAATACCGCATTTGCGGTCCCAGAATCGAATCCTTCATGGCTGCTTCTGCGGCTCCACACCTGTGGCCAAAACCTCGCAGGTGCGGTTACACCAGGTGACAGCAGCCCTCAGCCTTTCTTCCACATTCAACTCGATCTGTTTACCATCCGGATCCCACAAATTGGACATGGAATTGAAAATAAAATATATATATATTTGAGTTCGTAATGTTATGGGTAATCTTTATCTTCGAAAAATTTCGGAATCCGTGAACGTGGGCCCGAGGGCGACTTTGTCAAATTTTTGAGCGGAGTTGGGAATTTATCTAAATTGAATTGTTGTGAGTATTAGAGCATGCATTTATGGATTTTCTCATTTATTGACTAGTCTTGGGAGGGTTGAGCATTAATTTGAGTTGATTGAAGGGCTTGGAAGCCGATTTTGGAACTTCGGAGCGAGTTAAGTCTCCTTTCTAACCTTGTAAGAGGAAATTAACCCTATAGGTGGACTAAATTATTGTGTGCTTCTACTTGTGGGGGCTACGTACGCTCGAGGTGACGAGAGTCCGTACGTAGCTACTAGTTATGCCTATGTCCGGGTAGTTTTAGGCTCACACCATGCCTTGTTGATATTGTTATTGATTGATGCTCACTGTTTGCTTTGAGAGGGAGCGAGATTGAATTTGGTTATTAAATATTTTGAAAGGGTTGAAATTGAAGAACTTAAGATTTAAAAGGTTCCATTTGAACTTCGTAATTTCTAAAAGAATTAAGGAGCATTATAATAGCTTAAGAAATCTATGAGTAACCGCGTCGCATGTATATTTCGCGAGCGGAGTAATTTTCTTAAAAAGCTACAAACTCAATTTTCCTTATTTTGAAAAGAATCAAGAAAGAGATATGATTTTAATGTTAATTTATAATTGACCGCATTGCAAGTATGATCCGCGTGCGGGGTAATTTCCTAAATTTATATTTGACCGCGTCGCATGTATGATTCGCGAGCAGGGACCGCGTCGCATGTATGATTCGTGAGTGGGGTAATAGATGCATCTATGGTTCGCGCAGTTCGACCCTCGGTAGTGTACAGTTTACTTTTATGTTGGATCGAGCCGTACGCCTCAGCATTACCTATATATATATATATATATATATATATATATATATATATATATATATATATATATATATATATATATA